>NC_083727.1:14017500-14340000 GCF_028564815.1 Eubalaena glacialis
TCTCTGTTTTAAAAAAATTTTTTTAATTGAAGTATAGTTGTTGTACAGTATTATATGTTACAGGTGTACAATATAGTGATTCACAATTTTTAAAGGTTATACTCCATTTATAGTTATTATACAATATTGACTATATTTTCTGTGTTGTACAATATATCCTTGTAGCTTATTTTATACCTAATAATTTATACCTCTTAATTCCCTACCCCTATACTGCCCCTCTCCCCTTTCCTCTCCTCCTGGTAATCACTAGTTTGTTCTCTGTATCTGTGAGTCTACTTCTTTTTTGGTATATTCACTAGTTTGTTTTATTTTTTAGATTCCACGTATAAGCAATATCCTACAGTATTTGTCTTTCTCTGTCTGGCTTATTTCACTAAGCATAATGCCCTCTGAGTCCATCTGTGTTACTGCAAATGGCAAAATTTCATTCTTTTTGATAATTGAGTAGTTTTCCGTTGTATATATATACCACATCTTTATCCATTCATCTGCTGATGGACCCTTGGGTTGCAGCAACTGAAGTGCCCTTTCTCTCTTATCTCAATGGGCTGGGTTGCTTAACTCTGGGTTGCCATGTGCACCACAGGTTCAAGCTTTGGGAGCAATAAAATAAAATGGAAGCTGCTATGTCTGCATGATGTTTCTTCCCCTTCCACACACACACACGTGCACACACACGCGCACGCGCACACACACACACACACACACACACACACACACACAGCCGTACTGTTGGAGGGGAAGATACTTTTCTGGGATGTGAAGGGGCTAAGTTTACAAGGTTAGGTTTAAGATCCGTGTCTTCTTCCTCCGTTCTCTTTGCCCTCCTTTGCCCCCCCCACCCCCCAAGTCATCAGTATACCTAGTCAGCATAATTTGTGTGCAATAAATCTTTCTTCAAGTCAATTAAGAAGCTCGGTGCTCCTTTAGGACTACAAACCCTGTTTAACCTAACTTTTCATCCCCACAGTTCTTTGCCCTTAGTCAGCACTGAGGCACTGCTTATGGAATGGAAATAAGGTTTAAATGAGAAATTTGAAAGGATAAGACATCCTATTTGTAAATGTATTGTAAATTATTTTCATCTTATTTCTTTTCTACCATTGCTTAGAAATATATCCTTCCTTAGAGTTGTTTTATTTATTTTTTTCTTTCATCAAGGCAAGTGTCTGAATAAGAGGACATTTTGAAGCGATATAAAGTTTAGCCATCTAATTAAATCATTACAGTGATGCTGTAGGGCTCGTGTTACTATTTTCATCTCTATTTTACATATGAGTCAACTGAGGCATAAAACGGCTGAGTCACCTTTTTAAGGTCTCACAGTGAATGTTGATGCTGGGATTCCAAATCAGGTCTTTTTTACTCCCAGAGCCCAAAATTTACTTCTGAGAAAATTGATTATTCCATTTTTGCCTCTACTGAACTGTAGGGACTTTTTTCTAAGTCATGGTAATAGCCAACATTCTTTGTAAACAAACTTCTGGGATTAACAAATTTTATATCACAGTAAACATTCGTTACTCTAAATGGGATAGAAAAATGAAAACAATCCCGTTGCTAATTTTGTTGTGTCGCTTAACAGGCATGAGTATGGCTACAACTGTTTTCTATTTTGCCTCGAAATCCCAGGTCAAGGAATTATTTTATTCTAGCCTGCAGAGACCCACAAATCTGTAAACATTTCTTTCTTGGGGATCTAGTCTTAAATTGCCTTAGGAAGCATAACATGGAACTTTTGAAATACTCTTTGTGGATTCTTGCACGTGTATTTGTTTATTTTTTGTATGGCTTTAAGTAATTTAAAGCCACACAAAAAATAATGTATTTAAATAATGTAAAATATTTCCAATATTGTTTGCATATGTGTATATATATATATATATTTAAAAGCAGTGTGAGTTCCTTAACAACTTGCTATCATGTGTATTTCTAATATGGTAATTATAACTTTTAATGTGTGTTCCACAATATTAGACATTTGGAAAAAAATCCAGCAAACTCAAAGAACAAATTAGAAATAAACCAGATTATATCTTGTGTAAATATAACTATGAGAAACTAAATGCCAATGTAATATTGTTTACAAAGGATTCATTGAATTTCTTTCTCTCAGATTCTAAAATTAAAACTTTACATATATATCTAAGGTTAAAATTGGGGACTTGGAATAAATTGAATGATTTTTTTCAATTAAAAAAGCCTTTAAAGGTATTAAGATTTTAACATAATAAGAATGCCTGAATTCCTAAACGCTGACTGAAAAAGGTGTCATTTTTTTTCCCCTGAAAATGCATCTGAAGCACTTTTTATAAATCGATGTGAAAACTGTCTTTGTTGAAACCCTGGCATTAGGGAGCAGTGCATGTGGTCAGTAAGCAGGGGGTAAGGCTAAAGAATGAGAGAAGAAGAATATGCTTTTATAGAGGTGTTGCTATAGGGATACTTTAAGGACAGTGCTGCAAGGAGAGTTGAAAGTTCCCTTGGTGAAAGCTGTGTTTGGTTTAGATACTGATTGAATTGGGACAACTCCCAAAAGCCACCATAAAAGGTGGAATATGATAAAAACAACCTTCAAGACTCCTGGTGCGATAAAAGGCATTATTTGTTGTTGTTGCCTTTGTGTGTGTGTGTGTGTGTGTGCGTATATTCTTTCTTCTGATATAATTCCAGTCTGGATCCCTGGTACAAAAAACTAATATTATACAGAGAAGATTTTAAAACAACTCAAGTGGAATATATTTTTTCTTCCTATTTTATCTGAACCTGAAACTGACAGAAGTGAAATGAATACTACTGATTTATGCTCATGATTTTGGGAAACCTAAAACCATTTAGTGAAATGGTTATTCACTAAACCATTTATAGTGAAAGCCTGAATTGTGAAAGTTTGCTAGGAATGCTAAGATAAGATAAAAGCCAAATTTTAAAACAGTAATTTAGATGATTTACATTTAATTATTTTTAAGAGATGGTTTCTAAAAGTTAAGACATCAGTGTTATAAGCAGTTATGATAGAGCTAAATATCTTCAAATGAGTGACCAAAATATTCTTGAAGCCTCAATCTCAGGTCAAAAATTTGTCATAGTCTATTATGGCTTATTTTGTTTTTTACTTCCAGTTTTATTATTTTTAAATTCTAATTTTAAAAGTACACTGACTTATATCTTTATGTGAATGTAATGGAATTCTTTCATCATATTTTTAATTTTGTTTTTAGACTTCTTATAAAATATGAGGATGACTCAAAATTTCTCCTCCGTACTGTTGTGTGTAGGTTCTAGAGGATGGTAGCCAGATGCACCCAACTTTGCTTCTGGAATCCTAACAGTTTTTCCTCAGTGGTGACCCCCCAAAACATACTTAGGTAGCTGCGCCATTTTACTTACCTGCAAACAAATGTAGATACAGTAGCAAGTCTTATGCTGGTGTTTGGCTACCTGGAATATACTGTTAATAAATTCCTCTTGATATATGTTCTGGTGATTTCCAAAGTTTTATATAAAATGTACCATGCAGTTTTATAGCTGATTGAAACTTGGAATCTGGTGTTTGGTTATATATAAAAACACCAAAATCTTACATTTTTATATACATTTACTAACACGTATGTTTCCTTTATCTAACAAATATTATATAGTTCTGATTGTTCTGAGTTTCCTTGAAATAATTCAGTTGATATAGTGCACTTATTTAAATTTATACCAATTTAAAATATTGGGGGCTTCCCTGGTGGCGCAGTGGTTGAGAATCTGCCTGCCAATGCAGGGGACACGGGTTCGAGCCCTGGTCTGGGAAGATCGCACATGCCGCGGAGCAACTAGGCCCGTGAGCCACAACTACTGAGCCTGCGCGTCTGGAGCCTGTGCCCCCAAACAAGAAAGGCCGCGATAGTGAAAGGCCCGCGCACCGCGATGAAGAGTGGCCCCCGCTTGCCGCAACTAGAGAAAGCCCTCGCACAGAAACGAAGACCCAACTCAGCCAAAAATAAATAAATAAATAAATAATCCTTCCCTCTACTTAAAAAAAAAAAAAAAAAAAAATATTGGGCGGTGGGGTGGAGAAAGTGAACAGAAACCTCTTTGCCTTTTCCCAAGGATATAATTAAAATAACCATATCAGAAAATTACAATAGCTTCTTTTTATATTGGGAGAGGCTTTATTCTGCTTATTACCTCTTCCTAAGATTTCTCGTCATATTCCCTCCTTACCTCCCTTCCTATCTGTGCATATATGGAAGTCAGGTCTTCCTCTTTTCTAGACTTTTTTTTTTTTTTTTTAACAGATTATTTTTTAAATTTATTTATTTTTGGCTGTGTTGGGTCTTCGTTTCTGTGCGAGGGCTTTCTCTAGTTGTGGCAAGCGGGGGCCACTCTTCACTGCGGTGCGCGGGCCTCTCACTATCGCGGCCTCTCTTGTTGCGGAGCACGGGCTCCAGACGCGCAGGCTCAGTAGTTGTGGCCCACGGGCCCAGTTGCTCCGCGGCATGTGGGATCTTCCCAGACCAGGGCTCGAACCCGTGTCTCCTGCATTGGCAGGCAGATTCTCACCCACTGCGCCACCAGGGAAGCCCTTCTAGACGTTTTAAACTCATTTACTTTCAGGTGATTTGAGATGTGGCTGGTTTAAGAAGATTGCGAGTAATGAATCTGTGGAAAACTGGGAAATGTTAAGTCACACCTAAAAACACTCAAATTAAAATGTTTTCTTAGAACGTTGCTGGTGAAAGAAAACACATTTTGGGCCCAGATTCTGCCTACATGCCACTACTTGGAAACTCTTTCTTTCTTTTTTTTTTAAATTGAAGTATAGTTGATTTACAATGTTCTGTTAGTTTCAGGTGTACAGAAAACTGATTTATATATATATATATATATATATATATATATGTATTCTTATATATTATATAGATTATTTTCCCTTATAGCTTATTAGAAAATATTGAGTATAGTTCCCTGCGCTATATAGTAGGTCCTTGTTTGTTATCTATTTTATATATATAGTGTGTAATTTTAATCCCAAACTCCTAATTTCTCCACACACACCCCCCTTTCCCCTTTGGTGACCATAAGTTTGTTTTCTACATCTGGGGGTCTATTTCTGTTTTGGATATAAGTTCGTTTGTATCATTTGTTTAGATTCCACATGTAAGTGATATCGTATGGTATTTGTCTTTGTCTGACTTACTTCACTTAGTATGATAATCACTGGGTCCTTCCATGTTGCTGCAAATGGCATTATTTCATTCTTTTTTTTGGCTGAGTAATATTCCATTGTACCACATCTTCTTTATCCATTCAT
Organism: Eubalaena glacialis; assembly: GCF_028564815.1. NCBI lineage: Eukaryota > Metazoa > Chordata > Mammalia > Artiodactyla > Balaenidae > Eubalaena > Eubalaena glacialis. Next base: position 14,022,806 of record NC_083727.1, read on the forward strand.
CTGGCTCCTGACCAATGGTGTTTAAGAGCTGGAAGAGAGGCATCATCTGTGGGAGAAGTACTCAGACAGGATAGATGGTGACATGGAGCCAGACAGAGGGCAGGACTAGATAGTGGTTGCCAGAGTTGTCTGGTTGGAGAAGTAGAAAAGGTATCTAGGCAGGCAGGCCTAGAAGGGAGAAAGGCAGAACCAAGCTTGGTTGGTTGGCTAGAGAAAGCATATGAATCAGTGAGCAACCATTCAATCTGGTAGAAAAACAGACGTCTGACACGTTTTGGAGAACTCCATGTAATTGGCAGTCTCGTGAGAGGTGTGGCCCTTTCCCTTTCTTTGCACTGTCCTCTTTGTTGCCACACTTCTAATTCAGTCCTCAGAAAAGTGCAACAGTGGGCCTTGGAAACAGTGTTCGTTTAGAAATAAATGGAGAAAGCAACATCTCATGGTGATAAAGGGTTTGACTCTGGTGTTGAACAGATATGAAAGCAAATGTTGCCTCCCTCTGTATTCAGTATGTCATAAGTGTACGTCTCACAGCTGAGCCCCTCCCCAGGATGTGTCCTCAGCCCAGGGGATTTGCCTCATCTGAGGTATGCCTCTCGATAGGGCAGCCCATATCCTGCCAGTGGGTACAAGGTCCCTGCCCCTTACTTCCATTTAGGACCTCTCTGAAGGACCACCCCAGCTAATTGCATCTCAGGTCAGCATCTCTCTCTCTAAAATCCTGCTTCCCTCATGCCCTTAAAAGTGTTGGTTTTGAGAGCATATCCCCCAAAACACTTCCTACTGACAAAATTCCTTCTAGAGTCTTCTTCTCTGTTAGCTTGACCTTGACAAATGATCATACCAATGCAGATACAAATACAGAGATGGGGAAGGGAAATCATTTGTATGTGAGCCAGCTTCCACGAACTTCTGGTTGAATTCTGTTTCTGTTGAGGGTGCCACAACAGGGGGCGAGGTGGACCCAGAAGGAAGGATGGAAAAAGTTGGAGAATTGAAGACAGGAGGTCAAGGTGTCACTGGGGAGGAGAGGTCCTCATAGCTTGTAGCTCAGGAAGCTGGTGGAACATGGAGGTCAAGGTGTCACTGGGGAGGAGAGGTCCTCATAGCTTGTAGCTCAGGAAGCTGGTGGAACATACACTACCTAGCTCAGTTGTCCTCACCTTTTCTTTACCATTTGCCTTTTTATGTAACTTATTAGGAAAAATTTTAGATATAGAAGCAGAATTTTCCCATTAGTTCCCATCCTTGCAAACTGTAGGGACTGGCTTTTATTTTTTTTTCCACATTCATGTTGCCTTTAATTTCCTCCACTGTGGCCTTTTTCTTTTCTTTTTTTTTTTTTAATCCTCTCACATATGCCAGGACACTTTTTACTTTGCGCTGCATACACAGAACTTGGGCTGTGATGTGCTTCTTTTGATTCCTGTCCTCCCTATTGGACTGTAAGGAACCACACCCATCCTCTCCAATTGCATCCATAGGTGGTCAGAAGTGGGTGCTGGCATACAGGAGGGGCACAATGACATTTATTAAATACATGAATCAAACAATCAGAGAGTGGATCAAAATTAGAATAGGAGTAAGACTTCCTAAATTCTGGCCATGGTTCTGTAGCTTCCTAGACTTCATTTCAGTTTCTAGATTTCTGGCATATTTCTTAACCCCACCATGCTTCATTTCCTTATTTCCATCTGGGCTAATGATACCTCCTCTGTCTGCTCAGCCAGGCTACTTGTGTGAATCAAATGAGAAGTATACACGGAAATGAGAGTAAATTCAAGTGTTGTAAAAATATAAGGTATTTTTATGAATTCACCACGTGATTATTTTCTTTTGCAATGTTTATACCCACAAATAGAGGAAGAAAAAAGTGACAGAAAAAAACTACCAAAGTTCTGGAGAAACTATTCAAATTTATTGTCTTTATTTAGAGCTAGAAGATAATTGAAGGAAGCCACCGTATGAATGCCCATCATGAACTCTGCTGCTTTCACTCTCATTGTATTTATTGCTTATCGTCTCTTTATTATGATTACTCCTCTGTATGGCACATGTCTATCATTGTTTTTCTATATTGTACACACATCCTTTATGCAGAAGTCTAAGCTTTGTTTTCAAATTCAGGATCGTTTGGACTTTAGAAATATAATATGGTGGGCCTGCCACATAGTATGTATCACCCCCAATCAGAGATTGTGTCTTTGTAATCAGAGACATTACTATTTCTGCAAAGAAAAGTATGCATTTTAACATTAAGTGGGGTAAAGAAAGATTATAAACAGGATCTTCTCAATTTAGGTGCGGTTTTTTCTTCACCAAATGATTTTTACTAAAAATGTATGAAATTGAGGCCTATTTAAAGGTTCAAGGCTGATGTATGTATTACCTTCTCTCTCCCACACCCCCATACATGCCTAATTAAAATTCCTCATGGTAAGAAAGCATTTCCTCCATCATTGTTTCCCTAGAGACTAACCCACTGCCTGGAACCTTGTCTGATTTATGTGTCCTTAGAAAACCACCCATATTTAACTGCCTCCCAAACAAATATATGAAAATTCTCTAAATATTTAAATTTTCTTGTAATTTGCTGACTGACATATGCTATTTGCTTTTCCTTGCCTAACAGTGATAAAATTAAAATGTTATAATGAATGGTTCAGACTATATTTTTAACTAACAATAGCCAACTGAAGCTGAAAGACTATCTTTTGTTTTGTACATTTCCGAAAAAAAAAAAATTTAGAAGGTTTAGAATAGTTAAATAAACCAAACACATTATCAGGATATACACACCCTCTCCCCTCCCACCCACTCCCTATCATGTAAGACCAAATTTTCCAGATTTAAATGACAGTATCTCAGACATCATAGGATATTTTATTCATATTGGAAAAATCATGTCATCTTTCAGCAAATGTCCTTGACTTACTGCATTTTGACACTTCTTAAATAAATATATCTTGGGTAAATTTTTGTCTAAATAAATATACAAACAGTGGGAATAACCCAATATGATAGTGATGTTTTAGAGTAGTTAATTGGGCAATAATAATTCAATTGAAACAGATATAAATTTTTAAAATGTTCATACCACTTCATTCCCATTGTTACACATAGATACAAAGGACATAGTTCAGGCCAATGATTCTCAACTGGGATGATTCTTCCCCAGCAGAGTTTTGACAATGTCTGGAGACATTTTTGATAGTCATAACTTGTTGGGTGGGGAGAGAGAGGCGTGCTCCTGGCAACTCATGAGTAAAGGCAAGGGATGCTGCTAAATGTCCTATAATGCATGGGACAGCCTCTCATAATGAATAATTATCCTGCCCAAACTGTCAAGAGAGTTGAGGTTGAGAAATTTCTAAATTAGGAACTGAGATAATTATATTCTTCTCATCCCTTGTGCCTTAGATTTAAAGTGAGATGGTACTAAATTTTGCAAATGTAACTTTAATGAAACTGGGCTCTTTTTATCTAGTCACTGGTTTTACATACAAAAGAAATACAACTCCACTTCCAAAAATCTTAGGAGCACTATGTCTTTACTGACATGTGCTTGAAAAAAATTGAAGCAGTGATTAGAGCACTCAGTATAGGCAAAAATCCTTAAAAATTCCCTTTTCTCATCTTTTTCCTCAATCTCACTCTTCCACTGGCTCTTGATCTTCTCCCCTCCTCTCCTTCTCTGTCCTCTCCCATTAGTCTATGCTGAACTTGTGCAGAGTAACTTCGGATGCCCTTGTTCCTTGCCACTTTTCTCTCCATTGCTCATCTGATCAGAACACCAAAGACCCGGAAGGTAGACCCAATCAAGCAAGCCTAGAATCTTTCTTTTACAGAAGACAGAGTGAAGAAGGGGTATGTGTGTGTGTGTGTGTGTGTGTGTGTGCACGTGTTCATGTGCACGCGCACGTGTGTATCTGTCACACAAGTAAATGCCTTTGTTTAGTTAGCCTTTGCTATGTAACAAACCACTTCAAAACTTTGTAGCTAAAACAATCATAATTCATCATTTCTCATAACCTGTGGGTTGGCTGGTTAGTTCATAGTTAAACATGGATGGTTTTCTGAGGAACACATATAAAAGGCAATGTGCCAGGCAATGGGTTCATTTCTAGGGATACAATGATGGGGAAAATGCTCTTTTCCTGGAGGAATTTGTAATCAGGTATGTATGGGGATGTGGGAGGGAGGAGTAACAGATGCATCAACTCTGAAGCCTTAGGTGAGTCTCAGTTTGCTGGCTTCATCTGGTTTGTGTTCATCTGCAGCGTTGGCCAAACTAGAAGGTTCAAGATGACCTCACCCACGTGTTTGGCAGTTGGTTCTGGCTATTGGATAGGGCATCTCAATTCTTCTCCACATGGACCCTCCTCCTCCAATATAAACTGCTTTCCTTGCTTGGTGAATTTAGGACAGGGATCCAAGACAGCTAAAACAGAAACTGTAAGAGTTCTTAAGGCCTAGAAGCAGATGATGTAAAGTCATTTCTGCTGCATTACTGATCAAAGCAAATACAATGCAAGATCAAATTCAAGGAGAGGGGAAATCAATTCTGCCCTTGAGGGGAGGAAGGGCAAAGTCACATTGCAAAGGAGAATGCCTACTGGGACTGGAGGATTTTTTGTCCATAATTTAATATCTGTCCTCTGATCACTATGCTTTATATTCTTTCTACATCAAAATACACTCATTCCCTCTCAAGACATCAAAAGTCTCATCCAATTAATGTTATCAAGCTCCAACTCCAGTCTCGTGTGATCTGCATCTGGTCCAGATACAGAGGAGGCCCCTCGGGTGTAATTTCTGTCAGTCCCCAGACCTGGAAACTAAAAAGAGAAGTTACTGCTCCCCATTCATCCAACATGCAGTGATGAGATGGGGAAGGACCATTGCAATGGATGCTTCTGTCCGAAGAAGGGAAGAATGGAAAGGAGATGGCAATCGTGTTCTGAAGTCATTCTGAAGTCCAGCCAGGCACACGTGTCCCCCTCCTTTAATTCAAGGGCAAGGGTCATTCCCTGTCTTTTTGATAAGAAGTGGCTCATGTTCGTGGCCGATAGTCTTCTTAGCCACATAAAGCTGTGGTTCCAAAGTCTTCTCTTCATTTTGAACTGTCCTGTCCCTTAAGTGCAGACCGGTGGCATTTTTGCTTCACAGATTTGTTGGCTTCCTAAAAATTTGCTTGGAGTTCATTCTGTGGCCCCCCAAAACCCAAAGTCTGAAATAAACTTTGGAGCACATGTGAGGCTGCAGTGGGCAGTGCCCTTAAGATTCTTAGAAGTTGGTTTGTCTGGTTGAGAACATCAACCAAACACTGAAAAAAAATAAAATTAAATTAAATTAAAAAACAAACAAACAAAAAACAAACCAAACACTGCCTTAAATCTTTCTGAGTTCTTAACAATGGTTCTTACAGTCACAGTCTTGATTGATTGTTGTCCTGAAGCTATTTTTTACTTTGCAAATCTTTTTCCAGGAGAGACTGACAATGACAAACCATTATTTTTTTTCTGATGCGCCCTATCAAAGGTCTCCTATGTTTCCTCTAAATTTTGTTTGCAAACTAAATAGTTCCTTCTTTGGTTCATCTCCCTTTCTTCCAGTACCTTATAATGTGCAGCTGAAAGAAGCCGGTTGACAGCTTTCTGCAGGGAAGTCTCCCTAGCCAGTTGCAAAAGTTCGAGTTACTACCAATGACAGAATATATAACGCATAAAATATGTGTAGCTCTCCTTCCGGCCCCAGCTAGCAGTTTCCTCACTGTTCTTTCAGCCTCTGCTAACAGTCTTCTTTGTGTCCTTCAGCCTCCTTCCCCATCTGATCCCAAGGCCACCTGGGTTTGTTTCTGGTCGTTACTTGAAAGTTAAAAGTGCGTGTTTAATGTGCCTGAGAAATAATGGCGTTCTTTAAATTTTATGGATATATCCAAATTTTCTCTAAATTTAAAGGCTTTGTTGTTGATTTTATTCATTTATTCATTCAACAGGATTTATTTGTAACATTTGTAGGCATTGGGAACAAAGTTACTGTCCTCATGGGGTTTATTTTTTATTTTTTAAATTTATTTTATTTAATTTATTTATTTTTGGCTGCGTTGGGTCTTTGTTGCTGCGCACAGGCTTTCTCTAGTTGCGGCGAGCGGGGGCTACTCTTTGTTGCGGTGCGCAGGCTTCTCATTGCGGTGGCTTCTCTTGTTGCAGAGCATGGGCTCTAGGCGCGTGGGCTTCAGTAGTTGTGGCACGTGGGCTCAGTAGTTGTGGCTCACGGGCTCTAGAGCGCAGGCTCGGTAGTTGTGGCGCACAGGCTCAGTTGCTCCGCGGCATGTGGGATCTTCCCGGACCAGGGCTTGAACCCTTGTCCCTGGCATTAGCAAGCTGATTCCCAACCACTGCGCCACCAGGGAAGCCTCCTCATGGGGTTTAGATTCTAGTAGGCAGTCCAGGATTCTGAGCCAAAGCTCAGGAGAGGTCAGCTCCAGCTCTACCTCTCTAGAGCTTAATATTTAGACTTTAGCCAAAAGGTCCTTTTTTAGAAAGCTGAAATTATGTTTCTTTGAGCATTACCTTTCAAAGGGTGAGGAATTGAAATGATATCTTGTTCATCTCTGATCCTCACAACATCGAGTTTACAGCCAACAGTTGACACACAGTAGATGTTGGTGGAAAGAGCAGAATTCACCCTTTCCTTGAAAGGTGTTACATTGGCCCCTCTCGCTGGTCTTCATCTCTTTATATCTCTAATTAAGTCCTTCATTCCTGGGATAAACCCCACTTGATCATGGTGTATGATCCTTTTAATGTGCTCTTGGATTCTGTTTGCTAGTATTTTGTTGAGGATTTTTGCATCTATGTTCATCAGTGATATTGGCCTGTAGTTTTCTTTTTTTGTGACATCTTTGTCTGGTTTTGGTATCAGGGTGATGGTGGCCTCGTAGAATGAGTTGGGGAGTGTTCCTCCCTCTGCAATATTTTGGAAGAGTTTGAGAAGGATGGGTGTTAGCTCTTCTCTAAATGTTTGATAGAATCCGCCTGTGAAGCCATCTGGTCCTGGGCTTTTGTTTGTTGGAAGATTTTTAATCACAGTCTCAATTTCAGGGCTATTGATTGGTCTGTTCATATTTTCTATTTCTTCCTGGTTCAGTCTTGGAAGGTTATACTTTTCTAAGAATTTGTCCATTTCTTCCAGGTTGTCCATTTTATTGGCATATAGTTGTTTGTAGTAGTCTCTCATGATCCTTTGTGTTTCTGTGGTGTCAGTTGTTACTTCTCCTTTCTCATTTCTAATTCTGTTGATTTGAGTCTACTCCCTTTTTTTCCTGATGAGTCTGGCTAATGGTTTATCAATTTTGTTTATCTTCTCAAAGAACCAGCTTTTGCATTTATTGATCTTTGCTGTTGTTTCCTTCATTTCCTTTTCATTTATTTCTGATCTGATCTTTATGATTTCTTTCCTTCTGCTAACTTTGTTGCAAAACGGTGTGTGGCAGGCAGGAGGAGGCCCTTTTCAAATGCCAATGGTCTGCAGAACCTGCCTCTCATTATTGTTGAGGTGGCGTGAGAACACCATGTAGCGGGGCTGCTGAGCAAACTGGCAGAGGAAGTGTGTGAGGTACGCCTGCAGATCCATCTGTTAGGGAGGGTCCTTCAGGGAGTCAGGGTCGTCTTCCTCATCGTCCTCGTAGTAATCCTCTTCGTATTTACGTGTGGCGAGAATATCAGACACGAGTTAAGCCACCCTCCTCCTCGTCGTCGTCCTCCTCCTGGTCCTCCCACATGTCACTGGAGTCATCTTGGCTCCACTGTGCAGGGGCGGCCTGGCAGGTGGCATTGGCCTCCATGACAGCTGTTGGACAGCTCGTTGATGATCAGCTTCAGGATCTTGACCAGCAGAGGAATGTTGGTCCAGCGCTCAGGGTTCTTGGCCGACTTGGAGCGGGTGCGGGTGCCCTCGTCCAGGCCGTAGATCTCCTCCCCCTTCACGCGGATGTCCTGTAGCCGCTTGTCATCCGCGTTGATGCCGTGCTGGAGCAGCTTACACAGTGCCACAGAGCTGACTTTGCCCTCGTACTGCCCGTAGGACAGGTGCTGCCGGCTGGTCCACTCGGCCATCGCGAACTCCAAGGCGGGCTTGCGTCTGGGCCCCAGGAGGTTGCACAGGAACTCTAGGAGGGGCTCCAGCTGAGTGTACACCGGGTGGGCGAACACCATGATCAGGGACTGCATGCCGCTGAGCGTCTCTGCCTGCTGCGTCTAGCTGAGGATGGCATGGAAAATCTGGTCCAGCCTCTCCCCCAGCTCCCACCCCGCCTTGGAGATGAGGGTGGACACGAGGCGGCCCGCGAAGGCGGTGGTGAACTTGGAGGTGCGGGGGCCCAGGAGCTGGCTCCCCACCTGCGTCACACACCACAGCCCATTGTAGCCATGCAAATCGAACCACAGTGAGCTGCCACCTCACACCGGTCAGCACGGCCGTCATCAAAAATCTACAAACAATACGTGCTGGAGAGGGTGTGGAGTAAAGAGAACCCTCCTGCACTGTTGGTGGGAATGTAAATTGATACAGCCACTGTGGAGAACAATATGGAGGTTCCTTAAAAAACTAAAAATAGAACTACCATATGAGCCAGCAATCCCACTACTGGGCGTATACCCTGAGAAAACCATAATTCAAGAAGAGTCATGTACCACAATGTTCATTGCAACTCTATTTACAACAGCCAGGACATGGAAGCAACCTAAATGTCCATCAACAGATGAATGGATAAAGAAGATGTAGCACACATATACAATGGAATATTACTCAGCCGTAAAAAGGAACTAAATTGAGTTATTTGTAATGAGGTGGATGGACCTAGAGTCTGTCATACAGAGTGAAGTAAGTCAGAAAGAGAAAAATACCATATGCTAACGCATATATACGGAATCTAAAAAAACGGTACTGATGAACCTAGTGGCAGGGCAGGAATAAAGATGCAGATTTAGAGAACGGACTTGAGGACACAACGGGGGAAGGGGAAGCTGGGACGAAGTGAGAGAGTAACACTGACATATATACACTACCAAATGTAAAATGGATGGCTAGTGGGAAGCTGCTGTATAGCACAGAGAGATCAGCTCGGTGCTTTGTGACGACCTGGAGGGGTGGGATAGGGAGGGTGGGAGGGAGGCTCAAGAGGGAGGGGATATGGGGATATATGTATACGTACGTATAGCTGATTCACTTTGTTGTACAGCAGAAACTAACACAACAAGGTAAAGCAATTATACTCCAATAAAGATACATATTAAAAAAATAAAGCCTTCCTGAAGCCAACGTTTTTTTCTTTGTATATTAGTTTTCCCTTATTGCATAACAAATTACCAAACTTAGCAGTTTAAAACAACGTCCTTTTTTATCTCCAAATATTTGTGGGTCAGGAGTCCATGCATCTACCTGTGCTCTCTGCTCAGGGTCTCACAAGTCCACAATCAAGGTGTCAGCTGGGCGGCATTCTCATCCGGAGGCTGAAAGAGGGAGGAATCCACTTTTGAACTCATTCAGGTTATTAGCAGAATTCATTTCCTTGTGTGTGACGGAGCTTCTTCCTCGCTCTTGGCTGGAGGCCGCCCCCCTACTTCCAGAGGCAGCCTGCAGTTCTGTGCTCCGGGGCACTGTCCATGGCCTGTTCACAGTTTGGCTGTTTGCTTCTTTAAGCCAGTGGGAGAATCTGTCACTCCAGTCAGCTCAGAAGGAATCTTACATAAAGTAACATGTTCATGGGTGTGGCATCACATCAACTTTGCTGTGTTCTGTTGATTAGAAGCAATTCACAAGTTCTGGTTGCAGTTGCCCACACAAAGGTGTGGACTCCAGAAGGTGGGAATTTGCGGAGGTTACCCTATTATAGTGTGTTCACCACACTACTCATCTGGTGAAATTCCTGTAATGTCTCTATCTTGTTGCATTACTCTATAACCCTCCACTACACATGTGCCCTTTCTTGTCTCTCTCCACCTCTAAATATTTACCTTTATTATAATTTTTTGACTTTGCTACTTTTTTCTTCCAGTTTTATTGAGGCATAATTGACATGCAGCACTGTATAAGTTTAAGGTGTATAGCATATTGATTTGACTTACATACGTCGTGAAATGACCATCACAAACAGTTTAGTGAATATCCCTCATCTCTGTAGACACAAAATTAAAGAAATAGAAAAAAATTGTTTTCCTTGTGATGAGAACTCTTAGGATTTACTCTCTTAACCATTTTCATATATAACATACAGCAGCATTAATTGTATTTATCATGTTGTATATTAAATCCCTAATACTTATTTCTCTTGTAACTGGAAGTTTGCACCTTTCGACCAGCTTCATCCAGTTCCCCCTCCCCCATCCCACCTCTGCTAACCATAAATCTGATCTCTTTTTCTGCAACTTTGTTTGTCTGTTTTTGAAGTGTAATTGACCTAAACACTGTGTTAGCTCCTGTTACACAACACAGTGATCCACTATTTCTATGCGTTTCAAAATGATCACCATAAGACTAGTTACCATCTGTCACCCTACAAAGATATTACATAGTTATTAACTATAGTCCCCAAACTGTACATTTGATACCTGTGACTCATTTTGTAACTGGAAGTTTGTACCTCTTAATCTCCCTCACCTACTTCTCTCCTCCCCTCAAACCCTCCCAGCAACTGCCTGTTTGTTCTCTGTATCTATGACTCTGTTTCTCTTTTTTATGTTTGTTCTTTTTTTTTTGTTTTTTTGGATTTCACATACTAGTGAAATCATACAGTAGTCGTCTTTTTCTTTCTGACTGATTTCACTTAGCATAATACCCTCTAGGTCCATCCATGTTGTTGCAAATGGCAAGCTTTCACTTGTTTTTTTAATGGCTGAGTAATATTCCATTTCATATATATGTGTGTGTGTGTGTGTGTATATATATATATATATATATATATATATATATATATATATACACACACACACACACACACACCCCACATCATGTTCTTTGTTCTTTATCCATTGATCTGTTGATGGGCACTTAGACTGCTTCCATATCTTCTTGGCTATTGTAAATAACGCTGCAGTGAACATAGGGATGCATGTATCTTTTCTAATTAGTGTTTTTGTTTTCTAAATACCCCGGAGTGGAGTTGCTGGATCATATGGTAGTTCTATCTTTAAATTTTTTGAGGAATCTCTGTATTGTTTTCCACGGTGGCTGCACCAGTTTACATCCCCTCTAATAGCGCATAAGGGTTTCCTTTTCTCTACATCCTTGTTATTTTCTCCAGCACTTGTTACTTGTTGTCTTTTTTGATAATAGCCATCTAATAAGTGTGAGATGATATCTCATTGTGGTTTGATTTGCATTTCCCTGATGATTAGTGATGCTGAGCATCTTTTCATATACCTATTGGCCATCTGCATGTCTTCTTTGGAAAAACATCTATTCAGATCCTCTGCCCATTTTTCAATTGGGTTGTTATTTTTTTTGATGTTGAGTTACATGAGTTCTTTGTATATTTTGGATATTAACCTCTTATCAGGTACATCTTTTGCAAATATCTACTCCCATTCAGTAGGCAGCCTTTTCATTTTACTGATAGTTTCCTTTACTGTGCAAAAGCTTTTTAGTTTGATGTGTATTACTAAGACCGACGTCAAAGAGCGTACTGCCTATGTTGTCTTCTAGATATTTACCTTTAGATATACCATGGTAGAGACTGTGTCCTCTTCATCTCTCTGCATCCCTTTGCACCAAGCATAAAACTTGGCACTTAGTTGGTCTCAAGTGAACTTTTTAAAAAACAGATTTATTGAGGTTTAATTATTCAGTGAACTTTCAATAAATGAATGAAGATAAACATAGGGCTAACATATTGCAAATTTTAAAGCATTTGCTGATAATTTTTAAATAAATAATTGACTTGCCTAATATATTTGAAGTTTTACTGGCTCTTCCTTCAAGACAATAATTGGTAAAATGAATTATAAGAAAAAATAATATAATAATCATTTCTAGAGTTGTGTAACTATGAATTTTTTTCATGATACAACTTCATGACATGTTATCTAACCAGATAATTTTTTTTCTTCTAGATGAGCAAGAGATAGTACAAAAACGTACTTTTACAAAATGGATCAACTCTCATCTGGCCAAGGTAAAGGAAACTACCCAGAGTTCTATGTTTACTTAGTTTGAGCCAATACATCATTAAACGCACAGTTTAAAGTAATGCTGCTGTGGCTGTTGTCACTGTAACTAGTCAGTAATGTTGGCACCTATCAGTTTAATTGTGGCATCTGCTAACATTTTTTCAAAGAAAATTAACAGATAACCAGAGTCGAAAGCAGTTACTTCATGTCAATTCCATGAATCTTGATGAAATATTTCATTCAGTTGTTTCTTCTGTACTGATGTGTGTCACATCAGAAGGAGAATTCATGCTGGATTTTTGTTTGTGTTTGTTTCTATTTGGAACAGAAAAAAAGCAGTGAGTAGTCTGCCCTGAGCAAAGAATTTTAGCTAAGGAGATCGTGTCTGGGCTCCCCTCTCAGGTGCTCTTAGAGAAAAGTAACCATCGTGGCAGGACACTACAAAGGCTAATCAGTCTGAGATTATCCATACTGACCTTAGATTGTATCAGGTGACTGGGTATCCGTACATTGTAATGACCTTGAACATAAATACTAACATAAAACAAATTTCCATGCAGCTATATTACAAAAAAATTAATCTCTTATAATGCTGATGAAAAAATATGTGAACCAAAAAACATTGCATTTGTAAACATAAACGCGGATGACAGGACAATTGTCTGCATTCAGTTAGAGGATCTTTGCCGAGAGCAGTGCCTAAAGTGTGCAAGGCATAATCCTACGAGCAGTTTTTGACTGGGGACTCCTCCAAAGCCTCTTTTCATAGTTCAGAAGCAAACAAAGCATGGCAACCAAGCAGTTTTTGACTGGGGACTCCTCCAAAGCCTCTTTTCATAGTTCAGAAGCAAACAAAGCATGGCAACTTATTTCAGTCCCGTTGTACAAATTGACTGCTTACTGTATGTCTATGATAGGCTTTGGAGACAGGAAAAAAGCTAGTAAGACACTTTCCCAGGCCTTGGGAAGCTCAAAATCCAGCAAAAACAGAAGACTAGATTAATGTGTCTAGGGCTTCCCTCGTGGCGCAGTGGTTGAGAATCCGCCTGCCAATGCAGGGGACACAGGTTCGATACCTGGTCCGGGAAAATCCCACATGCCGTGGAAGAACTAAGCCCATGCACCACAACTGCTGAGCCTGTGTGCTGCCACTACTGAAGCGCCTGTGTGCTGCCACTACTGAAGCCCGTGCACCTAGAGCCCGTGCTCTGCAACAAGAGAAGCCACCACAGTGAGAAGCCTGCGCACCGCAACGAAGAGTAGCCTCCGCTCGCTGCAACTAGAGAAAGCCCACGCGCAGCAATGAAGACCCAACACAGCCGGAAAAAAAAAAAAAAAAGCTGAAAAAAAAAAAGAATAATGTGTCTAGATACAGGATAAAATGGGATTATCTTTCCTATAATCTCTCCAAAAGCCACTTGGTAAAATGAGAATTTTCTGGCCCAGTGGCTGCACCCAGAATCTGCCCTGTGACAAGGCACTGAATGCCCTTGGGGCTCATTTTCTCAAGCTTTGGCTGGTGCCATCTGGCCCCAGCCACTACTTATACTCCAGAATTGTCATCATTTGAGGACTGTTCTTTTTTTTCCAAAATGAAAATAGAGTTATTGTTTTTTCATATCATAAAAAGGTTACATGCTAATTGTAAATCATTTTGATAATAAACTTGTTAGAAAGTTTAATGAAAATAAAAAATCACCTTAAATTCCACAATCCTGATATAACCATCACTGACGTATTGATCACCATTTTCCTACATGCTGGCATACACAATTCACATAAGTGGTTATAGACGATACTATTCTGTATGCCTCTATTCACTCCGCACATCTGCACGTCTTCCCATGTGACTAGATACAGAGCCACATAATCATTTTAATGGCTGAATAATACTTTGTCATTATAAATATAATAAAATTCTTTATAAATTGTAAATCATAATTAGCCAGTTGTCTATCAATGGTTATATAATTAGTTTCCAGTTGGTTAATATTATATAAAATATCACAGTGAAAGTCCTTGGGCATATATATCTGTACATTTGTGTGATTATTTTTCTTAGGATAAATTTCTAGAAGTGGGTGGATAGTCCACAAGTATATATGTTTATAACTTTAATATATACTAAGAGCTTATGAGAATGCCCATTTCCTTATACTATTAATCCTCTTTAACAGTATTTTCCAATCTGGTGAAAATAGTTTATGGTTATTTTTATATTTTTTAATAGGGTTGAATATCTTTGCAGAAGAGTTTAAAGCAGAATTTCTGGGACATACTTATCTGTGTTCTGAATTCTTAAAAAGAAGCTAAAATTGGAATGTGTGCCATGGCACACGGTATACAAAGGGCCTTTGTGGAAGGATTATATGCCAAGAATTTGTTTTCTAATCTGTTTTTATCACCATTTTATCATTGTTTCAAGTTACTTTACATATTTATGTGATAACTGGGTATTGGAAGGGGCTCTACCAGTGTGTACCCTTTTATGTTCTTTTTTTTTTAGTCCTGCTTTGTGACCTCACTCCTGCTATTTCCCGTCTAAGTATCTAAGTCCTACCCTTAATGTGTGGCACATACCTCTCTCATTCATGAAGTCATTTCTGACCACATGTGAAACACTGAGCAAATGCTCCAGAAGGTTAGCAGTTTCCCCTGCACTCCTCCCCCAGAGCCATACCCCTGCCTTCTCTGCTGTTCCTGCCTCAGGTTTGGTAGAATCAGAATCTCAGCACTTCTCTAGAACCTGCAGCACAGGTGGAAAAGTTCAGCATGTCTTTTTTTTTTTAATGTGCTCAGAGTATTTTAATTTAAAAATATGCTAGAGATTAGAGATTTCATGTATTTTGTGTATGTGTGGTCTGTGGGTCTATGAGTATTTGCCTATGCTAGTAGAAGATAGCTAGTTTCTTTTTTTTTTTTTAAGTATTTTATTTATTTATTTATTTGGCTGCGTCGGGTCTTAGTTGCGGCGCACGGGATCTTTGTTGCGGCATGTGGGATCTTTCATTGCAGCGCGTGGGCTCTTTGTTGTGGCGTGTGAGCTTAGTTGCCCCGCAGCGTGTGGGATCTTAGTTTCCAGACCAGGGATTGAACCCGCGTCCCCTGCATTGGAAGGTGGATTCTTAACCACTGGACCACCGGGGAAGTCCCTATTTGTTTTGTTTTTTTTTTTTTTAATGAGAAAGAAATTGTTATTTGTTTTTTTTTTTTTTTACTTTTGAGTCATTGCATTTGGATTTACCACTGCATTCTTTTTTTTTTTTTTTGGAATATAGTTGATTTACAATGTTGTGTTAGTTTCTGCTGTACAGCAAAGTGAATCAGTTATACATATACATATATACACTTTTTTGAAGATTCTTTTCCCATATAGATCATAACAGAGTATTGAGTAGAGTTCCCTGTGCTTATTAATTATCTATTCTATATATAATAGTTTGTATATGTCAATCCCAATCACCCAGTTTATCCCCACCCTCCGCCAGTATGTCTTAAATGATTTTATACTGTTTCATATCTCACCTTCCCAACAACACTGTAAAGTCTTCAAGGCATGTGCTAATTCTTGGAGTTCTTTGTAAATCCTAATAGCTCTAAGCACAGCACTGAGTACCATGCAGAGGGGCTTAACGAAACAACAACAGCAAAGATTCTTTATCTTTCCTTATTTTGTTAGAGTAGTAAAAACATCAATCACATGGGGACAAAATAACGATTAATGTCTGGCACTGTGCTAAGTGCTTAACTCAGGTTATTTTATAGCGTACTTCTTCATACACCTGGCCATTGGTGCTGCTGAGATTTTAATGCAGACGTGAATCTGAAGTCCACTTGGTTTCCCTACTTTACACATTTTTGCATCGATAGTATCATTTCAAAAGACCCAGAAAATTATTACCTCTGCAACTGCTCCATTGTAAACTTACTGCAATAGAGATTTTTTTGTTGTTGTTCTTTTGTTTTCTCCTCTGTGCTTGCTATTTTTTTCTTTCTTGGGCCTTGAAAACTGAAACAGTGATACCTATGCTTGTTATCCGGAACTTATTTATACTGACATCATAGTATCTTACCAAATGTAGCCGGCAACTTCATTGGAAAACATTTTCCTTTTCTGACTCACTTGTAGTTAAAAACATTTTGAAAATAAAATCTGACCACATTACCCTGCTTTGACAGTTGAGAGTTTTAGGATAGCTACAGAGTAGATGTTTATGTCTGTGACTGTCTCAGCAGCTGGTCCCATGATTCCCTACTCTTCCCTCTCTCTTGTACCCATCCTTTGCTTGCCTTTATCCCTATTTGAGTCTCCTATTCCAGCCCTATTTCTCTCTCATTCTCCCTCTCACCCCGCTTCCATTCCTGTATCATCTCTATCTCTCCCATCCCATCTCCTGCTCCATCACATCTCCACCCAACTCCCTTTCCATCAGTATCTCAATCTCTCCATCCCTATCTTTATCCCCATTCCCATCTCTATTTCTATCTGTACACTTTCTCTATAAAAACATATGCAACCTGTACATCCTAGGCTTCACAGTCTCCTTGAGGTCACATTTACATATACGCCCAAATTTAAATGGAAGCACACACTTCCCTCCCCATTGCAGTGTGCTGACTTACTTCTGAGAATGATAATACCTTACTTGCAACAGAAGCAAGGTCAGGTTCATATCTTTTATCTGGCCTCTGGACAAGGACACTGTCACTTTTTCTGCTGTCTCTGTGAGAAGGCTTGCTCCCAAAGTCATTGTGTGACGCTAGAGTGTGCCCATCACTGTAGCACCCCAGGCGCAGACAACAAGCACCTGCACAGACACACACACACACCCGTACCTTAGTCACCTGGGCTCCACAGAAGCATATATTATGCCCAGAATCTCACTAAGTCTCTCGTGAAAACAGCTTCTTAGATTTTTGGTCTTCAACTCTTCTTTACCTTTTAACAACACGTGGATATCTCCCCTGGCCCCTGGTTTTCAGTCATAGAGCAGGCCTAAAGCCATACTTAGAATCAAAGTGTTTCTCACTAGAAAAATAATCCACAGAGAAGCAACTTGATCTACTTCAAGGTCTTTCCTTATCCTCCAGAGATTCTTTTTTTTTAATTTAAATTAATTAATTTATTTTTGGCTGTGTTGGGTCTTCGTTGCTGGGCGCGGGCTTTCTCTAGTTGTGGCAAGCGGGGGCTACTCTTCGTTGTGGTGTGCGGGCTTCTCATTGCGATGGCTTCTCTTGTTGTGGAGCATGGGCTCTAGGCATGCGGGCTTCAGTAGTTGTGGCTCGCGGGCTCTAGAGCGCAGGCCTGGTAGTTGTGGCACACGGGCTTAGTTGCTCCGCAGATGTGGGATCTTCCCGGACCAGGGCTCGAACCCGTGTCCCCTGCATTGACAGGCGGATTCTTAACCCTGCACCACCAGGAAGCCCCTCTCCGGAGATTCTTGAGCCAACTTTTCCTCTTCTTTCTTGCCTATTAAGAAACCAAAGCCAATGGTTTGTCTTATAACAACAGTCTGCTCCAAGGATGGAACCATAATTGCTGGCAGCTTTGAAAGGACCTGGTGTTCTGTAATTTGTTGGGTCAGACTGAGTCTGGTTTGGTGTATTGTTTATGTTTGTTTATTTTGCCCAGTAAATATGCAACCAACTTAGACCCAGTATTAGTCAGCTTGGGCTGCTGTAACAAAATACCATAGACTATGTGGCTTAAACAAAGGAACATTTATTTCTTGAAATTCTGGAGGCTGGGAAGTTCAAGATCAATGTGTCGACTGATTTCAGTCCTTACATGGCAGAGAGAGAAAGAACTCTGGTTTCTCTTCCTCTTCTTATAGGACACTAATTCCGTTGTGAGGAATTTATGACCTCATTTACACCCAATTACCTCCCAAAGGCCCCACTTCCAAATACCATCGCATTGAGGGTTAAGGCTTCAACATATGGATTTGGGTGGGGGGACACACAAACATTCAGTCCATAATAGGCCACAGGTTCATCCTGAGGTCTGGCTTGAAGCACATGAGAATTTCTTCCAAACCGCGGTCCAAGAGTGTTGTAAGTAATGAGCTTGTCTCCTCTTTCATATCAAATGTTTGTTTGTGTTTCAGTTCCTATTGTACATAGCGCTGTGCTTTGGAATGGCTTCAGATATCTAATAACCAAATCCTTCAAAATAATTAAAATGCATTTTATTCCTTGGTTGTGTGTGTGTGTGTGTGTGTGTGTGTTTCCTACAATTTTCTGTTGACATCTACGAATAAAGGCAAGGAAGTGACCCATGTCAAAAATATTTTTATGCTAGTGATCAGATACTAGTCTTAATTCACCTATTACTTATGCTATATAACATGCCAAGTTACTTTATCTCTGAGAACAAGAAAGGAGAAAGTGCTAAATTGGCAGGAAAAAAAGAGTTTCGACTTTCTTCTAGAATGCAAGTTGTAAATGTTTTGCAGGATCTCAATTGTCTGGGAGCTTTTGCACAAGTCATGGGAATTTTTGTGGATTTAAACTAGAGTGATGAACCATCTCATCCTAAATTCTGTGATTATGTCTTGCTACTGCAATGCCTTCTTTAAAGATTTTAAGCAAACTAAAAAAATAAATAAACACCTTATTTAGAAAGAAAACTTTATATGTCAATTATATCTCAATAAAACTGGAAGAAAAAAATCATACCTGTTTTCTCAAAAATCTTCTTTGGAAATTGACTGTTTCCAAAATTAGCTTTAATAATAAGTTGCCGCAGGTTTACAGAGCTGGGATGTTGAATTGAGAAGCAAAAAAAATTGATCCTCTGTCCTAAGATCATTCGATGTTGGGTGCATTGGGAGATGTTCAAAAGATGCTTTGTGGAGATAAATTTGGGGAGGGTTTTTAATGGGAAATTTTCATTTTTGTTGTAGGCTGCTTTGCTTAGTTGCAAATAAGAAAACTATTTACTGCTAAGTAAATAAACTCTTTTACTGATGACATTTTATTCTATTGTAACAATTCTTTATAAATATTTTGACAGTAGTATGAAGACATAGGGTGCAAATAAGGGAGCAATCTGTTTTCAAAAAATACGCTTTTCTTAAAACAAAAATTTATATTAAAAATAGGGAAAAAAACCTGAGAATTTTCTGTAGATTACTCAAATTTGTGGATAGAATTATCAGTTTTTAAAAAATATTTGCTTTGTGTTCAAATTGAAGTCTTCACGCTTCTGAAATTATGCAAAACATTGCAAATCATAAACTGTCGATGTAATGTAATGTAACATCAACAAAAATTAGTGAGTTCTGTTTATTTCATATATCTGATAATTCCTTTCAGGAAGAGGGCTTCATACTGAAACGTGGGCCCTATAATTTTCTTCCTTTTTAAGAAGAAACCTGCCTCTTTCTATTCTGTTTGCTTTGTCAGTGAAAGAAGGTGGAGTATTTGTTTTCTAATTAGCCCAATATTGATCCAAGTAATAGTTTTTCAAAGTTAGGTCCTGATTCAGTGCTGGCTGTCATCACTCATTGCTAACTAGGTTTTTAAATTGCGGGGCTGCTGTTTACTGAACTCATCATGTGCCGATTCCTGTGCCTTAGCAACTTTATCTTTTATTTTATTTAAATAACACAACAATCAAATATAAGTAGTATTTTCACCATTTTATAGATTATGAAACTGAAGCTTAGAGTTAATTAATAAGCTCAAGGTCATATAACAAGTACATGGAAAACCAGATTTCAATCCCAGGACTCCAAAGTTTGGGCACTAACCATTGTGTTATATACACCCATGCTTCTTTCGTTTATTTAGCTATTCATGTAGCAAATACTTTTCAAGCACCTATTATGTGCTAGGGGTTGTGGATACAGTGGTGAACAAAAACAGATATAGTCCATGCCATTATGAAACTGACAGGCCAGCAGAAGAGATAGCAATTACAGAGACGTGTGCATGGTAAATTCCACGAGCAGAGAAGTACAGGGTGTCAGGGAGCACAGGGCAAGCTCAGCCAACCATACAAGTAACCTGAAGGAGGGCATCAGAATAGGTTTTCAGAGGAAGAAACATTTAAGCTGGAGCCTGAGAAATGTCTTGGGATTGGGTAGGTGAAGGAACTAATAATGTTTTCAAAAGTTAAGAGGTAAGAAAGAGCCTGGCACAGTAAAGGAAATGAAGCTCAGAATACCTGAAAATGTGGGTTCCAGGAATGGGTTGGCAACAGATGAAACTGAGAATCGATCAAAGGTCAGCCATTAAAAGGGTTTGGATGTTGTGTTATGGGCACCGGAGGTGTTAAAGAATCTTAGGAAAATGAAATGATCACTCTGGGCTAAACCCGTCTCTCAACCTCTCTCTCATCTCTCTCTCCCTCCCCCGCCTCTCATTCCTCCCCCACCCCCTCACATAAATTAGAGCAGGAGCCAGTAAAATTGGAGGTGGAGTGAACTTGCAGTAAGTCAGATAAGAGGTGAGGATACTTTGGACTAAAGTAGTGGTGGGGGAATGGAGAAAAGTGGATAGATTGAAAAATGGGTAGGGGTGGACCCGATACAACTGAGTCATTAGTTGGAAGCTGGGGGAGAAGGAGTCAAGAATGACTTCTAGATTTCTGCCTTGAACAAATGATTAAGATCATTCACGGAGACAGAGAATACAGGAGACTTTGGGGGAAATCTAGTAGGTTCAGTTACACAGAGGGAAATGACTTAGTAGAGATGAACACATTTCATTTGACAATTAGAAGTCATTAGCCATCACTGGGAGTGGCCAAGTCGTGGCAGAAACCCGACTCTAGCAAACTGGTAAGTAAATGAGAGTTGAGGATGTTAGGACCTGAGTGTATATTACATGTTAAGGAGACAGAGTATTAGCTAAAGCAGAACATGGGATCTGGTAAGAGCTGTTTCAATAGAGAGTGGTCTTAAGTGTGTGTCTATGGAAGGGAATGATCAAGAACTGGTAGAGAGGGATAGGGTGAAAATGAAGGAAAACAAGCTTATTTTAAGATACAAGACTCCTAAAGAGGCAAGGTGGGGAGAAAATCAAGAGGACGGGTGGAGGTTTTTACCAGAGGAGAGACAGCTCCCAATCTCTGAGGCCAGAGGGGGAATAGGAAGGATGGGTGTGGATGTGCCTAAGTTTGGGATGGGGGAGAGAGGAAGACAGAGTTGGGTGGACTTGAATTTGAGGGGATTCCCACCTAATGACTGCAGGTTTTTAGGTCTATCAGAATAGTCTGCATTTCTAAGCAGAAGAATTTATGTTAGGAAGAATATTTTTCTTAGATTGGCAGTTAAAAATACATTAGTTCTTTCACATTTAAAAGTGTATTTATCTTAACAAATTCCTAAACTTTATGCAAGATCCATAGGCTATTGTACAGTGTCACCTTGACCCCCAAAGGGGACAGATTAAAGACGTGTTTTCCAAAAATCCTTCCCCTAAAATTTTATTTTTAATTAGAAAAAGATAATATAAGTAATATTAACATTAAACATCGGTTATACTCTGTTATCAAATAATTGTAATTTCATATTTTCTCTAAATTTGTCAAATGGAATAGAGTGTTGTATTTATATTTAAATACCTTTGATTCAGTCTTTATGATATTTGACTTTGAAATAAATATATGATTTGGCATTAAGTCCTTTGGGAAAAAAATAGGTCAGAGATAGCCATTGTTTAGTGTTTCTATAAATGGAGCTTCTCTTGCAATTTGCAATAAACAGCCCTTTCTCCATCTGCCAGCCTTAGATCTAAGGGGCCATTAAGTATAGGCACTGAACGTTTTAAATACCGACTTTTGGATGACCTCAGGCATAATACAAGCATCTCCTCACTTTTTAGATGAACTGGAAAAAAAAGCACCGTTGAACATTATTTACATTCTGTATTAGTTTGCTAGGGCTGCCATTACAAAGTACGATATACTGGGTGCCATAAAATGAGAAATTTATTATCTCACAGTCCTTGAGACTAGGCAGCCATGCTTCCCTCTGAGATTCTGGGCAGAATCCTACTTTGCCTCTTCCTAGCCTCAGTTGGAGGCCTGGAGTACCTGAGGTTCCTTGGTTCGCAGCTGCATTAGTCCAGTCCCTGCCTCTGCGCCTGTCTGAGACTGTCCAAATTTCCCCTTCATGTAAGGACACTGGTCATATTGGATTAGGACCCCCTCCCAGCCCCCCCACCCCCCCACCATGACCTCATTTTAACTTGACTACTTCTCTAAAGATCCTGTTTCCAAATAAGATCACATCCTGAGGTACCTGGGATTAAAACTTCCACGTATCTTGGGGAGGAGCACATGCTTCAACCCAAATGTGCTCTATTAAATGAGCACGTTTTGTTTTTTTTTTTTTTTTTTTTTTTAAACATCTTTATTGAAGTATAATTGCTTTACA
Organism: Eubalaena glacialis; assembly: GCF_028564815.1. Lineage (NCBI taxonomy): Eukaryota > Metazoa > Chordata > Mammalia > Artiodactyla > Balaenidae > Eubalaena > Eubalaena glacialis. Next base: position 14,045,361 of record NC_083727.1, read on the forward strand.
ATGGTGTGCTAGCTTCTGCTTTACAACAAAGTGAATCAGTTACACATATACATATGTTGCCATATCTCTTCCCTCTTGCATCTCCCTCCCTCCCACCCTCCCTATCCCACCCCTCTAGGTGGGCACAAAGCACCGAGCTGATCTCCCTGTGCTATGCGGCTGCTTCCCACTAGTTATCTATTTTACATTTGGTAGTGTATATATGTCCATGACACTCTCTCACCCTGTCACATCTCACCCCTCCCCCTTCCCATATCCTCAAGTCCATTCTCTAGTAGGTCTGTGTCTTTATTCCCATCTTGCCACTAGGTTCTTCATGACCTCTTTTTTTTTTTTTTTTTTTTTTTTCCTTAGATTCCATATATATGTGTTAGCATACTGTATTTGTTTTTCTCTTTCTGACTTACTTCACTCTGTATGACAGACTCTAACTCCATCCACCTCATTACAAACACCTCCATTTCATTTCTTTTTATGGCTGAGTAATATTCCATTGTATATATGTGCCACATCTTCTTTATCCATTCATCCGATGATGGACACCTAGGTTGCTTCCATGTCCTGGCTATTGTAAACAGAGCTGCAATGAATATTTTGGTACATGACTCTTTCTGAATTATGGTTTTCTCAGGGTATATGCCCAGTAGTGGGATTGCTGGGTCATATGGTAGTTCTATTTTTAGTTTTTTAAGGAACCTCCATACTGTTCTCCATAGTGGCTGTATCAATTTACATTCCCACCAACAGTGCAAGAGTGTTCCCTTTTCTCCACACCCTCTCCAGCATTTATTGTTTCTAGATTTTTTGATGATGGCCATTCTGACCGGTGTGAGATGATACCTCATTGTAGTTTTGATTTGCATTTCTCTAATGATTAAAGATGTTGAGCATTCTTTCATGTGTCTGTTGGCAATCTGTATCTCTTCTTTGGAGAAATGTCTATTTAGGTCTTCTGCCCATTTTTGGATTGGGTTGTTTGTTTTTTTGTTATTGAGCTGCATGAGCTGCTTGTAAATCTTGGAGATTAATCCTTTGTCCGTTGCTTCATTTGCAAATATTTTCTCCCATTCTGAGGGTTGTCTTTTGGTCTTGTTTATGGTTTCCTTTGCTGTGCAAAAGCTTTTAAGTTTCATTAGGTCCCATTTGTTTATTTGTGTTTTTATTTCCATTTCTCTAGGACCTGGGTCAAAAAGGATCTTGCTGTGACTTATGTCATACAGTGTTCTGCCTATGTTTTCCTCTAAGAGTTTGATAGTGTCTGGCCTTACACTTAGGTCTTTAATCCATTTTGAGTTTATTTTTGTGTATGGTGTTAGGGAGTGTTCTAATTTCATACTTTTACATGTACCTGTCCAATTTTCCCAGCACCACTTATTGAAGAGGCTGTCTTTTCTCCACTGTATATGCTTGCCTCCTTTATCAAAGATAAGGTGACCATATGTGCGTGGGCTTATCTCTGGGCTTTCTATCCTGTTCCACTGATCTATATTTCTGTTTTTGTGCCAGTACCAAACTGTCTTGATTACTGTAGCTTTGTAATATAGTCTGAAGTCAGGGAGCCTGATTCCTCCAGCTCCATTTTTCGTTCTCAAGATTGCTTTGGCTATTCGGGGTCTTTTGTGTTTCCATACAAATTGTGAAATTTTTTGTTCTAGTTCTGTGAAAAATGCCAGTGGTAGTTTGATAGGGATTGCATTGAATCTGTAGATTGCTTTGGGTAGCAGAGTCATTTTCACAATGTTGATTCTTCCAATCCAAGAACATGGTATATCTCTCCATCTATTTGTATCATCTTTAATTTCTTTCATCAGTGTCCTATAATTTTCTGCATACAGGTCTTTTGTCTCCTTAGGTAGGTTTATTCCTAGGTATTTTATTCTTTTTGTTGCAATGGTAAACGGGAGTGTTTTCTTAATTTCACTTTCAGATTTTTCATCATTAGTATACAGGAATGCAGCACGTTTTGTTTTAAGACCAAGTCAGATTCATATACTCCTTTAAAAGGAACACTTTTGATTTTCCATGTTTGTTTTTAAATAATTCAAACTAATAATGACTTTGACATCTTCACAGTCATAAAATATCACGTTGGTGGCTGCTTTTATTCTTCTTCAGTTGTCTTTCCACCAATGGTGCTAAAAGATAACATGGAAACGCTTTCGAAATTGAAATTTGAGCCCATCTGTTTCCTTGTACACACTTTGGTGGGACTATTCATGAACTAAGATGAGGAGATACGGAGGCGAAGAGGAAAAAGTAAATGTAAAAATACACCCCAGAAACCATTCTTTAGTTGATTTTCTAAAACTAGTTTGATAATCTCAAGCATAACGATAAATTAGTTATTTCCAAATATGCAACTAAAAGATTACAAAGGAAATCATCATTTCAAAATGAATGGCATTTAATTTATTAATAGGATGTCTTAATTTATTAATAACAAAGACGTAGCTATAGCAATGTCCATGCGGTTTAATAAAATTTTTGACAATATTTGTCAAAGTTCCTTCTTTTAGAAATGTATTTTGTCTAGTCGTACATCCAGTCAATAAATATTTTAAAATGTTGTTTGTATGCTTGGCAAGATTCTAGAATGTAGCAGTGAACAGAACAGGAAAAGTAACCCCTGCATTATGGTGTTTATATCCCAATGGGGGAGATGGACAGAGGAGAAGGAAAATAAGCTGTTCTGTTGAGAATAGACTGAAGAGGGACATGGGCCGAAGGAGGAAGATAAGGTAGGAGATTGTTGAGTCATCCAGGTGAGAGATGGTTGGCTTGGACCAAGGTCATAGCAGTGGAGGTGGTGAAAAATGGCTGGATTCTAGGTGAATTTTGAAAATAAAGCCAACAAGATTTGTTGACAGATCAGCTGTGGTGTATGAACAAAAGAGAGGAGTAAAGGATAACCCCAGCTTTGTCCTGAGTAAAACAAATAACTTGAGGGGTGTGCTTCTTTTAAACTATATAGTGAAAAAAAAAATCATTACATGTGAAAGTTGTTAAGAGCAGTTTTCCAAGCAGATTTAAAGGTGGGCTGGAGGGCAGTTATTGCCTTTGGGATATTTATTCCGAATTGAATTAAATAATTAAGGAAATGGAAATGCTTATGCAATCTGTCATAGGAAACAGAAAAGAATGGGAACTATCTTCTCACTTTTGCCAAGCAGAGGTGGAAAATAATCACAACAATGCTTTTATAAAGGGAGTGAAGGAGAAACATATCATACATAACATTTAAAAAAAAAACTACTTCACCTTGTTTCTGGAAATACTGGTAATGTCTAATTAGATTTCTGAATAAGATGACAGAACCTTTTAGAAGTTGAATTAACTTTATCTGGCTCGTGTCAGTGGTTATGATCATGATTTTACAGACCTAGTCCAGCTGCTTTGGCATTCTTAGACAGTTTAGTGTGGCGGGCTCCTTGCCAACCATTGGGGGCTAGCTTGCTCCACAACTGCCGGTCAACCTCTCTTCCCTTCCCACTCTCCTCTCGGTTCCTGTTGTTTAGCTTGCTGTTCCTGCCCATCAGATAACTGGAAGAGCATGCGAACACTCTAGGCTGGTCCTGGGATGGGAGGTTCCCCCATACCCTGTCTCTCAGCCTGTGAAATAGCTGCCACCTGAAACCTGGAAACCGGAGGCGAGAGTGGTTGGTCTGGCTCTGGAAATGAGGGGCCATTGTGTGTACACAGGTTTCAAGGTGCCCGGAATACACCTTGAGTTCCAGCCTTCACGTTGAGACCTCTTTATATACTGCACAGAAGGCCATCTGGGGAATATGTCAGGCCATGATTTTGCATCATTTTCAGCAAGACTGACTATGCTTGACCATGTGCATGTCTCAAATAAAGTAAAGCATTATCTGTGCCATGGGTTCTTTCTTTAGGTCTTTTCCGGTTCAGTTTTATCGGTATCACTAGGTATCCAGAAATCACAAATTTTAAACCCGAGGATATGTATTTAGTAATTTAAAGTAAAATGCTATAATTTTTGTATTATAAAATGTTTTAAGAGCTCTTTCCGCAAGAGGGAAAAGCACTTAGTAAAAGACTGCCCAATAGTTGTGAAACTAAAAGTGATGATGGTAAGTGAGGACCTGGGTTGGTTCTGGAATGAGATGGGTGATTTGGCCCTTTCCTTTGCTGAGGACTAAACCCTTCATGCTGCAGATCTCCTTGATAGCCGTGTGATATTTACCACTAAGGGGCTCTAAGATTCTTGCAGATGTGTAGATACCTGCTGATGGAGCCATGATATGCTGGTAATGTTTCAAGGTAGCTTTGTACTTTTCCACATCACTGATTTGGATCAAACACCCAAAGCATCTTTCTCCTTAATTGATGTGCATGTGCTTGCCCTATTAATGCAAAGTTAAAAATGCTAAAAATAATTTTAGTACATTAACATTTTATAATTTTGGATATATAGGCATACACTTGTCCATGCAAAATGACCTTCTTTCTTTCTTCCATTTTTTTTCTCCCTCCCTCCCTCCTTCTCTTCCTTCCTTCCTTCTTCCTTCCTTCCCTTTCTTTCTTTCTCCCTTTCTTCCTTCCTTCCTTCCTTCCTTCCTTCCTTCCTTCCTTCCTTTCTTTCTTTCTTTCTTTCTTTCTTTCTTTCTTTCTTTCTTTCTTTCTTTCTTTCTTTCTTTCTTTCTTTCTTTCTTTCTTTCTTTCTCTCTTTCTCTCTTTCTCTCTCTCTCTCCCCCTCCCTCCTTCCCTCCCTTCCTTTTTCTTTCTTGATAGAAAGAAAGACAATTGAAAGTCAAGTAGACAGCGTTAGGTCTTTAACATGTTCAGTGAGAATTAGAAAACTACAGAGCCTGACCCAGGTTATAAATTTTTTAAAATTCATATTCTGTGAGAAATCTGAGGGCACCTAATTGCCGTTGACCATCAACTTTGACATCATCGCTTTTTTACTTTCTTCTGAGGCAAGAGATACCTAATTTCAAGATTTCATGAACTCTAGTATACTAAGTATTTTCATAATCTTCATAAAAAAACAAAAGACCCTCCATGAGCTGAAAATGGGCTTTGACTTATTTCTCCAGTAGTGGTGCTAGATTTGCCCTGATCAGTCTGTACTCTTGTGCTTTCGATGCTTTGGGTTCAATGCCACGCTGTGAGAGAGGTTTGCTGGATTTGCCAGCTTGTGCAACAGAACGGACGTGGCCAGCTAACCCACAAGAGGTTCAATCTGTCCCTCTGGCTGTGCTAACAGTGGTCCCACAGCAGGTCACTGAGTTAACGAGGTTACCCTGGAGAGAAAGTTCAAGGAAATTTGGCACCTGCCTCAGCCCACTAATGCGCTCACTCAGGGTGAAGGTATGGAGGTTGGTCCAGTTTATCTGGGGTACCACCTGTTGCCTGTTTATGTCCTGCTTTAACCTCTCTCTTATCTTTTATGTTTATAATATCCTCTTTTCCTTCCCTTATCCCACACCATCCCACTCTTGTCAAAACTCCCTTTCTAGAAAGACACTGATGTGTATGTGAAAGCCCAAGCATGAGGTTCTTGAATGTTAAGTTTACCTCCAAAGGGTCGTTTTTCTCTTTGCAGCTATCAAAAGGTAATTGCCAACCATATCCCAAATAAAGGATTTTGCCATTTAGACATTTTTCTTCAAATTTTGCCACAGTGAGTAACAAATGTCTGACAGAGAGTAAGAGAAGCATTTTTTGCATTTATTCATTTTTTTTATTTTATAGCGGAAACCCCCAATGGTGGTAGATGATCTTTTTGAAGACATGAAAGATGGTGTGAAGCTGCTTGCTCTACTGGAGGTCCTGTCTGGGCAGAAACTGGTAAGGATGTTTTCTGTGACCAGACTTGTCAAACTGTTCCCATTTGGAATCTGGGGACTATGGAGTTGGGAGTATAAGGGGTGCTACCCGTGTAAGAGAAAGTTTTTCTCTTGCGGTTGGTAATACACAGGAAGCACTAGTCTATCGGTCACTTCTGGGAACGAGGAATAAATTTCCTTTCTCGTTCCTGCACACCCGTAGTAGATTTAAAACATTATGTATAGTGGTGGCAATCCTAGAAGTAAGAGTAAAGAACTTCATCGATAATCAATCCTGGTTAACTACTGCATCTGTACGGCATCCAGGAAGATTTGTCGGAAATTAACATCTAATGCACTTTAAGTGCTTACTTTCCATTTGGAAAGGATTGTTGGTCCATATCTGTGTATTTATATAGTTGTTGAAAATTAAGCCTTGGAATCAGCGTGGCATTTTTCATCCGCTTATGGACATTCTCTGTCATCAGTCGTTTGTAATAGGAACAGCATGTTCAGAATCATTTGTTGTTAAGCTCAATGGAACCAGCGGAGTGAAAAACAAATTGACAGTGACCTATAAAATCTGTTTTTCTACATTACTCGAATACTAAAATATTTATTTCTTTCTGGCTTATGTTTTTTCGTTTCAGAGTAATAGAGAGGTAAGTAGTTTGCAAACATAGATTATTTATGTGATGTTTGCCATAATTTTTAAAAGGCTCTCTGGAAATAATCTTCAGAATGTTGTATAATGCACTAGACATGGGGTCCAAAATTGGGGTACTTATTTTTTTCTTAATCTGTTGCATCATGACAAAGAGCTACACAGTCATTATTACTTGGATAATTGATTTTTTAAAAAGTGTTTTTGCCTGATCATAAATTTCCAGTTCATTTCTTGCGAGGAGCCTTCACCATAGCTTTTGTAACAGAGTTGTTTCTGGGAAGATACAAACTAATAATAATGATTTTGTGTAAGTCCTTATCTACTTGAATTCATATTATAGCAGATGCTTTTGGTGCCCCCAGCGCCATCTCAGATCACCTCTGATTCCAGTAGCCGCAGGAGTGGACGTGATCCATACCCTCCATCAGCATCTCAACTCAAGCACTGGCAGCCTGTCTCTGGGTTTCTGCCCTCAGGACTTTTATCAAAGCTGCAAGTTGCACAAGGCAGCCCTGAAGTGTGGGAGAGTTAATGGTCCCAAAGGGGATGGAAGTCTGAATAAAAATTCCAGCCTGGCATTTGTAGGAGGGATGATTTCAAGGCTTATTTCACACATGAGGTAGAGTGCCCCATTGGATCCCCAGCAGAACTGAGCCGTGGTTGCCCACTGTGGAGACCCTTAATAGCACATCGTACTATTATTGATTATTATTTATTGATTTTTCCTCCTTCCCTGTCTCACTCTCCATGCATCCTTACTCCTGCTACCTGGGATCACCTCCTCGGTCACCTGCATGCACCCAGGTTCTTATCTCAGTCTCCACGTTGAGAGAAATCAAAGAAGACGCATATGAAAAGCCAATTTGGAATAAACAGATATATGCATGAGCTAAATAAACTGGATTAACATTAGGATGTGGGAGTCATTGACCTGAAATATATACTCCCTTGGTGGTCTGATGTAACTGGCTATCTTCATATACCCTCCTGAATTAAGCTATTTACTTGAATTGAAGGAACCTTCATTACAATTCAAATGGGTATTTAAGAAACCTGTCATTCTAAGTGTCATTATGATTCTGCCATTGTACTCAGCCAACAGTATACAGAAACCTCAATGGGGATTACCTGCCAAGCTAAGTGATTCTAGAAAGAGTGTATATTTTGATACAAGAATCCTACTTCTGTTTAAGTGCGCTACTCATTCAGATGTGGTTACAATGATAGGATCTGGAAGCTAGAAGCAATTTCAGAAAGAATCTCAGCATTCTCATTTAACAGAGAAACTGAGACAGGGAAGGACAGTTTCTGATTTAACCTTTACTATTTATTTTTACTGAGCCCTTCAAGATTCTGAATTATATAAAATGAAATTACTCTGAAATTATAAATAAACCATCACAATGGTTATTTAAATTTTGTGCATGTAGACATTTTGGTTCAGGACCACATGAAGATGAAAAGCATCATTTAAAGGACTGAGTATCCTAGGCATTCTTGTAGACCTTTCAAAGAGAGAATGTGAACAAAAGCATTTCCCTCAGGAGCATTAGCACTGTTCGGGAAATCTATAATTATCTCATACGTACCACTCTATTAAAGAGCACTGTACTTTAACATCATGATTCACATAGCCCAGGACTCTGACTTTGACCATGATCATCTGGGAAATTCAGCCAAATACCTTAGTATTCCCTTTACCACCAGCATCTCAAGGTAAGGGAGGACTCTCAGTATCTTAGTTTCTTTTAATAACCTATTGACTCTTTTAATAACCTATTGACTCTTTTAATAACCTATAGACTCTCTTGTCTATGATTTTATTTCAGATGCTAGGGAGTTTTAAGTTTTTATAGTTATTATTCTTGGATTTCTGTGTGCCCTTTGATTATTATTTGTAGAACATTTACTCTTTGAATGGATCGGTGATTATATATCTTTAGTCACACATAAAGATAGGAACACTAAATTTAATTTTATACTTAGGATTTTTTTTTAAGAATGTGAAGAATTCCATAGAAAAATTAAAAATAATAGAAGCAATATGAATAGAGCTTAAGGACTGCAGAGAAATTCATTTCTTATCTATTTTGTTAACCTTCTGTATAGTATTATTAAAGACTCCTTAACACTCTGCGTTCAAGAGGAGCCTAAAAATCCACTTAAAAGTACACATGGGCATTCTTAGGAAATTGGGAGCATTGAAGGTCCCTGCACGTTCACCAGGTAACTTTGTTAAACATCAATCATGTATAGAGAGTAGAACTCAAGTCTGCAGCTGGGTTTGGCATTATCTTTTGACTGTTCAGCTAACATATCTGGAGTCTCTATTATGGATAAGGCACTGCCTTTGCCCTCTAAGGAGAACAAAGATGAATGAGGTATGGTTGGTGCCCTCAAAGAGCTTGTAGCCTGGTAGGGAGGATCACTGTATTAATTAGGGTAGGTCAGTTGTGTTAAAATAGATGGAAATATGGGGTAGAACTATACAATAGATGTTTATACCTTGCTCTTTTAGCCAGGATACAGCCAAAGAAGAAAAGCAGAGAAAAGGTATTTGCTTTACTAGATATCAGGTCTTACAGTGAAGCTTTATCACATAAGATAGTGCAGTGTTAATACAGGGATGGGCATATTGACTAATGCAGTAGAGTTGAGAAACAGACCAAGGCATGAATGGAAATTTAGTTTGTGTCAGAGGTGGATGTCAGATCTGGGAAGGAAAGATGGTTCAATAAATGGAACAGCAAGTAAAAGGTATAGTTGGATCCTTATCTCATGGCCTCTATAGAAATCAAATATACATGGATAAAGGCCCTAATGGCAAAACTACTTTAAACTCTTAGAAAATATAGGTGAATATCTCTGAGACATCAGGACAGGGAAAAAAATAAGGCAAAAAATATTAACTATAAAAGATTGTTACCTTTGACTACTTTAAAATTCAGAATATTTTTTAATCAAAAAACTTTAAAGAGGGCTTCCCTGGTGGCGCAGTGGTTGAGAATCTGCCTGCCAATGCAGGGGACACGGGTTCGAGCCCTTGTCTGGGAAGATCCCACATGCCGCAGAGCAACTAAGCCCGTGAGCCACAACTACTGAGCCTGCGCATCTGGAGCCTGTGCCCCGCAACAAGAGAGGCTGCGACAGTGAAAGGCCCGCGCACCGCGATGAAGAGTGGACCCTGCTTGCCGCAACTAGAGAAAGCCCTCGCACAGAAACGAAGACCCAACACAGCCAATAATAAATAAATAAATAAATAAATTAATTAATTAATTAAAACAAAAAAAAACTTTAAAGAAAGTGACAAAGTTAAAAATTGGTCAAAGATATTCACAATACAGGTTACAAAAGGATTAAGAAAGGATTATATCAAGAATATATGAGGTACATCTTCAAAACAATGAGTACAAACAACCCAAGAAAACTGGACAGCTACATGTAAAAGAATGAAATTAGAACACTCCCTAACACCATACACAAAAATAAACTCAAAATAGATTAAAGACCTAAACGTAAGGCTGGACACTATAAAACTCTTACAGGAAAACATAGAACGCTCTTTGACATAAATCGCAGCAAGATCTTTTTTGACCCACCTCCTAGAGTAATGAAAATGAAAACAAGAATAAGCAAATGGAGGAACCTCCATACTGTTCTCCATTTACATTCCCACCAACAGTAGAAGAGGGTTCCCTTTTCTCCACACCCTCTCCAGCATTTACTGTTTGCAGATTTTTTGATGATGGCCATTCTGACCAGTGTGAGGTGATACGTCACTGTAGTTTTGATTTGCATTTCTCTAATGATTAGTAATGTTGAGCATCTTTTCAGGTGTTTGTTGGCAATCTGTATACCTTCTTTGGAGAAAACTCTATTTAGGTCTTCTGCCCATTTTTGGATTGGGTTGTTTGTTTTCTTGATATTGAGCTGCATGAGCTGCTTGTATATTTTGGAGATTAATCCTTTGTCAGTTGCTTCGTTTGCAAATATTTTCTCCCATTCTGAGGGTTGTCTTTTCATCTTGTTTATGGTTTCCTTTGCTGTGCAGAAACCCTGAGAAAACCATAATTCAAAAAGAGTCATGTACCACAATGTTCATTGTAGCACTATTTAATCACCAGGACATGGAAGCAACCTAAGTGTCCATCGACATCTGAATGGATAAAGAAGATGTGGCACATATATACAACGGAATATTACTCAGCCATAAAAAGAAACGAAATTGAGTTATTTGTAGTGAGGTGGATGTACCTAGAGTCTGTCATACAGAGTGAAGTGAGTCAGAAAGAGAAAAACAAATACCATATGCTAACACATATATATGGAATCTAAAAAAAAAAAAAAAAGGTCATGAAGAACCTAGTGGCAAGACGGGAGTAAAGACACAGACCTACTAGAGAATGGACTTGAGGATACGGGGAGGGGGAAGGGTAAGGTGGGACAAAGTGAGAGAGTGGCATGGACATATATACACTACCAAACGTAAAATAGATAGCTAGTGGGAAGCAGCTGCATAGCACAGGGAGATCAGCTCGGTGCTTTGTGACCAGCTAGAAGGGGGGGATAGGGAGGGTGGGAGGGAGATGCAAGAGGGAGGGGATATGGGGATATATGTATACATATAGCTGATTCACTTTGTTATACAGCAGCAACTAACACAAAAATGTAAAGCAATTATACTCCAATAAAGATGTTTAAAAATAAATAAATAAATAAGTAAACAAATGGAACCTAATGAAACTTAAAAGCGTTTGCACAGCAAAGGAAACCATAAACGAGATGAAAACACAACCTTCAGAATGGGAGAAAATATTTGCAAACGAAGCAACTGACAAAGGATTAATCTCCAAAATATACAAGCAGCTCATGCAGCTCAATATCAAAAAAATAAACAACCCAATCAAAAATTGGGCAGAAGACCTAAATAGACATTTCTCCAAAGAAGACATACAGATGGCCAACAAATGCATGAAAAGATGCTCAACATCACTAATTATTAGAGAAATGCAAAGCAAAACTACAATGAGGTATCACCTCACACTGGTCAAAATGGCCATCATCAAAAAATCTACAAACAGTAAATGCTGGAGAGGGTGTGGAGAAAAGGGAACCCTCCTACACTGTTGGTGGAAATGTAAATTGGTACAGCCACTATGGAGAACAGTATGGAGGTTCCTTAAAAAACTGAAAATAGAACTACCATATGACCCAGCAATCCCACTCCTGGGCATATACCCAGAGAAAGCCATAATTCAAAAAGATACATGCACCCCAGTGTTCATTGCAGCACTGCTTACAATAGCCAAGACATGGAAGCAACCTAAATGTCCATCAACAGAGGAATGGATAAATAAGATGTGGCACATATATACAATGGAATATTACTCAGCCATTAAAAAGAATGAAATACTGCTATTTGCAGTAACATGGATGGTCCTAGAGATTGTCATACTGAGTGAAGTAAGTCAGACAAAGAGAAATATCGTATGATATCACTTGTATGTGGAATCTAAAAAGAAATGATACAAATGAATTTATTTACAAAACAGAAACAGACTCACAGACTTAGAGAACGAACTTATGGTTACCAGGGGGGAAGGTTGGGGGGAAGGGATAGTTAGGGAGTTTGGGATTGACATGTACACGCTGCTATATTTAAAATAGATAACCAACAGGGACCTACTGTATGGCCCAGGGAACTCTGCTTTATGTTATGTGGCAGCCTGGATGGGAAGGGAGTTTGGGGGAGAATGGATAGCACATGTATATGTATGGCTGAGTCGCTTTGCTGTGCACCTGAAACTATCACAACGTTGTTTATCGGCTATACTCCAATATAAAATAAAAAGTTAAGAAAAAAGATGTGGTACATCTATACAATGGAATATTACTCAGCCATTAAAAGGAACAAAATTGTGCCATTTGCAGGGTTGTGGATGGACCTAGAACCTGTCATACAGAGTGAAGTAAGTCAGAAATAGAAAAACAAATATCGTATAATATCACTTATATGTGGCATCTAGAAAAATGGTACAGATCAACTTATTTGCAAAGCAGAAATAGAGACACAGATGTAGAGAAAAAGCATATGGATACCAAGGCATGGGGGGTGGTGGGATGAATTGGGAGATTGGGATTGACATATATACACTACTATGTATAAAACAGATAACTAATGAGAACCTACTGTATAGCACAGGGAACTCTACTCAGTGCTCTGTGGTGACCTAAATGGGAAGGAAATCCAAAAAAGAGGGGATATATGTATATGTAGAGCTGATTCACTTTGCTGTACAGAAGAAACAAACACAACATTATAGAGCAACTATACTCCAATAAAAATTAATAAAAAGAAAAAGAAACAGAGGGTGAGATGTTCACACCATTGTTGAGCAGGGCAGTGCAAATGAAGACCACCATGAAAGACCATGTTACATACATTCAACTGAAAATAATTTTTTAAAGATAACTATCAAAATCAAGTGTTGGACAAAATACGTATCCACAGGATTATTCTTGTATTGCTGATAAGAGTGAGTAGTATAAACACTTTGGAAAAGTTTGGCGTTAGATTAGAAGTTCAAAAGTCACATTCCCCCTGACTCAGCAATTCCACTGTTAGGTATACATCCGAGAGAAACTCTTTATACTTGTACCAAAGGTGGGATGTACAAGAATGACCTATCAGCACAGGTCACATAGGAATAACCTGGAAATAATTCAGATTCACATCGGAAGGAGAGTAAATAAATGGCACAGTATATGGCTGTCAAAATGAATGAAATACAGCAACAGGAAACAATATGGATGAATGTTAGCAATCTTATTATGTGGAAAAGTAAGTATCAAAAGATTAATACAGCGATATTCTTTATATAAGAGCTAAGAACTGAAATAAATATTCTTTTTAAGAATGCAATAAATGAAATGAATGTGTATAAAAGGGAAAACATTGGACTGGGTTTATTGTGATGGTGGCCATGGTGTAGGAGTGCAGGGGGATGGAATGAATGGTAATATTGAGGGATGTGGCTTTTGTGCTTAATTTCTGGGTCCTGGCTTTGTTTTAGTTGTGGGTTCCTAGGTGCTTTTTACATTATAAAAGATAATTAATCAAATAACTAAATAAGTGGGCCATGCAAGAAAAGGATAAACATTTTTAAAGTATATTTTCTATTTATATATTTGTTTTAAATGATGTCATAAAAAATTACCTGTTGTTACACTTTTAACTGGAAATGAAAAGATACTTAGTTTTGAGCTCTAATGGGAGATTGTTTAGAGTTCTAGTGCCACAGAGAAGAGACCAGTCTATCAGCTCTGCAATCATGGACCTGTTATCCTCTTAGGTCTTGTAAATGTAATGTTATCTACTTCACTGAAATTATTTTGAGTTTTAAAATGAACAGTGTAGCACATAGAAAGCACTTACTATTTTATTCTATTTATTAAATTATTTATTAATTTATTATATTTTGCTGAATCAAACACAAGTAACTTAGTATCCTTGTACCAGAACATACTATTTCGCGAAGAACGTTTTCATTCTTACACTCCTACTTTTTAACCTTGGCTCATGTGCGCCATGCTTTTCGGTCCTTCAGGCAGAGAAATGCCACTAATACTGTCAGCAACTTTCATGTTAGTATGACTGAAAAAAAAATGTGAGTGACCAAGAGTACTTTTTTTAAGACTTTATTTTTTAGAGAAGTTTTAAGTTTATGACAAAATTGAGAGGAAAGGAGAGATTTCCCATTATCTCCTGCCCTCCACACGCACCAAGAGTACTTTTCATAAAAATACTTCCTAACTTGCAGGAATAACAGTCTTAGTAGACAACATAGGAATTTTGTGAATTTCCAACCTTAAGCACACAGAAACCTTAAGGGTAAGTGCATTCAGAAGCTGAGAATGAATGTATTTATTGAGTAAATTATACACCTTCCAAGTGCTGTGGGGATAACGCTCCTCTATGTATCTGCTAACCTTTATAGAAATTGAGTATGTTGGCTGTTCTTGAACATTCTTCAAATATATTTTGAATCCACTTAAATAGATTTTATAACTGTCTTTTTAATGTGTGCATTTTTACTTATTCCTATCCTTCCCCCTTTTATAGCCGTGTGAACAAGGACGCCGGATGAAGCGAATCCATGCTGTGGCGAACATTGGCACGGCACTCAAGTTCCTGGAAGGAAGGCAGGTAAGAGAGAAACAAAAACAAAACACTTCAAGAAGAAAGCGTGGACATACTAATATTTTCATTGTTGATTGTTGGGTAAAAACACTGCATGCAATCTATACAACATATATGTGCAATATTATTGTAAAATCATTTTAGACTTACAGAAGAGTGGCAAAAAAAAAAGGCACAGAGATTTCATGTCTGTACTTCAGCCAGCTTCCTCTAATGTGAGGGACTTATTTGTACATAGTACATATATGTAACATAGTACAACTACCAAATAAGGAAATTAAAATTGGTATGATACTGTTAAGTAAAGCATAGAAATTAATCTAATTTCATCATTTTTTCTCCAGTGTCTTATTTCTGTTCCAGGATCCAATCCAATAACATGCCTTGCATTTTAATTGTTGTGGCTCCTTTGTCTTTTCCATTCTATGACCTTGTCTTTCTGTGTCTTTCATGACCTTAATGATAACTGCTAGGCAGTTATTTTTCATAATATCTCTCAGTTTGGTTTGTGTGATGTTCTCCCATGATTAGATTGAGGGTATGCATTTTTGGCAAGAATTCCAAGGAAGTGATGTATTCTTCTCAGTGCATCAGTTTAGTGGATATAGACAGGATTCTGACTTGTCTTATTGCTGGTGATGCTAACCTCAACCACTTGATTAAGTCATCTGCTGAGTTTTTTTTTATGGTAAAACTACTATTTTTCCATTTATAATTCAGAAATAACTTAGGGGAGATAATTGAGATTATGCTAATATTCTGCTTCTTGCTCACTGATTTTAGCATCAGTTGCCTTCAATAATTACTTCTGTGCTGTTTGCATAATGATGATTTTGTTTTTCCCTCATTTCTTTTATACTTACTAATTGGAACTGTTATGTAAGAAAAAGATGACCTTTCTTCCCCATTTATTTATTTATTCAATTCCTTATTTATTTCATTATGGACTCATGGATATTTATTTTATTCTATAGTTATAATCCAGTATGACTACTATTATTGTTATTATTGTTATTATTTTGTTGCTCAGATTGTTCTAGCTTTGTCCATTAAGAGTTCCTTCAAGCTGGCTCCTGTACTCTTTTGACATGGCCCCATCCTTTTTCAAGCATTTCCTTATTTTCTGGAACTACAAATTTTCCAGGTTTATCTTATATTTTCCTTACCCTAGTCCTAGAATCAACCACTTCTCTAAGGAGGCTTTGTTCCTTTCATTAGTGAATGGCATTTAGAAACCAAGATTTGGGTGCTAGGTGTGCTCATGGCTACTGAGGTTTCATTGCCCTCTCAATATACAGATCTAGATATATGTATGTTTACTAATCTGGGTATACACACACATATCTATATTTCTCTCCCTTCCATCTCTCTCTCTCTCTCTCTCTCTCTCTGTTTCTTACTATATAGCTTCTTCTATTATGTGTGCATGTAAACCTTTACTTCAAATTGATACTTCTGATTTCAGTCCAATACCACAAGGTCCACTTCATGATGATTTCTTTCTGTTTTCTCTGACAGTGAGAAACCTGACTCTCATCTACAATGTATTCTCTTCTTTTTCATCCCTAGTATATACACATAAAGTAGTTTCAGAATTGCTAACCCACACCTTTGTGAGAAACATATTGACTAACTGGAGAACAGTATTTGTGTACAGTTCTTTCGGTTTTCAGCATTACAATATCCTGTCAAGAGACTGTTGTCCAGATTTACCTAGGTCACTTCTGTTCTCCCATCCTTTCAGTGTGATTATGTTATTCATTTGTAATAGAGTTAAGTAATATTCCATTTTGGGCAACCCCACACACATCCTAGTTGACTTTAATTATTTTTTATTTTAGAGAATGAGACATTATTATGATTCTATGAGTAAAAGTTACACTTAGAGAAGTGGCATTCCCTCCTCATCCTTACTTCTCCATTACCATTCTCCTTCCTTTTACTCCTTTTCTCACCTCTAGGTAACCAGTTTCTCCAATTTCTGATTTATCCTTCCTGTATTTCTTTTGCAGGAATGAGCAGGTTATTTTCATACACCACCTTCTTTCTTATACAAAGGTAGCATACTAGCGATACACCAGGTGCACTTTACCTTTTTCATGTAACAGTATATCCTGGAAATCCCTCAAATCAGTTCACAGAGATGTTCCTCATTCATTTTTACAGCTGCATAGTATTCCGTGGTCTGGATGTTCCAGAGTTTATTCAACCACTCTCTTACGAATGAGCATTTAGGTTGTTTCTAGCACTTTTCAAACAGAAACGATGATGCAATTAATAACTGTGCATAAGTATTTTTGTATTTGGAAGTGTATCTTCTGGGTAAATTTTTAGAAGTATGATTGTTGGGTCAAAACATAAGTGTGTATTTTGTTTTGTTAGGTGTTGACATATTTCCCTCCAGAAGGGTTGCACCAATCCTTTTAGATTTTAGCCTTTTCTAATTTGTGGAAATTCAGGAAGTCTGTGTTTGGCAATACCAAAACCAGCTTTATAAATGGATGCTTCAGGAAAATAGAATGATTCAGTTATTTACTTCTCTGTCTATATGCACTAAATTATTTCATTTATTCCACAAATGCATAATTGAATACTTTCTGTAAAACAAGAATTCTGGAAAATACAAAATTAAAGAAAAACTAGATTCTAGCTCTTAAATAATTTACATTTTGATGAGTTGTTAGTACAGTGAATCAGTATAAAGTTCAGTCAAGTGTGCTAACTTCACACCAAAGAGAGATTCTAAGCATTAAGATGGTATAGAAAAACAATCTTAGCTTCTAGTAGAATATTGGACATTGTTTCCAGGTCACTTTAACATCATTCTTAATGGAGTGTTTCTCTTCTTCCTTCTCTCGCTTCATGAGTTTTTCACGGAAAGCTGAAAAAAAAAGCCTAATTTAACAGGATATTTAGAGTTTTCCCAGTCATTTCGTCTTCCATTTTGGCTATATAACAATAGTGTCCTTCTTTGTTCTGATGTGTATTCGCTGGCTAGAATATGAAAACAAAATTCTTCTTATTAATTAATGTCTTGGAGAAAAATTTAATGACTTAACCCATGAAAGGCATTGTTTGTAAAGAGAACCAAATAGTCTTCTTTTCACAGAAGACTTGTTTGTACCAGGTCCATTTTCACAGAACAAACCTGAATAACTTTTTAAAAAGTAGAGGATTCAGATTTTAAATATTATATTTACTAAGGGCAAAAAGTAATGCATTTGAGTCTCAGGACAAAATCCAAAGTATTTCCTTTCTGTCCCCACAAATCCCTAACTACTTCGATTTTTTAAAAATCTACCTGAAATACATAGTTTTGGGCTTCTCTTTCTTGCATTTCTTTACCCCATTGGCTCACAAAATAAATGACAGTGGGGTAGAATGAGTTTTTGAAGACTCTTTGGTGCCCTCCCTCTTACTGTTTATTTTTGTTGTTTATAATTTAAGAACCTAAGTCTCAAACATATTTTCAAGAATTTGTCTTTAACCTTTGTATTTACTTTGTCCTCCATTTAGATTTTTTCTTTAGATGATAGAAGATTTGTTTAGTACTCGGATAAGGAATAATGAAGGCACTTTTCAAGTTTACTGAAGAAATCCCTACCATTGTGTTTATTTTCCACTTGTTTACAGGGTTACTGAATAAAGGCATATGTTAGTATTTGATAAGAATTGTATAAATTTGGCTCTAATGAATAGATTCATCACTACTTTCCACAAGTTCTTCTCCAGTGAGGTGTCAGGTGGATTATTCTAAATAGTAATACAGGGAGCCAGTCACTGACCACGTTTCCTAAAGCTTGCCATAGTGCACACAAGGACATAAATTTAGGTTCCTGTGAGGTCCAGATAGATGATGTAAACGATGTAGAAGCTGATTATGGTAGCAGGAAAACTGAGTAGTCCCATGTGCTGTCTGGAAGAAAGAAGCAAATACTCAATTCCATCTGGAGTTACCTCGATGAAATGCAAGCACAGTGATCCCAGGTTTAACAATTGAATGAGAAAAGCCAGTAGTCTGGATTTTTATTGAAATCTTATTATTTATTTAATTTATTTAAATTATTTATTAAATATGCAGGTATTTGGCTACCTATATATATATAGGTAGAAAACAACTTATAAAGTGGTAATGCATCTATTCATTAGGTTTTCCAATATATCAAGAAAAGCTGGTAATCTGGATTTTTTATTTAAATTTTTTTGAAATATTTCCCAAATAATTCAAATATTTTTTTGAAACGTCTGTGGGCCTTGTATTAGTCTGCTATGGCTGCCGTAACAGAATACCACAGACTGGATAGCTTAAACAACAGAAATGTATTTTCTCACAGTTCTGGAGGCTGAAAGTCCAAGATCAAGGTGTCATCAGGGTTGATTTCCTCCTTTTTTCCAGGCTTGCCGACAGCTGCTTTGGCACTGTGCTTTCACGTGACCTTTCTTGTGTGTGTGTGCGGAGAGAGAGCGAGAAAGTGAGAGTGAGAGTTCCGGTGTTTCTTCCTCTTCTTGTAAGGATACCAGTGCTATTGGATTAGGGCTCACTCTTATAACCTTGTTTCACCTTAATTGTCTCCTTAAAGGTTCTATCTCCAAATGCAGTCACATTGGGGGTTAGGGCCTCAACATGTGAATTTTGAAGATAATTCAGTCCATTCAGGCCTCTGGCTTACAAAATCGAACTTCTCCAAACCTAGAGGTTTTGTTAAAACAGATTCTTAGGCCGCCTTCCTTATTTTCTGGCTCAGAAGGTCTGAGGTGAAGTCCATCTATGTGATTCATCCTTTCTGGTTTCTGGAATTCTTCAGTCTCTTTGGATGTGTCTTTATTGCCCATCCCACAATCTTAGGGCTATTAAAAGTTTATTGTATATTTCATAGGATTTTGCAAGGGAGAGGAGGTAAAACAAACAAAGAACCTGTGCTTCCCAAACCCATTATGGTTTTTAAGTTTTTAAGAAAGAAAATAATTTTGAAAAATATTTTTTCTTCACAAGTTGAGCAAAAGATCTTCAGGTTCCATAATAAGCTGAATGTATAAACTTCAAAGTGCAGTTGGAGCTGGGTTGAGGTAGAAAATTCAACTTATATATTCAATTGCATTTTAAAAAAGAATGATATATAAGGAAAGAGAAATAATTTGTCCTCTATGAAAGGCATTAATCTTGTGGTTATTAGCATGTATTATAAATTTGTGGCCCATGGATACTAAAATGGATATAGAGAAAATTCTGGAGAAATTTTAAAATGGAGCAATCAAAATGATTATAAAGATTATAATAGGTTCTGTCATAAAAGATTAAAGAAATGTGACACTCTTTATTTTCCACCAACAAGTATTTTATATCTTACACAGTGCTAGGTTTAAAAGAAGTAGACACATGATCTTGTGATCTGTGGAAGTTCTCAATTTTTTTCTGTCTCTGAACCTGACGAGTGAACTTCAGCAGTGAGATAAAATCCCATGGGTATATCTCAAATTATTTACAGTGACTTTTGTGCTAGCTTTTACTTTACTCCTCAGATGTATAACTAGTAAATTTAAACTAATTACTCACGAGTAAGGTGTTTGTGGGATGATTTTGCTTCTGATATTTTTTAAAAAGTAAGCTATTTACAAACTTCTGAACTTTATTTTAATATCACACCTTATTCAATCTTGGCTGAGAATTACTGAGCTAGAAGTCTAAGGAGTACTTTAGTTTTTTTCTAATTTGTCCAGGGATTATGAAGAGGGGGATGAGCAGTTAATTGTATTCTATAGAGGTTGACTGAGCTGGACCTACCATACAAGTCTATTTTCCTGGGACTTTCTCATAGTTGGGAAGACATTGAAATGAATAATCGGGGACGATTATAGACAGATTAATTCTGAGTGCTTTATAGTTGTCAGTGCCCCAAAGTAGGGAACTGAATCCCCACAGTCTCTTTCTACTCTCTTAACTATTTCTCTTAACAATTAACTATTTTTCTTAACTATTTCTTGGCTTTCCTTTATCTTTTAAATGTATTCTGCAAATCACGCTCTAAATTTACCACCTGCATTTTTATTCCCTTTGAACAAATAATGTGGATTTTGAAGGACTATTTATGTATATGTATCATCTTCTCCCTTTGTTTTTCATGTCAGTCCATGTACAGAGGATCACCGGTTAGTACAAATTTTAGAATTTTTAACTCCTGACTTTTATAGGTAAAAGAGAACATAAGTTTCATGCTATTTGGTAACAAATTTCAAAGTAAGTGCATCTTCTTAAACTTCCCCTTACAGTTTCTTTTACGTTCCAGTCAACCTCTGAATGTAAAGAATAACCTTTTTTTTTTTTTTTCCTGTCTGGCATTTTGTTGGTAATTCCTCGCATGATGTCATATTTTTTTCACCTTTAAACCAGTTTTTGAAATTCGTTCTGTAGTTGTGTTTATTGTGTGCACCTAATGAATGCCCCTGAAATTTCCACTGAGACCGTGTGCTCGTTTGTTTTTATGGCTCACCCTGCTTATTCTTGTGTACTGCTGCACAGGCATGACCAAATGTTATTGACGTCTAGTAAACTGCTACTTATTGCATAATTAAATGGTCTGTAATCTTCTAGTACATTACTAGTACAGTTTTTCTTTTTAAACAGATTAAATTAGTCAACATTAACTCCACTGATATAGCTGATGGCCGACCCTCGATAGTTCTCGGATTGATGTGGACCATTATTCTGTATTTCCAGGTATTGTGCTTCTTCAGCTCTCTTTTCAGTTGATATAAATGTCACAGATGGAGGTAGTGGTGGACATTTTAATAATGAATAATGCCCTCATTTTCTGTACCTTTGCGGCTGAACCTCAAGTTAGCAGAGATGTGACCTTCACATGTACATTGTTTTTTGTTGGCGGAAAATGCCCTCTTTTTCTCTGCTAAGGTGTTATATATGGAACTCCCCAAAGAACTCGGCCAGGTACCCAATCCGAAAAGTGGGTAGAACACGATGGAGATGAAATATTGGTGTAAAAAGAGTTCAGGAAGTTTTTCTTTGTCCTCTGGAAGGGAGCGGTTCTATGGTCCTATTAGACATTAAGGGGAGAAATTAACTTGCTGTTCTCTCTGGGATAATTCTTCTAGCCGTAAGGTTGTTTTTTAAAGAAATGGACTTTATTTTTTTAGAGCAGTTTGAGGTTCTCAGCAAAACTGAGCAAAGAGTACAGAAATTTCCCATGTACCCCCTGCACCCACACATGCATAGCCTCCCCTTAACCAGTATCCCCCATGGGAGTGGAACATTGGTTACAATTAATGAACCTTTACTGACACATCACTATCATTTCAAGGTTCATAGTTTACATTAGGATTCACTCTTGGTGTGCACATTCTTTGAGTTTGGAGAACCATTAGGTTTTGTTTTCTTCATTCATGCATGTATTTAACAAGTGTTCATTACTGTGTACAAGGTCCCATTTTAGATGTGGTTGGAAGTGCAAACAGGAGTAAGACATGGGTCGTGCTCTTTAAGAGCTTATATTGTTGGGAGGTTAAGGGTGTTAAGATCAATCAAGTTGGAAAAGTAAAGCACCTGAGAAGAGAAGAACAAAGATAATGCTGACGTTTTGCCGACTCTTGATGCGCACGCAGATTGAGGAGTTGACCAGCAACCTACCGCAGCTGCAGTCTCTGTCCAGCAGCACATCCTCCGTGGACAGCATGGTCAGCTCTGAGACCGCCAGCCCCCCAAGCAAACGCAAGGTGGCCACCAAGATCCAAGGAAATGCTAAGAAGGCTTTATTAAAGTGGGTCCAGTACACAGTCGCCAAGTAAGTACCAAGAAGGAGTTTGTTTAAATTAGAAACCCTTGAATAATTTGAGTTATCAATTTATGACTGAGTGCACATTCCAGTGACTGCAAAATTTGTGGCGACATATGAATGAATGGCTTTGCTTCGGCTCTCATTTCACTCTTCCCTTGAATTATAATGTAAACAGAAAGCATCCCTGATACTCTAGGAAAATGGTGTAATAAAACTAATTCCTTCTTCACTTGTGTGATGGGACCCAACTAAGTTGTTTAATCCCTACACTTGATTAGCATGAGGACTAATTCCATTTAGGTCATTGTTTGGATTTTCTGCTGCTATTAGATAATCTTTACACAAATAAATTAGAGGTTTAAACGTGATTTTCTCTTCATAAGACTATTGAGTTCTATTTAATAATATTGTGGACTAAGGTCCACATCCTGAAATAATCATATTTGTTTTTATACCTTGAAACTTTCTAGCAATTTTATTTTTTAATGTTTTCTTTGATCTTATCTTTTATCTGGAATGTACATTCTTTTGTCAGCTCCAGCTATATGGTCTGGGAGTTTGCTTCTAAGCATAATAAATTTACATGTGTGCACATATATGTGAGAATACTGGATATAAAATTACTACTCTCAAAAAGTACTTTCTCATAGCAATTTCAATAGAGTTTTCAATTGATCATACCAATATTTTGTGGTCAGATGTGGTAAGTAATAAGATCTCTTCACCTAGAAGTTGTGTTTTTGTAAGATTTTCCTAAATGACATGTAAAATTAACTCACTTTCTATTTTGTTTCACATGCCTAGATATAACCCACATCTAATTCTCTCCTTCTGGAAAATAGTTGTAAACAAGTACTTATCATTATAAAACACTGAGGCACTAAACACAGGAAGTTCTATTTTTAAAGAGTTTGAAGAGCAAAAATAAGGAGAGAAAAAAATAAACATAGAGAAGATGTAATTAGTGTTACTAACTTATATAGTTTTGCTTAACTTGTGAAGTGTGTTGGTGGTTTTCTAATTTGGGGTATATTTTTATGATTCAAGTTGCAATTAAAAATATTTCTGAAAGCAAAGCTTTGTGGCTCTTGGGACTCTAGTAGGGATGAAATTAAAAGCCCTTCCCACATTGCTGGCATACTCTTTGCATTCCATCTACAGTGGGTATTACTAATCTCTTCTGCAGCTTAACCAAGCAGGGAGAAGAAACATGTTGGGTAGGGGAGGACTGGTGACCACCTGCTACAACATATATCATGATGCTATCGCGATAAAACTTTGTAATAATGTCAATGTGATATTCTGTTGTCTGTTGCTCCACACAGCATTTAATTAAACAAAGTAAATAAATTTTCATTTAATATTATATAGTTTGAAAGAAAATCAAATTCGATGATGTTGGAGTTTTCCTGCATAAGTTTTGTTTCACACATGATGTGCAGGGGTCTAATAATAATCGTCATTCCTGCAACTTGTATGTTTGTAACATTGGTGGAAGTTGTATTTTCCTTACCTGTATAAATGTCCAGATTTGTGGACCCAAGGATTCTCCACCTATCAACACCTCAATGAGATCCATTTATTTAACAGCTGCATAAATTGTAGAGATTTAGGGAGATGACCGCTTTCTGCCATGAATAGTCTGGAATGGACACATGATTCCATCATGCTACCACATTGTTGATAATTTTTCTAAAAGCTATTTTACACTATCCTGGTATTTATTTTTCAAGCAATTTCTTACCTGACATGGATAAAGTAACTTTAGAATCTGTACCTAGTTCAGTATATGACATGTCTGTAAAATTATAATTTGTGAGACTCCGTAGTGTGAAGGTTTATCCATCTCACAAGACTGAAGATGGCGAAAAAGGATAAAGCATCCAGTGAACACCAAATTGTCAGAGTGTATTCAGTTTTCATATAAAATTTCAAAATACTTGAGAAGTAAATCAAAAAACTGTTTCAGTAACACAAGATAGTTAATACCCCTTCTTCTTTTTTTTTTTTTACCAATTTCGTCTACTATCTGTACTGTCAGAAATGAAAGCATGTCTGACATTTGCATACCTTCTTTTCAAATGTCTAAGAACAGTTGTATTTTAGGACAAAAATCAGTAAGATAACCAAACAAATGAAGACATGTGTATCCAGATCCATTCAAAATAACTTGAAGCAAATATGTATTAGCCTATAAACTGGGTGTACTTCTTTAAGTGATGAATCTAAGTTTCTTTAAGTTTGTATCACTTCTTTAAGTGAGGTATCTAAATTTTCTTTGATTTTGTATCTACAATTCAGAGGCTTGGACTAAAGCTTTTTAGGAATATCACCTACTAGTTTGATCTAATACAAATCATTATAGGTGTGTGTGCGTGTGTGTGTGTGTGTGTGTGTGTGTGTGTATTCAACAAATAAGGAGGAAGACCATGTAACAAACCATTTTTAATCGTTCCAACATGGTGAATATTTAGGAAAACATTTTATATATTTCTTTTTTGAAAGTGTCTAAATAAAGTTCAAGAAAATCAGAAAATATCTAATACATGATGAATATTTATCAGCTGTTCACTTATTTACACCCACCTTAAATTTTTTTTTTTAGTTTTCTTTTTTTTTTTCTTTATACAGCAGGTTCTTATTAGTCATCCATTTTATAAAAATCAGTGTATACATGTCAATCCTAATCTCCCAATTCATCACACCACCACCACCACCCCCGGCCACTTTCCCCCCTTGCTGTCCATACGTTGGTTCTCTACATCTGTGTCTCTATTTCTTCCCTGCAAACCGGTTCATCTGTACCATTTTTCTAGGTTCCACATATATGTGTTAGCATACGGTATTTGTTTTTCTCTTTCTGACTTACTTCACTCTGTATGACAGTCTCTAGATCCACCCACATCTCTACAAATGACCCAATTTCGTTCCTTTATATGGCTGAGTAGTATTCCATTGTATATATGTACCACATCTTCTTTATCCATTAGTCTGTCAGAGGGCATTTAGGTTGCTTCTGTGACCTGGCTATTGTAAATAGTGCTGCAATGAACATTGTGGTACATGACTATTTTTGAGTTATGGTTTTCTCTGGGTATATGCCCAGTAGTGGGATTGCTGGATCATATGGTAATTCTGTTTTTAGTTTTTTAAGGAACCTCCATACTCTTCTCCATAGTGGCTGTAACAATTTACATTCCCACCAACAGTGCAAGAGGGTTCCCTTTTCTCCACACCATCTCCAGCATTTGTTGTTTGTAGATTTTCTGATGATGCCCATTCTAACTGGTGTGAGGTGATACCTCATTGTAGTTTTGATTTGCAGTTCTCTAATAATTAGTGATGTTGAGCAGCTTTTCATGTGCTTCTTGGCTATCTGTATGTCTTCTTTGGGGAAAAGTCTGTTTAGGTCTTCTACCCATTTTTGGATTGGGTTCTTTGTGTTTTTTTAATATTGAGCTGCATGAGCTGTTTATATATTTTGGAGACTAATCCTTTGTCTGTTGATTCGTTTGCAAATATTTTCTCGCATTCTGAGGGTTGTCTTTTCGTCTTGTTTATGGTTTCCTTTGCTGTGCAAAAGCTTTTAAGTTTCAGTAGGTCCCATTTGTTTATTTTTGTTTTTACTTCCATTACTGTAGGAGGTGGATCAAAAAAGATCTTGCTGTGGTTTATGTCAAAGAGTGTTCTTCCTATGTTTTCCTGTAAGAGTTTTATAGTGTCCGGTCTTACATTTAGGTCTCTAATCCATTTTGAGTTTATTTCTCTTTATGGTGTTAAGGAGTGTTCTAATTTCATTCTTTTACATGTAGCTGTCCAGTTTTCCCAGCACCACTTATTGAAGAGACTGTCTTTTCTCCATTGTATATCCTTGCCTCCTTTGTCATAGATTAGTTGACCATAGGTGCGTCGGTTTATCTCTGGGCTTTCTATCTTGTTCCATTGATCTATATTTCTGTTTCTGTGCCAGTACCATATTGTCTTGATTACTGTAGCTTTGTAGTATAGTCTGAAGTCAGGGAGTCTGATTCCTCCAGCTCCATTTTTTCCCCTCAAGACTGCTTTGGCTATTGGGGGTCTTTTGTGTTTCCATACAAATTTTAAGATTTTTTGTTCTAGTTCTGTAAAAAATGCCATTGGTAATTTGATAGAGATTGCATTGAATCTGTAGATTGCTTTGGGTAGTATAGTCATTTTCACAATATTGATTCTTCCAATCCAAGAATATGGTATATCTCTCCATCTGTTGGTATCATCTTTAATTTCTTTCATCAGTGTCTTATAGTTTTCTGCATAAAGGTCTTTTGTCTCCCTAGGTATGTTTATTCCTAGGTATTTTATTCTTTTTGTTGCAGTGGTAAATGGGAGTGTTTCCTTAATTTCTCTTTCAGATTTTTCATCATTAGTGTATAGGAATGCAAGAGATTTCTGTGCATTAATTTTGTATCCTGCAACTTTTCCAGATTCATTGATTAGCACTAGTAGTTTTCTGGTGGCATCTTTAGGATTCTCTATGTATAGTATCATGTCATCTGCAAACGATGACAGTTTTAACTTCTTCTTTTCCAATTTGTATTCCTTTTATTTCTTTTTCTTCTCTGATTGCCATAGCTAGGACTTCCAATACTATGTTGAATAATAGTGGTGAGAGTGGACATCCTTGTCTTGTTCCTGATCTTAGAGGAAATGCTTCCAGTTTTTCACCATTGAGAATGATGTTTGCTGTGGGTTTGTCATATATGGCCTTTATTATGTCGAGGTAGTTTCCCTCTGTGCTCTCTTTCTGGAGAGTTTTTATCATAAATGGGTGTTGAATTTTGTCAAAAGCTTTTTCTGCATCTATTGAGTGATCATATGGTTTTTATTCTTCAGTTTGTTAATATGGTGTATCACATTGATTGATTTGTGTATATTGAAGAATCCTTGCATCCCTGGGATAAATCCCACTTGATCATGGTGTATGATCCCTTTAATGTGTTGTTGGATTCTGTTTGCTAGTATTTTGTTGAGGATTCTTGCATCTATATTCATCAGTGATATTGGTCTGTAATTTTCTTTTTTTGTAGTATCTTTGTCTGGTTTTGGAATCAGGGTGATGGTGGCCTCATAGAATGAGTTTGGGAGTGTTCCTTCCTGTGCAACTTTTTGGAAGAGTTTGAGAAGGGTGGGTGTTAGCGCTTCTCTAAATGTTTGATAGACTTCACCTGTGAAGCCATCTGGTCCCAGACTTTTGTTTGTTGGAAGATTTTTAATCACAGTTTCAATTTCATGACTTGTGATTGGTCTGTTCATATTTTCTATTTCTTCCTGGTTCAGTCTTGGAAGGTTATACCTTTCTAAGAATTTGTCCATTTCTTCCAGGTTGTCCATTTTATTGGCATAGAGTTGCTTGTAGTAGTCTCTTAGGATGCTTTGTATTTCTGCGGTGTCTGTTGTAACTTCTCCTTTTTCATTTCTAATTTTATTGATTTGCGTCCTCTCCCTCTTTTTCTTGATGAGTCTGGCTAATGGTTTATCAATTTTCTTTATCTTCTCAAAGAACCAGCTTTTAGTTTTATTGATCTTTGCTATTGTTTTCTTTGTTTCTATTTCATTTATTTCTGCTCTGATCTTGATGATTTCTTTCCTTCTGCTAACTTTGGGTTTTGTTTGTTCTTCTTTCTCTAGTTCCTTTAGGTGTAAGGATAGATTGTTTATTTGAGATTTTTCTTGTTTCTTGAGGTAGGCTTGTATAGCTATAAACTTCCCTCTTAGAACTGCTTTTGCTGCATCCCATAGGTTTTGGATCGTTGTGTTTTCATTGTCATTTTTCTCTAGGTAGTTTTTGAATTCCTCTTTGATTTCTTCAGTCCACGTGTTTGTGTTTGTTATGTTTTTTTCCCTATAAGTGATTTCTAATCTCATAGTGTTGTGGTCAGAAAAGATGCTTGATATGATTTCAATTTTCTTAAATTTACTGAGGTTTGATTTGTGACCCAAGATGTGATCTATCCTGGAGAATGTTCTATGCACAATTGAGAGGAAAGTGTAATCTGCTGTTTTTGGATGGAATGTCCCATGAATATCAATTAAATCTATCTGATCTATTGTGTCATTTAAAGCTTGTGTTTCCTTATTAATTTTCTGTTTGGATGATCTGTCCATTGGTGTAAGTGAGGTGTTAAAGTCCCCCACTATTACTGTGTTACTGTCGATTTCCTCTTTTATAGCTGTTAGCAGTTGCCTTATGTATTGATGTGCTCCTATGTTGGGTGCATATATATTTATAAATGTTATATCTTCTTGGATTGATCCCTTGATCATTATGTAGTGTCCTTCCTTGTCTCTTGTAACATTCTTTATTTTAATGTCTATTTTATGTGACATGAGTATCACTACTCCAGCTTTCTTTTGATTTCCATTTGCATGGAGTATCTTTTTCCAACCCCTCACTTTCAGACTGTATGTGTCCCTAGGTCTGAAGTGGGCCTCTTGTAGACAGCATATATATGGGTCCTGTTTTTGTATCCATTTAGCAAGCCTGTGTCTTTTGGTTGGAACATTTAATCCATTCAAATTTAAGGTAATTATCGATATGTACGTTCCTATGACCATTTTGTTAATTGTTTTTGGTTTGGTTTTGTAGGTCCTTTACTTCTCTTGTGTTTCCCACTTAGAGAAGTTCCTTTAGCATTTGTTGTAGAGCTGGTTTGGTGGTGCTGAATTCTCTTAGCTTTTGCTTGTCTGTAAAGCTTTTGATTTCTCCATCGAATCTGAATGAGATCCTTGCTCGGTAGAGTAATCTTGTTTGTAGGTTCTTCCCTTTCATCACTTTAAGTATATCATGCCACTCCCTTCTGGCTTGTAGAGTTTCTGCTGAGAAATCAGCTGTTAAACCTTATGGGAGTTCCCTTGTATGTTATTTGTTGTTTTTCCCTTGCTGCTTTCAATAATTTTTCTTTGTCTTTAATTTTTGCCAATTTGATTACTATGTGTCTCAGTGTGTTTCTCCTTGTGTTTATCCTTTATGAGGCTCTCTGCGCTTCCTGGAGTTGGGTGGCTATTTCCTTTCTCATGTTAGGGAAGTTTTCAACTCTAATCTCTTCAGATGTTTTCTCTGGTCCTTTCTCTCTGCCTTCTCCTTCTGGGACCCCTATAGTGCGAATATTGGTGCGTTTAATGTTGTCCCAGAGGTCTCTTAGGCTGTCTTCATTTCTTTTCATTCTTTTTTCTTTATTCTGTTCTGCAGCAGTGAATTCCACCATTCTGTCTTCCAGGTCACTTCCAGGTCTGCCCTGTGGTGGATGAGGGTATCTAAGAGGCTTGTGCAAGTTTCCTGATGGGAGGGACTGGTGGTGGGTAGAGCTGGCTATTGCTCTGGTGGGCAGAGCTCAGTAAAACTTTAATCTGCTTGTCTGATGATGGGTGGGGCTGAGTTCTCTCCCTGTTGGTTGTTTGGCCTGAGGCGACCCAACACTGGAGTCTCTCTGGGCTCTTTGGTGGGGCTAATGGTGGACTGTGGGAAGGCTCACGCCAAGGAGTCCTTCCCAGATTTTCTGCTGCCAGTGTCCGTGTCCTCACGGTGAGACAGAGCCACCCCCCGCCTCTGCAGGAGACCCTTCAACACTAGCAGGTAGGTCTGGTTCAGTCTCCTGTGGGGTCACTGCTCCTTCACCCGGGGTCCTGATATGCACACTGCTTTGTGTGTGCCCTCCAAGAGTGGAGTCTCTGTTTCCTGTAGTCTTGTAGAAATCCTGCAGTGAAATCCCACTAGCCTTCAAAGTCTGATTCTCTAGGAATTCCTCCTCCCATTGCTGGACCCCCAGGTTGGGATGTGTGACGTGGGGCTCAGAACCTTCACTCCAGTGGTGGAGTTCTGTGGTATAATTGTTCTCCGGTTTGTTAGTCACCCACCCAGCAGTTATGGGATTTGATTTTACTGTGATTGTGCCCCTCCTACCATCTCATTGTGGCTTCTCCTTTGTCTTTGGATGTGGGGTGTCTTTTTTGGTGAGTTCCGGTGTCTTCCTGCCGATGAGTGTTCAGCAGTTAGTTGTGATTCTGGTGTTCTCGCAAGAGGGAATGAGAGCACGTCCTTGTACTCCGCCATCTTGAACCAATCTCCCACCCACCTTAATTTGTTAAAAAATAATTTGATATATATACACTAATATTATAAAATAGATAACTAATAAGAACCTACTGTATAAAAAAATAAATAAAATAAAATTCAAAAAAAAATTTTTTTTAAATGTAAAAAAAATTAAAAAAATAATTTGAGGTGGCATGAAGTGACTGTGAATACAAAAACATTTTAAAATGGGGAACTGTGGGCAAAGGGAAAATATAGGAGGAAAAGTAAGATGAAGCCAGAGGCGAATGTACAAATGAATAGATAAGAAGAACATACTGCTTAACCTGGGTGGATATTTGCCAGTGTGTCAGGCATTGGCTGAAAAAATTATATCTGTACCACCAGAGACAGAAACTCTAAAAGAACTAAGAGATGTTCCTGCAGTCTTACAAAATTGTTTTTAAAATATTTATTTATGAAGCCAGTGATTAGGTCCAAGGATGTTATTTTTAGCACAATATATTTTATGCAAACTGAGAGTACATTGGTAAAACATGATTTAAAGTGAACCTTAAAGTTAGCAGAAATAAAATGTAAGGGCATTTACCAACTTTTTATATTAATCACGGTATCAGTAAGATATATTGTCTCTTACAGTTTGTGGAAATTTTGAGAATATAGTAGAAAAAAAGAATTGAGTGATATTATTTCTGCTTTATTTAGAAACAACTGTAATGAGACTAATTTTCTAAAAAGAAACTACCAGAATATTTATCTACTGAATGTTACCTAATTTATTGATCACCTTTAAAGGCTCTAGACTTAATCAAAAAATGTTGTTCAAAGACATCTTTGCAACTCTTTTTGAAACTGTCTTTATGGTTGATAAGTTACATGTAGAAAAAAATTATTCATTGTGAGCTTGCCTCGCTTATGTTTTCAACACCAAAATATTGCTACCAACTTGAATCGCTTCTTAGTGATCATATCTGGCTTTGAAGTAAATCCACGAAACAGCAAAGATTTGCCACCAGCACATTGCCCTCAAGGCAATTCTAAAAAAAAGAGTTTAAAAAACAAGTTGCTCAAACAGTTTGATGGTAGGGTAAATTAATCTTGTCTGTACTTAGGTGGAGTATAGGTTTTTTTGTGACTAATTTAGAGACATGATCACAACCATTTGCATTTTATTCATTCTACAGCATTTGATGTAATTCAGCCACATTATATTTGTCTATTATCATCTGTGCATGTATAACACAGGCTGCTTGTCATTATCATTAGAAATGTGTTAGAGACTTCTTCAAAAAAATACACAGTGGTGAATTATTAACAGTTTTGGTGTTTTTAAAATGTTCCCTTTTTTTATTTTGCCAGGTGTTTTTTCTGTCTATTGGTTTCCTTTAAAAATGTGCTTTCAATTGAGTCTTTCAATGACTGAAAACTCTAATATAGAAAACTCTTTAAGTACGGAACCAGAATTTCTACACCTTATCTTGTTACCCGTTAAAAATTTTGCTGTGCTTATTTTTTCTCAAAACCAGTGTACCGGTATAGCTAACTGCACATCATCCATTGCCGAGGAGGATTGGATTGAGTCTTTGAGGAAGTGTGCATTACCTGTTTAGAAAGTGACATTATCATTATTTTTTTTAAAGGCAGAGTGGAATAGAAGTAAAAGACTTCGGGCGGAGTTGGAGAAGTGGAGTGGCCTTTCATTCAGTCATCCATGCTATTCAACCGGAACTAGTGGACTTGGAGAAGGTGAAAGGAAGATCTAACCGGGAAAACCTGGAGGAGGCTTTCACTATTGCTGAAACGGAGCTGGGAATCCCGAGACTCCTAGATCCCGAAGGCACGTTGAGCGACTGCTGGCTCTTGTATCCCTCAACTCAGTAGGGTTATATGTCTTAAACCCAGATATTATAGATGCCTTCCGAGAGGTCAGAAAACTTTGAAAAGTGGGAAGGAATAGTATCTTCCTGCATCAGTTTTCTTTTGGAAAAATATTTGCCACTATACACGGGAGCAAAATATAGCTGGTTGCTCCTAACAGCCCTCTGACATGGGTGGTACCAGCCAGGGGAACTGTACTTATCAATGTACTTAAGGATGGAATGAAAGTTTTATAAGTGAGTGTACTGCGGGGAGGAGGAGTGCCACAGAATCCGGAAGAATAAAAAATTGTTAGTAATCTCAGAGCGTATCTTTAAGATGTCAGTCATTAGAAACTTAGAAGTGTTGATAACTATCCAGTATTTAGGTGTCAGTCAGGCAAACTACCCAAGTGATTGACCTAATATCTTTCACTAGAATTTCTTGGCAACTTTTTGGTAAGGCTGTGAATTTTAAGACTTTCTGGAAATGGAGTTAACTCTGTCAAGCCTTCAAAAGGCAATTTTGATGCCTTTAATAAACTTCTAGTTGTTTGTTAAATTGAAATAAAAGG
The DNA here is from genome assembly GCF_028564815.1 of Eubalaena glacialis. Taxonomy (NCBI): domain Eukaryota; kingdom Metazoa; phylum Chordata; class Mammalia; order Artiodactyla; family Balaenidae; genus Eubalaena; species Eubalaena glacialis. The sequence goes on from NC_083727.1 coordinate 14,078,309, forward strand.
GTCAAAGTGAATTTTCCAAAAGTCCCAGATAATTTATTTGGCTTGGTAATTATGGAAATTTCCATTAATGAATGCAAAAATGTAAATACAGTGAAAGCAAGTTATTTTTTTAATATTTAATTAATTAATTAATTAATTTTTTTGGCTGCGTCGGGTCTTCGTTTTGGCACCTGGGCTTCTCTCTAGTTGTGGCGCGAGGGCTACAGAGTGTGCGAGCTCAGTAGTTGCGGCGCAGGCTTAGTTGCCCTGCGGCATGTGGGATCTTAGTTCCCCAACCAGGGATCAAACCTGCGTCCCCTGCATTGGAAGGTGGATTCTTTACCACTGGGCCACCAGGGAAGTCCCGCAAGTTATTTTTAAAGATGAGATTTCAGAATGAACGTTTCTAGCTCTAAAACAGTGTCTACCTGCTTGGCTTCCTCTGAGATGATGGCAGCATGGAGATCCCTTGCCATTTTAGGGAACTGTGGTGCCCGCCCCCCCTCCAGTCTCACTAAGGGAGCCAAGGACGTTCCACCTTGTGTCTTCACACACACACACAAAAAGCCAATAGTATCCAGGACACTACTCAGCTCAAGGGGAAAGACGCACAAATATCACAGCCCTCAACTTCAGAGAATGCATCAGAGCTGAAATTTTTTCCTAGAGTAGGATAGGAGGAGGATATGAATGGTTCTTTCATATCCACCAGACCAGAGGATCTTAATATTTTCTTTGATCATCAGAAATTGAGTTTGCCCAAATGCAAGGCTATCCCACATATAAAGTGACTATTTTCCTAATGAGAACTTCCCCTTCAAGAAAGTTTTTAGCCAATTTGAACATACAAACTCTTAGGAATACAGATTAAATAGACCAATATCTATTATAACAATTGTTTTATGATTTAGTCCCGTGTGTATTTAAAAACATATACTATATTAAGTCATGTATTAAATGTTGTTTTTCTTTCCACTTTCACTCTTCATGAAAGTTTTACTCTTCACATGCATTCTCCACATCAGTGATCTTATCATTTCTAAAATCACCTCTGAGTCATCTCGTGAATTCCAGAATACATTATCTTTAAGTCTTTTAAGAGTTGTACCACTTCTTAAATCCTACATTGATGGTCGCTAGAAATTATATTTCAAATCACAAGAAACAATACAAAATATTAGGGCAGTTTTATATTTTGATTTTCATGGTTTTTGTTCTGTTTTTTTTTTTCTCTATTGGTGCAGATATTGTATTTCTAATCTCCAAATGTAACCCCTTATTCCATTGCCTTTAAAAGGGATATTTAAGACTTGTTGAAAACATTCAGCACTTTTTATGTATCCAGTCTTACCCTGATTCTATAATTACTAAATTCATATAAATATCTTTCCTTGATTTTTACTGATTTAATTAGGTAAACATCTATATACTTTAAAATGACAGTGATTGAGATCTTTTCAGGCTCTGTTTCACTCAAAGAGTACTTGATTGTTCAAAGTACAGTGACTTAGACGGAAGGCTCCACAATGGAGAAGCTGCGTAAGGACTTGGACATAAGGCATCTCTCTCTTTTCTAAAATAAATTGATATTTGGCCATATGTAGTATACAGACTATGTAGTCACTTGTCACTCAGTGCCACATCTGTTAGCATGTTTTACTACTCATCTACCCCAATTCTGAAATGTACATATTATTTGTATTTTAGTAACTAGACAGAATGTAGGAATAACTATATATATCTCACATTTCTGATGAGTGTAGAGATTATTTAAATGAAACACGTACTACTTTCCTAAAAGCTCTTGGTTAAAATATGTCATCTTTCTGAGTCGTAAAATTTCCCCCATGGATTATCCAGACTAAACTGGTTTTTCCTCTCCCCATCTCTAAATAGTATTCTATTTTTCTTTTGCGTTTAGGACAGTGTCTTTTGGTATATTCTCTAGATTTCAAAGTTTGTATTATTAAAATCTTTTTAATGCTAATTAATTTATTCACATTTGGGTTTGGTTTTTCCAGATGTTGATGTGGATAAACCAGATGAGAAGTCTATTATGACCTACGTAGCCCAGTTTCTGAAACATTATCCCGATGTTCACAGTACAGGCACTGATGGGCAAGAGAATGATGTAAGTGTTTGTTTTTCTTTGAGTGCTGATAATACACTCAATGGTAGTGACTTGGATTTTTAATATGCTGTTTTCAAAAAATTAAACTGGAATGCATTTTAATATGAGAGCAACTCAGTAAAGACTGATATCACCAACTGGGGAGGAGATTAGAGGGAAAGATTTCTCTGATTTGTATGTTGGATATAGCAGAGAAAGCATTATTAATAATAAATACTGAACATATGATAGTGAGGGATTAAAATCTAGGAAAGATAGGGAATTCCCTGGTGGTGCAGTGGTTAGGACTCCACACTTTCATTGCCGAGGGCACAGGTTCAATCTCTGGTCGGGGAACCAAGATCCCCCAAACAGCATGGCATGGCAAATAAAATGAAATGAAATGAAATAAAATAGTAGAGTAGAATAAAGTAAAGATAGCAGTGTCGGGAAACTTTATTGTAGCAATTTGACGATTGAATTAATTTTATATCCATCATATTATTTATGCATTTAGATCCTGAGTTCCCTTCTTCTGTTCAGTCTGATAAAATCTAATTTTGACTTTTAGATTTATAAGTTGCTACTCATTGCAAACATATGTAATTAAGGCAAACTTATGAAAGTTCTAATTATTCACTGTGTTTAGATTTTCAGCCTCTCAATAGTTTAAATAACATTTACATTTTTCATACTGCTCAAATGATATATGTTTGTTGTCATAAATAAACAAAAACAAAAGTTGGGAGAAAAAGAAAAAGAAAATTACCTGTACTTGACCTTCTGCAGAGAATCTATTCTAAAAAAATTAATACTTTGGTGTGAGTTCCATGTGTGTACACATAAAATATTTTAACAAAAATATTGATAGAATTGTAGTATATATACAATTTTATAATTTTCTGTTTTCTGTTAACATCATACAAAACCCTTCTCATGCCATTCTTTCTAGAACATCATATAGATGTACAGTAATTTATTTACCCAATATTAATTGTTGAAAATTTCTGATTTTTTGCTGTTATAAAAGAATACTTCTATGAACAATTTTGTAATAAGCATTGTTTTACAGTTCTTTCTTAGAAGAGAAATTCCTAGACTAAAGGGTATATGGATTTTTAATGCTTTTGAAATGATTTTTTCAAATCCTCCTGTAGAAAGATCTCCCATTTTACAGTCCAGCCAGCACACCAGAATGCCTACATTCTGTCTTGAACAACAATGGATATTATTCTCCTGTTTTTTAAAAGTACTGTAGTATTGTTTAGTTTTGATTTTGTTTTGCTGTTGTTGTTTTGGTTTTGGGTTTTTTTGGGGGGTTTGTTTTTTTTTTTTTTTTTTTAGAGGGACGTGGATTTACTACTGAATTTAAAATTAATTATTAGGCAAAATGACATCAGGGAAGAATTATAAATGGAATTTTCAAGACATGTTAAAAACAATCTCTCTGTCTTTACTGTTGAGGTCTCAACTAGAGTTTTCAGAGAGGTTTGAGATTATAATGAAGAGAAACAAGAAAAACAAAAAACAAAGTGTACTGTGTGTCTTAGAAACGGATCTAAGGAAGGAAAAGGTCAGGGGAACATAAACCAAAGTTTTCAAGTAGGAAAAGGTTTTGCGCTAATAGAAATCTTTGTAAAAGAATTAAGCAAAACAGCAGTAACTGGTGTTTCCTAGGTCACTTGGATGAAGTTAAGGTGGCATTTGATAGAACTATGTTAGTTATTTAAAAAACTATGGTTTCAAGAAACCTTTTTTTTTGTTGTTGTTCCTTGCCAGGCTTCAGGCACAAATGTTGATCACCAGAGTGACTTATTCTATAGTTAGAAAAATAATGTTCCTAAGGAGCACCACTGAAAGCGAAAGACTCTCTGTGCAAATTCCAGTGTGGACTGAGTCGTGTGCTTGGGATTCATTTGGGGTTTTCTGGGTTTTGAGAATATAATTGGGCATGGGCAGTGCTCTGTGAATAAGAAACTCTGTAAGGAGGTGTATTAGACTTACCTCATACGGCATAGAGAATATCAGCTTTCCACCTGATTGTCATATCTCAAGTTCTTATGTTACCCAATTGGATTTACTTCTGAGCTGATTTCTAAGCTTGTACTCTTAATTTCTCTGACATTAATCATCTCTCCAGATGAGTAAACACGGTGGCTGGTAATGTCTGAGAAATAAAAGGAGATACTTCCGTTAATGCTCATGAGCAAGGATTTAATGCAAAAATCCTCAGAGATTTGAAGCACACTCCTGCTTTAAACTTGTTAATATACTGTACTAAAGAACTTTATTATTAAGAAACTAATCTCGTTTTCTAGAAGATAAATTCTGATTTTTCTTTTAAAAAATAAGCTTTACCCTTTTTTTAATGAGGCATTTGTAATGTAGGGTATGAGCATCTAAAAATGAATATTTTGAGTAGAATAAAGAGAATTTTTTTTATTTTTTATGTGATGTAGGGCTTATGTTTGTTTAATGCAGCTAAATGGCCATCTAATTCTGTCTAATGAACCTTTAAGATTTTATACACTATACATATTAGGGTTGGTGTCATCACCTAGAAATCCTCATTATTTGTCTACTCAGGTTTTATTAAATGGTTCTTTTAATTCATTTTTTAAAAATATTGGCATCAACATGTCTACCAGGCTTTCATTTTTTGGTGTATTTGATTTTCATATCCCTTTTATGAATTTACTTAAATTAGATATTACGTAGATACTATTTTAAATCGAATTTTCTTATTGGAAATAGACATTGCTATGCCTTTCTTACTTCATCCATTAAAACTGATAAAGGAACTTTTTCCCTAAAGGTAGTCCTTGGATAATTAGCACACAATTGTAAATAAATAAAATAGGCATGTTGGCTTATCTCTCTCATCTATTAAACTTTCAGTTATTTATTCACTCATTACTTCCCCCATTGCAACAAATTTTACTGACTGCTTTCAGAAGCACAGCACAGTCTTAATTGTATAGGAATACAGAGATGCATATTATGACAGTATTTATAGAGAAAAATATAAATCCATATACCTTTTCTTTACATTGTTCTCCTCTCAAAATGTTTACTACTTCAAGACATATGTATAATATATATATATAGCCACATATGACTATTACAAATTAAAACAAAAACATCAAATGCTACAATACTACACTGCCTTATTTGATTCAAACATTTTGATACTTTCAAAAGTTGTGAAAACATCTTAAAATAATTATACCCTTAAAATTATTGTCTTTATTTATAGACAGATGCCTCGCCATTTTTCTTGTTTCCTATATAATTTTTTCCATGATTTATATTATTTTTCTATATATTATCTTTTCATATTGTTAGGAAATACTTCCAGGTTTCCCATCTTTTGCAAATTCTATCCAAATTCTTAAGGTAAGATTTAAGTAATCTTGAATTAGTGACCTCTTTCAAACATTCTGCATTCTGTAGCTTGTTAGCCATTCTTTTGCATCTATTTGTCTTTATATACACATTTATTTTAACACCTTAATTCTGTTATTTCCTTTTCCTTTCTAGTAGAACAAATGACATATGTGTTATTAAATGTTAGTTGCAGTCTAAGCCACTCTCATGGACTTCCTCACTAATCTTTAATTATAAGATGACATTAATTTCTTTTTAACAATACTTAATAGCACTAATAAAAGGAAAAATTAAAATAACTACAATTTCTTTATATGTGACGTGGAAAATTAAAATAAAGTTAAAGATTTATTTTTGTACTTTAAAATATTAAGCAGGAAATAATTGAAAAAGGTAAGTGTTCAATTAGTTTGTAATCCTGAGTTTCATCACATCTCTTCTGCGCAATGTTGAGTTGTATGGTTTAGTAAAGTTCATGGCACATGTTGAGTGCTCAAAAAAATATTTGTGGAATTAATGATTAAGAATTTTTTCCCATATCCAAGTTATCCTCTACTTCAGTTGTTTCATCTTTCTTTATATTCCATCTAGGCCTGAGGTTAAGACTCTATCAACACAATAGACTTTATGCCAACATGGGAATAAAAAGTTAGAAGTAATTAATTTCATATCAAATGTTGAGTTAATTTTTATCTCATGTTTCATGAAGCATGAGTTTATGTATATATAAATATGCTGTAAACATATAATGTGTATGTTTGAGTGAGCGAGAGAGAGAGAGAGAAAGAAAGAAAGAAAAGTAGTGAGAATGCTGTCTGACACTTTAGCTGCTTGGCATTCAGATAGTCTCTGTAGGCAAATAGTCGCCTATGTCTTTCAGTACATGTGAAACTTACCATTTGAAGAAAAGCCACTTTGGACTTTCCTGGTGGCACAGTGCTTAAGAATCCGCCTGCCAATGCAGGGGACATGGGTTCGAGTCCTGGTCCGGGAAGATCCCACATGCCGCGGAGCAACTAAGCCCGTGCGCCACAACTACTGAGCCTGCGCTCTAGAGCCCATGAGCCACAACTACTGAGCCCACGTGCCACAACTACTGAGCCCACGTGCCACAACTACTGAAGCCTGCGCGCCTAGAGCCCGTGCTCCACAAGAGAAGCCACTGCAATGAGAGGCCCGCGCACCACAATGAAGAGCAGCCCCCACTCACTGCAACTGGAGAAAGCCTTTGCGCAGCAACGAAGACCCAGCACAGCCAAAAATAAATAAATAAAATTAAAAAAAAAAAAAAAAAAGAAAAGCCACTACACTAAACGGGTTTTGGGAACTTAAATATTATTTTGTACTTCATTTTCCTCTTAAAAAGGAGAATGTTGAGTGTGTAAATAGCTACATCCTTTTTAATCTTATTGCACTTCCCCACCACTAGAAAAAGTTATTTACTGAATGTACTCTAATGAAGCTATTTTTAAGAACATAATCCTTTTCTCTCCGATGACTCTGTGAAATAATTTCAATCGGTGAAGAAAAGGTGATGATAGCCTGTCTTTGGAGGCTCACAGTGAAGTCCCATACTCACTTCGGTGGGCCTCACTTAGTGGTCACGTTGACCTCAGGTCCCTTGGAGGTGGACCAAGAACATTGAGTTCCTCTGAGCTCATATGTCATTAGTGCTTCAACCGATAATAAAACATGTGCCGTGACCCTGTTCACCTCTTCATTCAAAAGAGACAGCATGGGAAGGGCTGAGGCTTTGGAGTCTTGGGCTCCTGTTCCATATCTTTCTCTAATTAACTATGTTACCAATCAATCATATAATCACAATTATTTGTTGATACCAGGTGCCAGACACTGTGTTAGGCTGGAGAAGGAAAAATACATAAGGGGTTTGGAATGCAGGGGGGAAAAAGAGACAAAGAGTGGACAATAAAATACAGCGCGGGGGCGGGCTCGTGCGCGGGAGTCCATGTGGACGCCGGTGCGGGACAGAGCAGCGCGGGGCCGCCCTGGTGGAGCTGCAGTAGCTCCGGGTACAGGAGGCGGTGGACTAAATGGTGAAGAGTCTGGAGAGAGACAACATCTGGAAGATGCAGGGCCTCACGTTCCGGTGCAGCGCCGGCCGTTGTGAGGACAGCCAGGCGTCCATGCAGCAAGTACACCAGTGCATCGAGCACTGCCTTGCGCCTCTGGCTCACCACTTGTGGTCGCACCACTTTTGCGACATGCATTGTTCTTGCCCTAGTTCTGGCACCTTATCGTTTTATTAAGGACCTTGTTGTGTTTTTACCAACTTATTACTTGAAATGATAATACAGCCTGTTTGTTGTTTCAAGACTGTGATATATTTTCCTGGTGGTTTGGTTTTAAAAATAAATAAGACTTAATTTTCTTCCAAAAAAAAATACAGTGCATTTTGGGGGAATATTTGAATATTTGAATATTACTGGGGGAATATCAGGTTGTTACAAGATTATAGAAAAATGTTCTCAAAATGTGGTCCCTAGACCAGCAGGCAGCATCAGATTCACCTGGAAACTTGTTAGAAATACACATTCTCAGCCTCCACCCTAGATAGACTGAGCCAGAAAGCCTGAGGGTGGTGCCCAGTAATCTTTTTCACAAGCCCTCCAGGTGATTCTAGTGTCCACTAAAGTTTGAGGACCACTGGTGGAAGAGAAACTCACAACTGAGACTTGTGGGTCAGAAAAAGCTTTCCGGAGAAGGGTGTGCCTGAGCTGAGATCTGAGCAAGGCATTATTGAGGGGAAATTGTTCCAGGCAGAAGAGGGTTGTCTTTGTAACACCAGCAAGTGAGAGAGGACACAGATCATGATAGCACGTGTGCCAACCTCTGCCCTGGGCTTTTCTTCGATCGGTGATGTTCATATGCATTCAAAGACACAGGCGACTCTTTGCCTATAGAGACCATCTAAATGTCAAGCAGCTGAACTGTCAGCCTTCTCACTACTTTTCTTTCTTTCTTTCTCTCTCTCACGCTTACTCAAACATACACATTATATGTTTTATAGCATATTTATATATACATAAACTCATGCTTCATGAAGCATGAGATAAAAATTAACTCAACATTTGATATGAAATTAGTTACTTCTAATTTTTTATTCCAGTATCGGCATAAAGTCTATTGTGTTGATAGAGTCTTAACTTCAGGCCTAGATGGACTATAAAGAAAGATGAAAAAACTGAAGTACAGGATTCAAAAAAGAAAAAAATAAATATTGTGTCCAAACTCACAGAGCTAACACATGTCAGAACAAGAATTTGAAACCAGCTTTACCTGCCTCCATAGCCAGAATTCTTTCTTCTGTGCCACTTCACCTGTCAGCAGACAGTCATTTCATCTGGGCCACAGGGCTGTGATCATCAGATGAGATGCTGTAGTCGAAAGCTATTTGTAAGTGCCAAAAAATCATGTTAAATATGTTTGTGATTACTTTGGCCTTCTTACCAGATAAGAAGTCTCAATGAAAATTTAGGATATTTTCACTAAATCAATGCTAGAAAGACTCCTGTTATTTGTGGAAGCAAGTATGTAACTGTCCAACTTTTTTTCATTTTTGAGATGTGAGTGGTAGCTTGTATGCATTCATTCAGCAGATAATTTGATAAATTATCTGATAGGTTCCATGTTGCTGGAGTCTGGGAATACCATATTGAACAAGATAAATGTGCTTTCTGTCCTCATGGAGCTTATGTTATACTAGTGGATAATGTTTTTAAAAATAATATACACTAGTAATCCAATATTACTGTGACTGTAGCTCCTCGAATTCAGTCAAAATTAATCTGATTCAGAACAGTCCTCTGTGTTACCAATGGCCTTGGGTTAAGAAGCAGCCACAGGCCTGTTTCTACTCCCATTCCAGCCATTGCTTTTTCTGAGTATTTTTGTACTTACATATTTCTTCTTGAGCACATTTTCTTAATTAAATAAATGTTTCTTGAGAAGAACAATGGAGGTAGGTAATTTCAGTATTCAGCACAATAATTAAGATTTTTTTTTAGAATTAATTTTTGTTTCTTATTCTCCAAAAGAGGTGAGGGCAGGGAGAAAGAAAAATTTTCAGAGACATTTGGAACTTATTAAATATTCAGTGTATTCTAGGATCAGTCAAGTATTAATCAGCAATTAAGTAAATGCACAGATACTAATACAATTGTAATGTCTGCTGGTTTCTAGAGAGAAGACAGGCTAATTTTGAAGGAAACGAAAGCTTGGATAGAACAATTTGAAAGAGATTTGACAAGGGCACAGATGACAGAATCAAATTTGCAGGATAAATATCAGGTAATGTATGGAAAACAGATTTCAATTTTTTTAAAAGCCTTTCATGAGTAGGATTCATATTTGTCATTTAATCTATGTTTAATCTTTCAAATGATATTAATGAGAAATGTCTTTAAAGAAATAATATACATTATCTTGTTTACATATAATTTAATAATTGTATTTCTATATAAATAGGTAGTTTCTAAAATTTAATACATTTATATATTGTGATGTGATTGCCATTGTAGCAATAATTAGCACCTCTATCATGTTACATAATTATCTTTTCTTTTTAGTGGTTGAGATGCTTAAGTTCTACTGTCTTAGCAAGTTTGATGATTATAATACAGTATTGTTGTCTATATTCACTGTACTGTGCATTTGATATCTAGGACCTATTTACTACTCGTTTGAAGTTTGTATACTTAAATATCCATCCTATTCCCCTCTACCCCCAGTCCCCTGATAACCACCATTTTGCTCTCTGTTTTTATGAGTTTGACTTTTTTAGATTCCATGTATAAGTGATATTATACAGTGTTTGTATTTCTCTGTCTGCCTTATCTCACTTAGTATAATGTCCTCAAGTTTCATCCACATTGTCACAAATGGCAGGAGGTCCTTCTTCCTCATGGCTGAATAACATTCCGTGTATATATACACCACATCATCTTTACCCGTTCATCCATTACTGGGCACTTAGGTTGTTTCCGTATCTTGGCTATTGTGATAATGCTGCAGTAAACGTGGAGTGCATATATCTCTTCGATATCCTGTTTTCATTTCCTTTGGGTATACACCCAGAGATGGAGTTGGTAGTTTTAAATTGTACGTATCCGCACTATATAGAGTTCTGAGGCTTCATGACTTTCCGAGAACTCAGAGTCTTGTAGATGACCCAAAACACACACATTTAATCGCTGTTTTTGTACAACTCGTGATCTTACAGATGTTACCTAACAAAAATTTCCACCAAAAAATGACTTCAGTGCCAAGTTGAAAATTACTATAGAATAAACTGAATCAAATAAAAAATTGCAACATGACTATTTGGAGTGGGCCCATTAATGAGATCAGTTTCTCCTGCCACCTGCCTCCTTCAACACTATTGCATTCACATTGCGGCCAGTGTTAGTATTGCTGCGGTGGTTCTTCTTTATCCCAGTCTCGTTACACTATCATTAATTGTATTTCAGCTTCCAATTTCCACTTCCAGAGTTTTTTCCATTAAGTTGTGACTTAACTCTGTGTAGCATTGACATTTTCTCCTACTTAAAATATCATTGCATTTTAGTAGCAAAACTGTAGTATATTCTAATCTACATTATGTTTCGATCATTTTTGCTACAAAAAAAGGTGTGTGTGATATAAGAGATGCGAAGTGGCAGATGATAAAAGATTTAGCTGTTAGAGTTAGTGTGTGATTTTATATAATCCTCTCTGTAAAGCGTGCCTGAATTCAGATTGATGATGCCATCAGTATTATATTTGATGGACTTGGCAATGCAATAAATTCCGTATGTGATTATATGTTTGTACTTTTTGCTGTGAAACATAATGTAATTTTTTCCCAAAAAAAGATAATTTTCTGGGATGAGCTCCATTAAAATGATTAAATCAGTAAATTGAGACTATAATGCAAGAACAGAGTGAATGTACTTATTTAGTCCATTAGCAAGTTTTAGTCTTAGCATAAATTATCAAAAAATAAATTCCAAGTTATAAAGTTACCAGTTATACAGATGTTAATTTATAAGATGAAAACTAAGGATTAGAAAAGTATAAATCAGAAACATTCCTTTCAGGCCAAAGATGATCACAAGTCTCTTAAAATAGGGTTAGACAGCAGAGGGAATGTTTTCTTTCATTTGTGTGTTTATTATGTAATCAAAATCTTCTGTTTCTACTTATCAATTAATAGTGTATTTTCCAGTTTTTCCATATATAGAATTCTGTAGAACAAAATTGAAGACTGATTTTATGTTTTGGTATTTTAAAATTACATTAAGTTAGAGGGAATGGAAGGTAAAATTTGTGGGAAAATATTTATTCACCATCTCCCCCAAGTGTTCGTTATGTGAATTTACATGTTTGTTTACTCAGTGACTTAAATTCTTTCAAATGTTATCTGTTAGATTCTGCAGGGCTATTCTCATGTTCTTTAATATAATTGCACATTGAGTGGCATTTTCAATTCATATTTGGACTTAGAGACATATTTTAGGATGTGTTAATTGAACATAAAATGTAGGACTTTCATTAAAATCACTACTTTCCGAGGTTAGTATTAGACTTACAGTTAAGTCTACATATTACAAATTTATGTTAACCATACTGTGACAAAAGAAAGATATAATACTTAATATTTTAACACCATAAAATTACAGCAGAGGATTATTACCTAAGTGATGTCCCCTAAAGTAAACCTCTTTATACAGACTTACTTAAACACAAATTAAGATATTGTTAATTCTGTACTATTTTGACATGTGCAATTTCTATTTGTAAATTGTTTGGTATTTTAAAGGAAAGCAACTATTTTGATTATTAATATAGATTTATACTCCTGTTAATTATTATTTCCTGATGAGCAGGGACTGGCTTGTAGGTTATTTAACTAGGAATGAGAAATCCTAGGCTTTAGTCCTAACTCTACTACTTGTCTTTGCCAGGTCACCTCTGGGCTTGGTAGTAATAACGGGGCTTGTCTAGGCTGTAGGGCGGTGGGGAGCCAGAGAAGATAATATGTACAAAGCACTTAGCATGGAGCCAGGCTCATCATCCGGGCTTGATGAATGCTAGCTGCTTTTAGCATCATGATTGTCATTATTATTATCAACAACATATATTGAACGTTATCCAAATATAAAGGATTGTTATTTAGGAAATGTGGTTTCCTTTGCTTTTGCCTTTTTTGGCTAACTGCCATGTTGTTGCTGTTTTTCCTCTTTTAGTCATTTAAGCACTTCAGAGTTCAATATGAAATGAAAAGGAAACAGATTGAACACTTGATACAACCATTACACAGAGACGGTAAATTGTCACTTGACCAAGCGTTAGTAAAACAGTCCTGGGATAGAGTGTCCTCTAGGGTAAGTTCTCCAACGATTCATTTCATTAGACTGATATAATTTAGTCAAAGATATTTTCTGTCATCTCTTTCTTCAAAATGATGTTACATCAGGTCCTCCTATCTCTGTCTGAGGTGGGAAGGTTTACCTGTGGGATAGACTTTGTCCACTTGTCAAGTTTTCCTTTCAGTTAGCGGAAGTGCTTGTTTAACAATTCTTTCCTGCTTTGCCTGCCCTAAGTGTGATATCACCATTGACCAGATGACACATTGAAATCCTGAAAGAACCACCTGGGTTACTTCTCACTTTGCACAGTTTAATCCTGCGTTGTTTAGAAGAGGTAACTCTCCAGGAATGGAGCCTCAACAGCTTCTCCAAATTCCATCATCAGATTTCATCAACAGTTAATCATCTTCCTATATTCACATTTATTTTTATATTCTTTAGTTTAAGCTTATCTTCTTATCTGGTCATGAACTTGAAGGAAAATTGCTCTGTAACTTTCATGTTAATATTTTGCAAACTTAAAGACCAAGATTTCAAAACCTCTGAAACTTCTGTCACTCATGGGAATATTTGCCTCGTACTCACCCTATTTTTTTTCATTTTCATAATCTAACTTTTCCTATTAAACTCTATCAAAGAATAGATTAGATCTCAGGCACCCCAACCCATCCCACCTCTCATTGCAATAAGCTAGGAAACAGTACTTGAGAATTGGATGAAGTGGAAGAAATGACAAGATGGTTAGAGAATTATATTATTATAGCAAGAATCCTGAATACTCATTTTCCTCCAGAGATGTCTAGACGACCCTGATTTTTCTGGACGTGTTTTCATCATAGGGAAGGTTTTAAAGGATACACATCAGCAGGTGTATAATTGCTGCATCTTTGAGCACGTCAGCAAAGCCAGTCCATTCCCTTTCAGCAAAAGCCAGTCTGAACATCAGTGTGCACTTTATGCTATTCCTTATAAGAAGAACATTGCCTAATCTCCCAATAATATCCTTCCATGTCTAAGATGTATTTTAAGTTTCCTCAAAACTTGCTTCTAAGTGTCATTTTCTCCCCATTTAAGTTAATAATTTTGGGTTAATGTAATAAATATCAAACAGGAAAATATCTGTGTTCTGAACTTCTCAAAGCATCAGATTCAGAACACGGATACTTTCTTACTTGATATTTATTAAATTAACCCAAAATTATTAACTTCAAGCATTTTGTAGGCTTTAAAATCATTTGGGGGAATTTTAGGAATTGACTTCTGTGTTAAGATACTGTCTTTCTACTTTTGTATTTCAGCTGTTTGATTGGCATATACAACTTGATAAGTCTCTTCCTGCACCTCTGGGCACCATAGGGGCCTGGTTATATAGAGCAGAGGTGGCCCTGAGAGAGGAAGTAACCATTCAGCAGGTTCATGAGGAAACGGCCAACACAATACAACGGAAACGTGAGCAACACAAGGTAAATATTCTGGCTGGAAAACCTTCCAGTGTAACAGTTCTAGTGTGTTACCAAATCAGGTTTGCTTGCCTGTTGCTCAGCAAGCCAAAGGCTGAGACACCGAGGTTGGCAGCAGAGAAAGGGTTTATTCACAAGGCAGTCCAGTGAGGAGATGGGAGAACAAATCTGAGACCCACCTCCCTGAAGGTAAGGGGCTCTCATTATTTATGAGATAAAGCTGAGGCGTGGGGAGCCTAGGGAAAGGTAATTAGAGATAAGAAGAAGGTGAGGTGATCCTCCTTCTGTGCAGATGCAGCTAAGCTACAGGTTTCTTCATGGGATGTCTGTTCAGAAAATGGTGGCATTAGCGTGACCAGAGGGTGGAGTTTTGGGCCCTCTGATGTCAAAAGGCCACCACTCAACGCATGCCCAGATGGAGGGTCCGTGGACCTAGCCAGTCTTAACCGGCTGGAGCTCAAACTGGACACAGCCGACTCCAAGTTCCTAAATTCAATTTGGCCAACATCTTATTGTTTAGGCTGTGTGACCCTTGGAGCACGTGCAAGCTTTTATTAAAGCAAGCCTGATCAGTGAAGACAGGTTACAGTTTATTATTTATTAATGGCTAACTGGTAACTATCCTCGTTTCACTAGTATGGTCTGGAACTTGCAATGAATCAGGCCTCCCAGGCATCCGTTCATACTGGTTCAGAGATGTCACACCTTCTTAGAAGTTCTCTGATGTGCACTTCCCTTTTCTGTACTTGTTAACGGCAATTCCAGTAGACTCATTACCTGAGGTATTTTCCAAGAGCTCTGTGATGTTTTCTTATCTGCAGTTACCTTTGTTATTTCTGTTGCTATTTGTTATCTTTGAAAAGATAAGGCAAAAGACAGTGTGAATTTACATAATAACGTGATTGGCCATAGGCTCCAGACCTCATTCCTGCCTCCATTCTCAAAGGAAGGCAAACCAAGTCACCGAGTTGTCGAGTTGTCGTGTCCTGGTGCTAAACGAGTGGGGTCAGGGTGGGAGTTAATAGTGGCCTTAGAAAGGGGTGGGATTAGGCCTGGCTGGTCTCTTAGTCATTTGCGACTCTATTTAGCTCATTGCATGGTTTGTTGTGCTCAGCGTAGGTTCTAACACGCTTCCTCCGCGTTTTGTGATAGTACAGACCTAGCTCAAAATGCTGTTTTTCGTTGTCTCATTAATGCAACCCTGCATTTTGTGCAGTTGAATTTGTGTACCTCACTTAATGTGTCATGATGGGGGTTTAGTCTGTATGTGGAAAATAAACAGACAACCAGGTCTCACTTTGTCCTATACTCCTGGTTAAACATAACCCTGGTTAAAGCCAATTCTCTGCCTAGTTGCTGCCCATACTCAGGCGGTTGACTGTGGCTGGAGAAAAACACACCCCCAGTCACGATGACTAATCCAAGTGGGTCCTTAATGCTCCCTGGCACTCCAAAGGCATTTTTGGACTCTATTCCCTCTGCATTTCTGGGACAACTATTTTATACCTTGTCTTCTTAAACCTTCCACACCTCCTCCCTCATCCTTACTCTTAGCTGATGACACTGCTTCCTATTTCTCTGAGAAAATAGAAGCAATCAAAAAAGAATTTCCGCAAGCTCCCACGACCACATCAACCCACCTACAAGCATTTGTGCCCGAATACTCCGTCTCCTCATCTGTTACTATGGATGAACCATCTGTGCTTTGAGCTAAGGCCAGCCCCTCCACATGTGCGCTGGATCCCATCCTCCCTGCTCTTTTCCAAAAGATAATTCCCATAGTTCTTCGCTTCTTTATTTTTTTTTCTCTCTCTCTCTCTGCTGGATTTTTCCCACCCACATAAAATATCCCATTATTATTCTCATCTTTAAAAAGCCTCTTTCTTAACCCTACCTCCCTTTTCAGCTACTGTCCTTTTTTTTTTTTTTCCTTCCTTTTACAGTGAAGCTCTTTGAAAGAATTGTCTTGGATCTCATTTTGGCTTCACAGTTCTCTTCTCCCATTCTTTGTAGAACCCATTCCAATCACGTTTTTCCTTGCCCTACTATCCATGTCAGGTTCAGAAGGGTTCTTTTTGTTCGTCACTCAATGGCCAATTCTCAGTCCTCATTTTACCTCACTTATTAGAAGCATTTTAGATAGTTACTCACCTTTGAAATACTTTCTTCATTTGGTTTCCTAATTTTCTTTCTATTCCTCTGGCTATGCCTCTCCAGGCTTTCCAGTTAGCCGACATTTGGTCCAAAATGTCCATGAGCATATTTGGTCCATGCCAAATGGTTTTGGACAGGGCCAATATCAAGAACCTTTTGCTATAGACCAAATATCTCCATGGACATTTCGGACAGGGCCAAACATGACCAATTATCAAGGACCTTTTGGCATGAGCCAGA
This sequence comes from Eubalaena glacialis, assembly GCF_028564815.1. NCBI lineage: Eukaryota > Metazoa > Chordata > Mammalia > Artiodactyla > Balaenidae > Eubalaena > Eubalaena glacialis. The sequence continues at coordinate 14,095,006 of NC_083727.1, forward strand.
TGTTTTATGGTCATTTTGGACAGGACCAAATGGTCCTAAAAGGGTCTTTCCTTCTCTTTCAACAAATATTTATTGAGCTCTTTCTATGTGCAAAGTGGCATTACAGGCATTTGTGATACACCCATAAGCAAAACAGACAAAATCCCTACCCTAATGGAACTTGCCTTCTCATAGGAGGAGGCAGTTAAGAAATAATAAACATAATAAATAAATAAATTTTATATTAGAAGGTAAAAGGACAGGGAGTATTAGGTGGTGGTGCAATTTTAAGTAGGGAGGTCAGCGAAACCTCACTGAAAAGATAATCTCAAACATGCAAGCACATTCCCACCTGAAGGCCTTTGCCCTTGCCATCATTCTGGAATTTTCTTGTCCCTTGGCCTGAAACATTCTCCAGTGATATTCCCAATACATTCTTCCTCATCTCCTTTGGGCCTTTATTGAAAGGTCAGCTTTTAGTCAATCCTTTCTTGGCCACCCCTTTGAAAGTACAACTTCCCTTTCCCCTTGCCTATTCAGTTTTTCTCTTTAGCATTTATCTTCATCTCAACTGCTAATTTAATTATTTATCTTATTTATTGCTTGATTTCCTACACTGTAATGTCAGCTCCATAAGGCCAAGGAATTATTGTTTGTTTTTCACTCTTGTGTCCCCGGCCTCTAAAAATGATTTTAGAAATATTCAGGCTTTCAAAATTTTAATCAGGTCAATCATGCTAATCATACTTTCTGAGAATTTGTTCATTTGACTACATTTTCAAAATTATTGTCACAAAATTATTCAAAATGCTCTTCTATATATTTTCTTGTAATCTTTTCTGTGCCTATAGTTAAGCCTCCATTTCTCCATTTGTCCCCAGTATTGTTTCTTTGCACCTTCTCACTTCGCTTAATTGCACTTTTGACATTGTTAATTTTCTCTGCTGTATCCTAATTATCTTTTTCCATCTACTTTCTTACCAGAGGAATGGCAGTATCACTCTTTTAACAGCATCAGTCTGGCTGCTGTGTGAGGATAAGACTGGATTGGTGATAGAGGGTAGGAGCCAGAGAACCAATTTCAATGATCCAGGTAGAGTGGCTTGAGCGAAGGTCGTAGCTGTAGAGATGTTGAGAAGTGGTCAGATTCTGAGTATATTTTGAGGGCAGAGCAAAGAGAATTTTTAGCATTAGATATTGATTGTGAAGGAAGGGGAGTCATGAATGACACTATGATTTTTCAACCAAGCAATTGGGAAAATGGAGTTTCCATCAGTTGAGATGGAGAGACAATGAAACAGGTTTGGGAAGAAAGATGGAGGTCAGTCTGGGGCAAGGTAAGTATGAGACTTTTTCACATCCAAGTGGATGCGTGGAGTGGGCAGTAGGAGGTAAGAGGCAGGAGGGGGATAAATATTGAGTCATTGAGGATGACTCTGAATATATAAAGGGATGTTTAAAGCTCTGAGACTGAAATTAAAGAAAGACATGTAGACAGAGAAAGGATCAAGAACTGAGCCCTGAGGGAATCCAGTATTAACAGATCAGAGAGTAGAAGATGAACCAGCAAAAAAAAAAAAAAAGATAAACCAGCGTGAGAAAAAGCAGTCAGCGAGGTAGGAGGGGATCCAGCTACTGTGTTTTCTTAAAAGCCAAGGGAAGTAGTGTATCAAGGGGAGAGTATTTTCAGTAGAATGGCCATAGCGATCCTTTTAATATGCAGTTCAGTTCATTTTACCCCTCTGTTCAAAACTCCCCACTGGCTTCCATCTACTCAAGAGAAACACCAAAAAATTCTTTAAAAGGCCCATGAGGCCCACAGATCTGCAGCCCTTTCCCTCCTCTGCCCTCCCTCACCCCCAATCTGCTGTTCCAATGGCTTCCTTTGCTTTCTCTCAATCACTGGGAAAGGTATGTTGATAACTCCCACAGCCATGTGGATTTCTCAGTTTCTCCCCATGGTTCTATGAGCTTTGGCTATATATATTTTGAGGCTTACTACATATGTTCAAGTTCAGAATTAATGTGTCTTCTAGTAAATTGAAAGTTTCATCGCTAAGCGATTACTAACTTGTAATGACTTCTGTTCAGGAATCTATTTTGCCTGGTATTGATGCACTCATACCAGCCTTCTTTCATTAGTATTTGCCTGGCATGTTGTTTTCCATTCCATTAATTTCAACCTATCCTTGTTCTTAATGTTTAGGAGTATCTCTTTTAAAAAGCAGATGGTTCTATTATATTTGTCTGATCTGACAATCTCTGCCTATTGATGAGTAAATATATATTCCATTCAGATTTATTTATAATTATTAATATACTTGAATTTGTTTCTACCATTTGACTCTTTCTATCTGCCCTACTTTTTCTTTTTTCTTTTTTCTACATTCTTCCTATTTATAAGTTGATTGAGGGGTTTTTGTTTGTTTATTCACTTGCTCATTTTTCTTATTCCATGTTTGCCCTTGAACTGGTTTGAAGCTATAAACTCTAGCTGTGTACTGTGATTGTCCCTGAAATTATACCATATAGATACTTAACGAAATTGAAAGTTAATCAATGTCTTAACCTCCTCTTAATCAATATAAGGAATTAAGAACACTTTAACCAGGTCATACTCTTCTAACCTGCAAACTGTTATGGTCAAGTATTAAATTACTTACATTTTTCTAACACCATGAATGTGTTGTTTCTTCTGATTCTCACTCATGGTAGCTTGTCTCCTGTGTTTGGCGACCTTTGCTTTCCTCCTTTTTTATTTGCTGTCTACCAGGCCCACATCAGCCCTCTTTGAGGGTTCTGGCTAAATGTAGGGGGTCTCAGTTTCAGTGTTTCTCACCTTATTCAAGTCCCAAGACTCCATCTCCTGCCACAGTGGTTTAGATGTTTGCCTGGGACAACCAGCTTTTTCAATCTGTTTTTGCTCACAGGACCATGATCCAGTTTTGGGTCATGTATTACCGAGAGTGGGAGCCCTAAAAGGTTTCACTTACTTCCTGTGAGCCCACCAGTGAATTAAAGGCATATGCTGTGCTCAGCATCCAGCTATTTTGTAGTGAGACAGCCTTTCAGAGGACCCAGTGACATCACGCCAGTTGTAGTTCTTTTGTCATATGTTTGAAAATGTTTTTGTTGGTTTTGATTTCTGGTCCAGATTTTTTTGATTAACTAGATACGGAAAACTACAATAGGGAAAGCTTCTTGGGAGGCACCTGGACATTTGGGTATCCCAGTATAGTCACAGAGCCCCACCCATAGGTTAACATACGGTCACACATAACAAATCAGAGCTGGGAGTGGTGGTGGCTCTCAGTTTGCCCTGCAGTCATTTGGGGGAGTTTCCGTCAAGATAAAAGCCACAGAAATGTGTCTGGATGTTAAGGAGGAGGCAGAGAGTGACTAAAATACTCACAGGCAATAGCTGCTCTAGGACAGTCCTCTGGCCTCTGTAATCAGCTCTGAGATGCCTGTAGTGCCCTCCCTCTGGGAGCAGGGGACTTGTGAATATCTGTGCGGTTACCTACAGACTCAAAGCAGGTCAAAAGGTGGTAATAGCAAATATATATCAGGATAGAAATAGTTTGGTCCTGGATTTTTTTCTACAATGTGAAAACTAATGTTCCCGAATTAAAAGAAAATTGATTTCACTCGTGAACAAACACATATGACTTTAACATCTTAATTTATGTATGAAAACCTTCATGTGTACCCTTCCATCAAGTGTATCTCTTACGATTTAGGCTGGTTTTTGCTTCTGTTTTCTCCAATTAATCTACTAAATCTTAGTGTGAGAGAAACTGTTAGTTTTAATGTATTATTCAGGTGGGCTAATATATCTTATTTTTCAGTGAGTGACAAACTGTTGGCTATTTACTCTGCTATTGAGAAACAACCTAAGCTCTAGAAAATATGGCATGAATCTACTTTCACCTTTCTCTTTCTTTGCTTCTATGTGAGAAATTGGCTAGGAATTGTGAAGTACATGTCAGTCTTTATATAAATGTCTTTTGACAGTGAAAAACCCAGAAAACAAATCTAAATAAATTATTAAAATTTGTGGAGTTCTATACAATCTAGAAAGAATCTTTATAAAACATCACATTTACTCTTCCCACTGTGATATCTATGGGACATTCCCTGTGCTTGATTGAAATCTTATAACCACAAGGGTATTTTCATAATATGCTGTAATGTAATTGACTTACTTTAAGATGTCAAGCAAACATCACTTTATGGTACCCTGCATGCACTCAAAATAGAATAACAGTAGAGAATTTAATATTTTTATTTTGACCATTAAAGGGTTAAACTAGTTGTGCTTAGTTTTAAGCTTTGAAAAATCAATAGATTCAAAATCAGAGAAAGAGAAAAACACTAACAATCATTGTTTATAGCACTGACTACATTTCCCTTTGGACCATGTGCCTTTAAAATGTCTGAATGCATTGCTGTGCAAGTGTCATGTGTGTTTAAAAGATGCCATAATTATTAGCTACGGCTCTAGCACGGGGCCTTATGGACAAGCACCCAGGCTCCTGTACAAGGTAAAAGCCTGTGACCGGCACCAAGCCGCGTGTGGCTATGGAAGCACGATCAAATTGTTGAATACACTGCCTCATCCGTGCAAGCTGAAGATTATGCTTCTTAGCCTCCTGTGAACATGTTTCCTCATTTTTTTTTTAAATGGTATCTTAGGATCTGCTTCAAAACACAGATGCCCACAAAAGAGCATTCCATGAAATCTACCGGACCAGGTCTGTTAACGGGATCCCAGTACCACCTGATCAATTAGAGGACATGGCTGAGAGGTAAGAGAACGTCCGGTTTTAAATGAAGTGTCTTTAAAAGGCTCGGTGGATGCTTTTTTTCCCATTTCTTTTCTTTCAATGAATTGACTTTTTTTTTTTTTTTTAACAGAGATGCTTACATTTGGTACATAAAAATTGGGTTCCCATAACGTATGTTAAGAATGCCAATATTCTAGTATATTATTAGTTGAAAAGAGTAAACCTGCATGTACCCACAGCCTGGAAATCACAGAAATGGTTTCTTCAGAGGCTGTATTTTTATTCAGTACTGTGAGGAACATTATGTAATATTGCAAAAACAGCTTATAAAAGAAACAGATGAGAGCTATCTTGGCAGGGGAAAGAACTAAATCAAAGACTTCAATCAATTGTGATTTGCCTTTAAACCCAGAGCTAGAAACAGAACCAGATCTCCTGAGTGATTGATCAGCCCGAGTTTAGAAGACCTTGTGCCTGCATTTTATTTAATACTGACATGTAACAGGTTAAGTAAGCCCCGTTCTGTTACTATTGGTTACATTCTGTAAATTCTCTGTGTTTTGTTTCTAGGTTTCATTTTGTTTCCTCCACATCAGAGCTACACTTAATGAAAATGGAATTTCTAGAATTAAAGTACCGTCTGCTCTCACTGCTGGTTCTTGCAGAGTCAAAGCTGAAGTCTTGGATCATCAAGTATGGGAGGAGAGATTCAGTGGAGCTGCTTCTGCAGAACTACATGGTAAGTCTCCCTGGCGCTGACAGAGAGGTCAGAGGACGCCTGGCTTTAGTATCTAATATCTTCTAGTTTATTGGACACTGTTACTTTTATCTTGAATTTAAACATTAAGGTACCAGTGTGTTAAATGGGTTTGATGTAAGTTTGTGAGCTTTTCACAACAATCTGAAATATATACCTATATTCTTTGGAGATATGAAAGGTTTTGCTGCAGTAATCATATTGAACCATTGTGATTGGCTTTATTGCTTTAAAAAAAGCAAGTTTTTGCATTGTATACAACTGCCTGTGAACTCACTACTGAACCGGAATTAAAATACTTAGAGATTATCTTCATGTTTCTAAAATCCAATCATGAGTAGTTTAGAACAATCCTCAATTGTTCATGTGGGGACTTTTTTTTTTTTTAGATTAGGTCAAGCATGCCTTTTTTTTACAGTCATTCTGTGAGCTTCACTGCTTCCTGTGTGCACCCAGGAAAAGTAAAATTCTGTCTGCGAATCTCTGTACCAACTTAATTTTTGAAGAGTTTCTCATATTTTGGGCTATCAGCATAGATAATCCTATATTTACATAGAGTAGTAGCCCTGCATTAAGGAGGAAAGTAGGTCATTCTGTAACTAGCAGTTTCCATTTACGTATAATCAGAGAATTATAATTATTAAAGGCAGTTTATTTCTCTTAGTTAAACATGCCCCCCCCAATTTATTAGCAATACAAATTTGCTCACAAAATTAATGTTAATAGGGCATCTCAGTCCTGTAACTGTTCCATTTATATTGAATCACACGTTCTAAATGATAAATTGATGAATTTAAAATATAAGCCCATTTCTAACCTGACTACTCTCAGTGGCTCTGTAACTGGCATGACTGAATATTTATTGAAACCATATCTTTACTGAAGCATCCTAGAACCATAATATATTTTGCTACATTTTAATTTTATTTTCTAAGTGCTAAATAAACAACATGAATTTGAAAAAAAAAATAGGTTTAACAGGTTAACAATAAAATCTTTCTTTAGATTTACTACAATTTTCTAGGAAACATTTGTCCAAAAATGTGAAATCTGTGGCGCTATGTTCCCTTATTTATTTTGAATGATTTTGGAAAGTAATGAGAAATCTGAATTTTTTTTTTAAGTTTAAGCAATTGCATTAGTCCCACAAATATTAAATACAGATATGCATTTATATTTTCGGGTTTAATCATGTCAAATGGTACACTCTGAGCTCAGAGGTAATTATTCAGGATGCGTCTTTGTTCTCGCTATTTAAAGAGAGCCAATTAGGTTGAAATACCTAATGGGACTGTTCCACCAGGTTAATGTTCCAACACAAAGATGTTAATAATTCTCTTTGAACGCCTCAACTAAAGCATGTGTAAGTAAAGAATTATTACTAATGAATAAAAAAAATCAGTACTTTCTGCCTACTTCATAGACATTCACTGAGCTGCTAATTTTAAACTGCTAGGTAACGTAACTCTCAAAATTATTTGTAAAATTGCTAATAACTCTACAAATATATCGGGTTTTAATAAATATTTCCTAATATTTTATCACCTGATAAAAAATACGTATTTATCGCCTAAGCTTCTATTTCAAAAAGGGGTTTAAGGTATTTATAGTTTAATAGTTTTAATAATTGTAGGATATTGATATTTTCTATGTGCCAAGTGTTTTAGATGTGTCATCTTCCATCTCAGTGATGACCCTATGGGCTGGGCATTTTCACATTGTTTCACTGAGGAAATCGAGCCTTTGAACGCTCAAGTCACGTGCTTCAGGTGGCAGAGTTAGTAAGAAGTGGAGTCTGGATTTGAGTCCACATCTTTCCGAATCAGAAACCTTTGTGCTTAAGTACTGAACTTTACTCTCTAACAAAATTGGCTGGGAAAAAAAGGTTTTTTGTTTTTGTTTTTTTTTAAATTAATTAATTAATTTTTTTATTTTTGGCTGTGTTGGGTCTTCGTTTCTGTGCGAGGGCTTTCTCTAGTTGCGGAAAGCGGGGACCACTCTTCATCGCGATGCGTGGGCCTCTCACTGTCGTGGCCTCTCTTGTTGCGGAGCACGGGCTCCAGACGCGCAGGCTCTGTAGTTGTGGCTCATGGGCCTAGTTGCTCCGCGGCATGTGGGATCTTCCCAGACCAGGGCTCGAACCCGTGTCCCCTGCATTGGCAGGCAGATTCTCAACCACTGCGCCACCAGGGAAGCCCAAGGTTTTGTTTTTTTCTTTTTAAACCGAAAAGACCAAATAATTGAAATGATCTCTTGCAGCTCAGTGAACTAAAGAATGTAGTTCATATAAGTATCAGTTCCATTTAATGCTGATCCATAATTGACAGTATTTTACACTTCCATACTGCAACCTGCGAGTTACCATTATGTCTGTTATGGGCAGCATGTTATTGGGGCAGGGTGGGGTGAGGTGGGAGAGATTATTGAAGCCTGCACACCAGTCACATAGAAATGTGTTGAATCATGGCTCAACTACTCGCTACCCATGTGACCTTATAAATAACTTTATCTTTCCCAAATTTTTAATAACCGCAACAACAACAATAATAATAGAATATTAGGGATTTTTTTAAGGAAAAAAGACTGACTCATTATTGTTTTCCTTCTATCTCATACCCCACAGAGCTTCTCTCATTCTTTTGAAGTTTTTGGGAAAATCATTCTCTTTAGAACAGACTATTTCAAGGTGCATGAAGACTTTCAAATAAAATCATAAAATCAGTTTCTTAAATATAATCCTTTACTTGGTTTCTAAAAGAAATGATTGTAATGAGCCATATGCTGCTACATCAATAAGCAAAGTAATATTTGGGATGTAAGGGTTCCATAATTATCTTTTCCTTTGTCTGAATTCTCGATTCAATTTTATTCATCTGCAAAAAAAGGATACTTTTTATGAGAGTTAAAGAAGTAGAGAACTACGTAGGGGCTACGTAAGGTACGTAGCCCCTAAGTGCTCAAGGAATTCTTGGAAAATACTTCACAAATGCTTGTTGATTAAATTAGGCCACATGATCCTGGTGAGAGATTACATACTGTAATGTAAATCAGAAGATGATTGGTTTGAATTGTTCATGACATAACCATGTTAGTTAACACATGCTCCAATTTTACAATGGAAGAAATGAGACAACGTTTCATTCTTTCACATAAAAGAAGAGCTCTTGGAAGCGTAGACTATGTGAATGCAACAAGTAATGTGAACATATGGTCTATTATTTGTAATGATTTTATTTAAATAGGCAGTTCTAATGAAACTACTTCTCAAAGTTGATTTTTAAAATCTTAAATTGTCTGGTTTAGCTCCCTTTGAGTGAAATTGATGAGCTTTTTATTTATTATATCTATATTTATCTTTTGAGAGTAGAAAATTAGTTCCTTCCACAAATACTTTGCATTTTGTAGCATAAAGAGATATCTTATTTTTCTTGAAGTGCCACCAACTTTAAAAGTCCCTTGACCAACATGTCTTATTTGTTGAACTTGATATCCAAATGTAAGCCATATTTTGAAAGAAATAAACTAATCCTGTCACTGTTATTTTAAACATTAACATTTGTGCTTAATTTTGCATTCTTCTGAGAGACTTTATCTAGATAGCTCACAGCAAAAAGGAGACTGAGCAGTCCTCCTGCTAAAGTGATTCTAATAGACAAAATAATTTTGTTACTAAATGGAGTTACTCAGGACTCAAAAAAAAGGGCAAAAATAAATGAAACAAAAATTAAAATAACAAGTAAATTTTCTTCAAAAATTAGTTACCTAGTTTTCCTCATAAGAAAGCTCAAAAACACTTTAATGAATCTCTACAACATTTATAATCTAAAAGCATTCTCCCCACCTCCTACCCTAGACCAAAAATGAAACTGGAAATAACTTTTCTCTTATTCAATTATAATGAATTTGTAAACCACTCTAGCAAAAGCATGTGTAAGTCTTACTGTCCAGTATAGGCACTATTTCCCATTTATTTGACACTTCAGAAATTTTTTTTTCCATTAGCTTCTTGGAATTTGTGTCCAAACTGAATGGAGACTATTTTTTTAAACTTTGCCAAATATATTTATCTCTTCAGTTTCTTACAGTGTCTTGAACATTAGGTGTAATCTTCCATTTTTGATCAAACCAGGACCTCCCTATTTGTTAAATTATTCAAAATTTAAATTCCAGTAAATTACTCTTTCCCCACTTGGGGAGCAGGCAGAGGTTAAGGGAGTAGGACATAAGGCTAAATAATGAACTAACCAATTCTCATGCAAAAATAATAAAGCCTATTAAAGTTATTGAATAAGGTATTCATCAGGGAACCCCATCCCAGGTAATTCACAGCTTTCTCTATTCATTATATATTTGAAGAACAGTTACTATATAAGTAAATGCAAACATAAAATGATATGAAATGTATTATATGTATTTTTAATATAATCTTGAAATACTATAAGCTTCTCTCAATAAAATCTAGGGATGTCTATGAAATTGCTATATGAATAGTTTTGCCTCTGCACACAAACATTTTGCATCTCCATATTAAGCATTCATCAACCTCCTATTCAGGACTTCAGCTGGTTTTTGAAGGCTAATTTTGTATTTTATAATAGTGACACAAAGTATTTTACTGAGTTTACATCATAGGAACTAATTATGCTATGAAAAGAAATGAAGAAGCCTTTGGTAGTATGTTGTTATCTATAATTACATTAATTTTCTACTTTACAGAAGTAGGAATAATCTTTGAAATAGGAATTATTTCATATTTCCTGGAGTTAACAATAATAAAACTCACCTAAGGATTTTTTGTGTATTCTCAATTTTATAGTATCCATTTGCTTATAGTAACTCTAATACATATGTAAGTTGCATACAGACATAGATATAGACACGTCTTATCTTTAATTTTTATACCAGGTAATAGAAATATGAGAGCGTATGGATAACGTGGATGGAATGTGTGATTATTTAACGTTTTTCTACTTGTGAATATTTTTGTATTTACTTTTTATTTTAAGAAAGTGTGCGTTGCATTGTGCCAGTTATTTATAATCTGAAGTTCCTCAGAGCCATCATTCACCAGAATTATTGTTCAAAGAGCAACAGAATCCCACAGCTAAAACACAGTTGGACACTTTACAACATTGTTCCAAATTTAGTGCTTTTTAAATGTTCGCCCCAGGTTCTCTGGAGAAACTTCTGTCTCTTCTAAAAACAAACCCTTGGGTGGAGGAGAAATATAATATTTTCCCAAGGTAGGAGTGAATTAGAATTAAAAGTGTAGAATCAAGTTATATTCTCAGAAATAATCAGGTTATTTATGGCAGTTGAATTAATTTGATATTTTTCAGAAGAATGAGGTTGGTAGATTTGGGTAACATATCCACATACCTATACTGAAGAAAGTTGACTTTGGCATGTCTACATAAGCCAGTATTGGTTATCGTTTAACCATTCCCTTTTTTTCTAGTCTTTTATAGAAAATAGCAAGTTCTTTGAACAATATGAAGTGACATACCAGATCTTGAAACAGACAGCCGAGATGTACGTCAAAGCTGATGGTTCAGGTAAAACACAAGACAGAATTTGTTGCAGTATTGAATACAGCAGAATTTAGAACCTACAGGTTTCAGTATGATCAAATCATTTTATTCTCTGCAGAATCTCTGTGTGGCCATGCCATTGGCCTGGAAAGCACATACTGGATTCAGTCCCCTTGACTTTGTGCAATGCCTATCCTGTATAATCATTTGCCTCTGTGTGTGTGTGTATGTATGTCTGTGTGTGTAATCTTCTAAGAGAGAGGAAAATAAGCATTCGTTTTCTAAATTGTAATGTTCAAACCTATTTTAAATTCCAACGGTTAAAGGCAAAAAGTGGACTGACTTGAATATTATGAAAACTTAAGTTAGTGTAAAGACACAATTGTAAAATAATTTGCTGAAAATGAACTGTAGCATTTGTGATTATACTATATCTGTGTCTGAGTGCATATAAAATGCAAACAAATATACGTCATTTATTGCATCCCATTTATCAGGAATTTTAAATATATCATTGTCTTTAATCTTTATAAATACCTATGAATAAGGTATAACATGTCCCCAACATTAGCTGAATGTAATTCTAACGTTATATCTGTTGAATTTAAAATCCTAGGAAGAATTAGGAATGCACACCAGTGTATAGACCGTAGAAAAAAGGTGTGGTGGATTTAAAATATAAAATAAGGATTATAATTTGTTCTATCCGTTTCAGTGGAAGAGGCTGAGAATGTGATGAAATTCATGAATGAAACCACTGTCCAGTGGAGGAACCTCTCAGTGGAAGTCAGGAGCGTGCGGAGCATGCTGGAAGAAGTCATTGCCAACTGGGACCGATACGACAATACCGTGGCTAGTCTTCAGGCTTGGCTAGAGGATGCTGAGAAAATGCTAAATCAGTCAGAACATGCCAAAAAGGTAAGACTGCTTCTTATAAAAGGAAACAAGCACAGGTGAATTTAGAGATAGGAGATTTTCACAGCAAAATTGTCTATGGAGTGTTATATATCTGCAAACGTGTTACAAAACTCTTGACTTTGCCTGACAAGCTGCATTTTCAGGTTATTAAATTATTTTAGACCAAGAAATACGCTGCTTTATAAAAGTTATGTTAAAACAGTGTTTGACTTTTGCGTTCAGAAGAGCAGTAACCCATGGAGCAGTGGCCAGAGCCAATAGGCAGCAGAGGGCGCTATACACACAGTAAGGTCTGGGTTTGAAGGGGCAGGTCCAGTGCACAGCCTCTGAGGATTTTCTAATTTAAGAGAAGATGAAAACAACTTTGGCTAAAGTAGTACTAAATCTGTGTGATGGCATACACTGGTTCAACAGATGGGTCACTACATTTTTGTCTCTTTGGCTATTCTTTTTTGGATTTTTATCAACCCTCAGTCAACGGTCTTATTCTGGGTAGGAGTGATTTTTTTTCCTCCGGTTACAGGAGTGTGTGTTTTTTTGCAAGAGTTAACTGTTTTACTTTAATATCATTTACATTAAAAGAGCACATGAAATGGACTGATTTCTGTATATATACTTCTTAATGGGAGCTTGGTATTTTTCTCATGGAAAAACTATGTATATGTATGTAAAAGATTAAAATGCCAGATTCCCATTAAGAAGTATAGTACTTATATTAGAATTACTGCTTGTCATGCAAGATTGGTTCTTCTGTTATTGTGTTGTACAAGTAGATGTATAATTTTTATGTTTTCCCATTCTATATTTCATATAGATTAAGTATTTTTGTGTAGCTGAGCAACTGTAACCCACACAGATTTTGGCTTTTCTGATTAGACTGGCAGTGCCCTAGTAGATGTCATGTGTTAATTTCATCCAAGGGAATATAACGACCAGAAACAGAATTGCTCTCATCGATTTATCTAGGAAGTCCTCCGGCACATGGCTTAGGAAATCGATTTTGAATTATCTTTGGCGTCCTTGGTTTTTACCGTGGTGTATATGTGTATGTATGCACATGCACATATGCATTTAATTCGAAATCAAGTGGAAGCGGTTCCATAGCCAAGTGTGTAACCTTAAATAAGGAAGGATGTCATTATATTAAGTGTTCTTGGCCCAGATAATTTAATTTTTTCCTTCAAGGGTTTATCTCTGTGATTGTTAATTATCTTCATGTACAGTATTCAGATTTTAAAATCAAAAGTTGGGAATTCCCTGGCGGTCCAGTGGTTAGGACTCTGCGCTTTCACTGCTGAGGCATGAGAGGGCACGTGTTCGATCCCTGGTTAGGGAACTAAGATCCCGCAAGCCGCATGGTTCAGCCAAAAAATAAAATAAAATAGAATAAAATCAAAAGTAACAGGTCAAACGATTTTTAAGACAGCTATATATTTCCCTAAAATATTATGCCTTTTATATGACTTCGGCACTGGTATTTACTAGCCTAAAGACTATAGGCGCAAGTGCCTTACACTCACAGAAATTCAGCTTTTTCCTCTCTAAAATAGGAATAACAAAATGGTCATCATGTTTTGTTTTGTCTTTAGCAAAAGATATTGCATATATTCTTATAAAAAGACATTCAGCGTTTCTAGTTCATATTTTTGACCTTCTTTATTAAAAATTTCCATTTTGAAAGAGATTTAGGATTCACCTTAAAATTTGCACAAATTTTAGAGCAAAGATATTTCTCTAGTCTGGTTACTTTCATATCATTTATTAACTTTTGGTTTATGGTTTACAGTAGTGTGCATTGTTTCTTGTTTAGGATTTTTTTCGAAATTTGCCTCATTGGATACAGCAGCACACTGCCATGAACGATGCTGGCAATTTTCTGATTGAAACATGTGATGAGATGGTTTCCCGTGATCTCAAACAACAGTTACTGTTGCTAAATGGACGATGGAGAGAGTTGTTTATGGAAGTCAAGCAAGTATGTTTTTCAAATCTATTTATGCCTAGAGCATGGGTGCGTCATAAATGTTGTGATAAACAGTCTGTTTAGAGACTCTTTTATTGTTATAGCTTATTAAGGCAGAGTACAGATGTGTTTAGAACTGTTATGTTTATATTTGGTCCTTTATTCTTTCCCATTTGTAATGGAGGAACATAACAGAAATGTAAAGCTTGATTAAGGATTATGTTGACATATGGAGCCTACTTACATGGAATGATTCATGCATCAAATCATAATTCGTTGCTTCTCTGCTAGTTCCTTTCTTCTTTTCACAGTAATTGGACTAACTTCAAGTGTATCTAAAATAAGAATCAGGAATTAGAGTCTTTCCTACCACCTAACCATTCCAGAGAGTACGTAGAAGTGAAAGTTACAAGCTTCCAGAGTCTTGGCTTAATGGTTTTTGATGTCGCCCCCCTCCCTTTTCTTAACAGTATGCTCGAGCTGATGAGTTGGACAGAATGAAGAAAGAATACACAGATTGTGTTACTACCCTGTCTGACTTTGCAACTGAAGCCCTTAGGAAACTTTCAGAGCCCGTAGAAGTCTCTTTTATTAATGTCAAATTATTTATTCAAGACTTAGAGGTGAGCTGATTTTCTAGAACACAAAGTGAAAAACCAATTCTATTGTGAATAGAAAGATCAGTGAAGTTACTTAGGCCATTGCAAAAGCTGTTTCTGTGTCTCCTTGACATCATTTTGACACGTGTACATATCCTGATTTGCACCTCTCATAAAAAAAATCTATTTGAATTTTTTAAAGAGGTTTATTGACCGTAGAGTAACTTCAAAATAGTTTTTTAATTGAGATTTTTTATTTTCTACAATCAAATTATAAAGTACTAGGAAAAAACAGACGTCTGGAGTTAACACCTCTACATAAATGCCTCCAATGATAAAGGTTTTGCTAAATGAATTGTGCTGTTTACATATTTTGAATACCCTGCAGCTCTCAAAAATGAAGTAATGGAAGAATATTAATGACATAGAAAGGCTTTTCCAATATACTATTAAGTAAGAAAAGCAAAAATAGTATCATCGTTTTTTTGTAAAAATAAAAAATGGTTGTAAACACACACAGGAAAAATACTAATTTTGTTCAGTAATTTTAGCAGAGCCTTGTGGTGGTAAGGATGTTGGCTCTGGTGTGAGAAGACTGTATTAAATTTTCTTTAACTTATTATCTCTAATTTATAAATTTCTACAATGACAATGTATTACTTTTTTTAAAGAAAAAGTTGTTTAATTTTTAAAGTCAGAGGAATTGCCCCAAATTGTTAACATGCATTGACCTGATATAATGTTTACATACTACATTAACATATGTATTTTGAAAGTGTAAAGATTACCTCAGCTTATCTTTAGGTCAGCTTAAGGATTATGGTGACTTTTAAAGGAAACATTTATTCGTATGATATTACTAGTATATCATATATTAGTAATGAAGGAAAGTAGTCATTGGAATCTCCAAAAGATGATGACAGGTCTAGAGTTTTATTCAGTGCATACTGATTTGTGTCCAGTTGTGGAATCTTGAAATTAAGAGGAAATGTATCAAGTGGTAATGTAGCTGTTTCAATGATTCATGTAGGATGTTGAACAGAGGGTGCCTGTGATGGATGCTCAGTATAAGATGATTACAAAGACAGCACACCTCATTAGCAAAGAGATCTCCCAAGAAGAAGCTAACGAAATGTTTGCAACCATGTCTGGGCTCAAAGAGCAGCTAACCAAGGTGGGAAAATATTTTAAAGCATGACACTCTGTGCGGGACCAACACTGCCTCCAGCTCACCTTACTCGTTCTCTGTCACCGTGGGCAAATCATTTACTTGTTAGCAGATCATGTTTTTATTTCTTATTGGGATTCTTCATCTAGGAACTTTGTCATGAGTTTTAAAAATGAGACTATGGAGCTGATACCAAGCATTACCTTTATTAATTTAGAAGTACTAGTAGCTGTATTTTAATAGAAAGATAGGCCTCCTCTGGGAGGACAGAGGACCAGTTGAAAGGGATAAAACAAAACGGGAAGCAAGGGGAGAAGAATAGGAGGAAGAAGGGGGAGGAAGACATCATATATTTAAATGAGAAAGAATTCCCAAATACCTTTTATTGAGATGTATTTGACATACGTCCACTCTAAGATTATTTATGCTATTTTTCGCTTACACAGCCACAATGCAGTGAAAATTCTCCCTCTTCATCTCACAGAGCTACCTTGGATTTAAGATATATACATTTATGCCACTTCTGTGCAGGAAGCTCAGTGAATATCAAGCACTAGCCATAAGCCTTTTCTGTTCTATTGAGGGATTTTCCTTAAGAGTTTGGAAGTTTCACTGGGATTTTTAATCTATCTAAAGTTGAATTTTATGAAGATGATACTGCTGGCAAAGTCCACTTAGATTGTGTAATTAATATCTGGTAAAAGAGTGATTATATAAGTGAATAGAAAAATTTCATAATGAAGAATTGGACAACAAAGGAAAAAGTAGCAGAAAACCCTGTTAATTAGAAGAGGAAAAGTAGAAAGAGAATAGCCAATATGAAACCAGCTGTGGAGAATTAATGAAAGAGAGGAATAAGTGAGATAGATGAAAATAAGAAGAATCATGGCCATGAAAGATAAGAAAATTTGTCAAACTGGTATATAGTAGAATGCTAATTTTAAATTCTTTCAAACAATCAAGTTAAGATTCTTTATAAAGATTGGGTACAATTTGGAGTCAACAACTTGTAACCTTCAAGCAGCCTTTAGAGCCCTGTCTTGGGCTGGCACATCTTAGCCTAGGTCAGGTTTAGTGATTTAGGGAAACTTCTGAGAAAGCAAAGTACTCTTTTAGACACACGTAAGTCATCATGCTTTCTTAATTGCTGCATTAGATGTAGCATCTTGATAAGTTTTCTGTCGTATCCAGGGAAGACTTCTAAAGCACACTGATTTTTATACATGTCAGCAGATTCTCTTTATTTTGTTCAGTAATTTTAGGAAATTTTAAGGAAAAAAACAAATGGTCTGCTAATGAGTACTTGATTTCCTTTCTTGGTTTCCAAAAGTAGTGCTTTGGGAGAAACTCTAAATAAAATGAGGGAGACGGGAAGTTCTTGCAGGATTGTGTGAGGTTCCGGATTCCAACATAAATGTGACAAGGCAGACACTTTATGGAGATCTTCATCTCCAGGAGCTCATCATGAAGATAAAGACAATGCAGGTGTATAAACTAACAGCATTTTTTTAAAAGACAAGTAACAGATGAGGGCTGGGCCAGTTCAGACTAGAGAGACATGTTCTTGCGTGAGAACCTTTGTGAATAAGTTTGTATATGACATGAGCGCTTGTCATGAGTGGGATGTTGATAGGGGAAGAGTAACAAAGTGTGGAGCTAGGAGGAGGTTAGGAAAGCACAGGGCCTCTCTGGGGAGAATGAGTCAACACGTTTGAAGTTTGTCTACGGTTAAGGGCTCAAGTAGTAGAGTTCTTGAAAATAAAGTTGGAAGGTACAAGTTGGTCTAGATAATGTAATTCATGACTGTCTTAGGTCAGCTTCTGAGGCCAAAGGGAAGATGGGTTTCAGAGTTTATAAAGTGGAATTTGATGCCATCTGGCTCCCTAACATCATTTAGATGAGCAAGTGCTATCCAGATGGACGATTTAGATGAATTTTCATGAGAAAACTCCATAGCATTTACTTGTCTCAGTGGTATAGCAGTAGTGGGTTTTTTTACATCAAAATTTAATAATACACAGGAAATATTAAAGAAAGTCACTGGAGCTCTGTAAGCCCAAAATGACCCTCTCCTGAAGAAAACATTCCTGAGAGCTATGGTCCTTAATGGCCTTTAATGGAATTTTTGTCTTTGCATTTTTAAAGGTCAAAGACTGTTACTCTCCACTCCTTTATGAGTCTCAGCAGCTGCTGTTACCGTTGGAAGAATTAGAAAAGCAGATGACGGTCTTTTATGACTCACTTGGGAAAATCGATGAAATTATGACAATTCTTGAGCACGAGGCACAATCAAGTGCTCTTTTTAAACAGAAACGTCAGGTAAGGAAAAGTCCCCTTCAGGAGATGGAGTTAATTTAATGCGTGTGTGATAAGACTGGGGTGCATATAATGATAGAAATTCAGTGACAGGACAAGAAACCTTTTTCTAGACTAGTACTGGCAACTCAAAACAAAAACACATGTCTAAAGATGAAAACCCTATCCACCATAGATAAAATAAAAATTTTATATCTCTCTCGATACTTATATATAGGTATATTTATATAGATAAGAATTTTACAGATAAATTTTAAATTGTATATATTTAGCTATATAAAAAAATAAATAATTGCATTCCATTTCTAGCCAGTATCTATCATTTGTGTCTTATGAGATCTTTTCTTGCCTCTAGGACTGGGGCTGTTTACATGACCATAAAATTCTGGAAATATATTTGGAGTGCTAATCATTTTTCTTTGTCTTATTTTTAGTAAGCAGATCTGTATGCAGAACAGCCTCCTACTGAGTGTGGCAGTTAATTCACTTATTTAGTTGGTTTATTATAAATCAACTTATGCATCAGAGGAGGGTGAAACTGATGGGTAAAAGGTTTGCCACTGTTATCGAAATAGATTCATGGAAGGAAGGCAGTGTCACTTAGCAGAAAGAGCAGAGAGTATCTGAAGTGAGTCAGACAGGTATTCAGATCTGATACAGCAAATTACAAAGCCTTGATTAGCTTTATTTCCTCACCTTAAAATGGGGGTGGTAGTACCTAAGTCGAGAACTTCTCTTGGAGATTACATTAGATATTCTATAATGTGACTAACCCATTAGAGCACTGGTAGCAACTAATATTTATTATTATTATTATAAATATAATATTTATTTTTAATAATATTATTAATTAATGCTATTATTATATTAATAATATGATAATTATTATAGTATATATTATATAATTTATTATATATTAATATATTGTCAATTATATATTAATATATAATATATATTATAATATAATATTATTAATAATAATATTAATATAACTGGTAGCAACTAATATTTATTATTATTATTAATCGTAAGCCAAAATGATTATATCACCAAGCCCTATTTTAATGGGCTCTCATCATATTGGATAAAAATTGTTTTTCATTTTGAAGTCACAGTGCCATTTCTTACGTTCCCAAATTGCCGTAAGTTGCCATCAAAGAATCCTTCCATGATTAAAATTGTATTTAATATATTAATAATAATAAATATTAATAATACTTCATAAGAGTTTTCTAACATATGTTACTTTTATCTGCTAAATCTTCAAAAGGAAAAAGTATGTCCTTACTCTGTTTTCCCAAAACAAAACAGAAACCTTGCTCTTAATATTTGCATCTAAGTTACCCAAACTGGTATCCAAATAACCAGTTTGAAATATTTTTTCAAAGCAATTAAGGATATTGAAGTGCAAATGGTGTGGATTCAAGTCAAAAAATGACTGCTTGCCTTGGGCGGAGCTGAATAGCTTCCATGCTGTCTAGCACAGAAATCGCCAGGATCCCAGGTTACAATCAGAGATGGAAGGGCCTGTGAGTCACCATTGCTTCTCATCTGCAAATGTGTGACAATTGCCAAGTCTTCCCAGGCCCTTTGGTCTGCTGCCTTTTTTGTTAGGATCTGGGGTCCACCATTTTATTAATGAGGTTGATAGCTTTCGAACCTTAGGAATTCAAATGTCGTGTATTTTAGGATACAGAATGATATATAATCTGCTGCATCTGACTTTCAGTAAAGTATTTATAATGGGCATTGGTATTAAATTTATTGAGTCAGATTATAACCTCTTATGTAGATTGATTTCATTATTGTCCTTTCAGTAAATTATGGGCCTATTAGTTGGTTGGAGGAATGCAGGTACTAGGCAGATAACAATTTTGATTCTCTGTCATCCTCTGGATGTTATTAAGATGGGCATGAAATGTAAAAACATTCAGAAAACTCAATGTGACATTTAAATGCCTCACGTAAAAAGCACTGACTTCAGTGATTGCTTTAAATGGTGCTCTTCTGGAAAGCAATACTTCTCTATACTTTCAGTTTTACTTATTGCTGATTAAAAGCCTAAAAGCTATATAATGCTGTTCTTATTGTTTTGTAATGGTTACTCTCTTTCTTTCTTGCCCTTTTAAATACTACTGTTGTGGGTTTCCTTTCCTTGTAGGAACTGTTAGCTTGTCAAGAAAGCTGTAAGAAAGCCATGACTCAAATTGAGAAAGGCAGTCATAGTGTTCAAAAGTTTGTGACTTTGAGCAACATGCTAAAGCATTTTGATCAGACGAAGCTACAGAGAAAGATTGCAGATGGGCATGTTGCTTTTCAGGTAAGTTCTCTGCCTGCTTTAGAGATGTGAAGGAGGGAAAATTCCAAGAAGGAGGACATGTAATCATTGCGTTTCATGTCTTCACTCTTGGTAAATGCTTCATCTACTGGTGTTTGGAAACCAATAATTTTACTTCTTCTTTCTCTAATATGAATTAATTTTTAAGAGGGTTGATTATTCTCATCATAATGAAATGTATTCTTTCCGACTGTTTTTTGAAAGAAACAATACTCTTTAACAAAATAACATTTTCAATAATGAGAGATCAGTATCCCATTATGATTATTTTTTAAATCAAGAATATGGTAAAGAAAACTGGAGATTGGAAGAAACATGTGGAAACCAACAGCCGCTTGATGAAGAAGTTTGAGGAGTCTCGAGCAGAGTTGGAGAAGGTGCTGAGGCTCGCTCAGGAGGGCATGGAGGAAAAGGGGAATCCAGAAGACCTCCTGAGGAGACACACCGTGAGTGCATCCCGTGTGGGCCCTTGACCTGGAGGCGTGGGCAGACCATCTTGGAGGAAAAATAAAAAGAGCATAAAGATCTAATACAGAGAAGGAGAGAGACAGAGAGAAAGAGAGTGGGAAGATGAGGAGGAGGAAGAGGAAGAGGGGGGGAAAGAGGAGGGGGAGGGGAGGGGGGAGAAATGAGTTAGGAAGGCAGAAACTTTTTACGTATGAGACCCACAGAAATGGCAGCAAAAAGAACCTCAAGAGCACTTGATGAGCTGCCTTATTATTGGCCATTCTCAAGCCCCTGGAGTAGTAGAGAATCACGGGATAAATAATTCAGGCTCCCCAAACTACTAATTCGTTGTTTAGCTGAAAAACTCTTTCATAACTAACGTATTCTTTTTAAGAGATAACTTTAGGTGGATGGCTATGTCTTTGTGCTCATTTCGTAAATCTACCATATCACAGTATAGATACCATGTCACTTGAAATTCGGTAGCTGATCTACAACTTGACCCAGTATTGTGAAGCCATCTCCCTGTTAATCATACTCATTTAAATCATATCAGTATTGCAAATATGAGTAATCTATTAAATGGTGTATGGAGATGATGGGCCCTCTGAGAACATATATTTTGTGTTACGTTTCCTGAAATTTCAGTGGATATTTGTATAAAACACACTCTCAAATGATGAATGCGATGTATTTGTGATGTGGCTGACTGGATTTAGGGTTAAGGTCTGTGACCATCCAACATCTCGTTCAAGTTTATACACCTCTACCGTGCGGTACTTTCTTTTGAATCACTGTTGTTTCAAAATATCTCTGCATACATAACCCTGAGACTTTGTGAGACTTAGTCATGTGTATTTGTGCATGTTGTATTTGTCTGCTTGGCCCACCATAAAAAATACACAGGCTGGGTGGCTTAAGCAACAGGGATTTATTTTCTCAGTTCTGGAAACTAGAAGTCTATGATTAGGGTACTAGCCTGGCTGGGTTCTGGTGAGGACTCTTCCTTATGTGCAGATGGTCACCTTCTCGCTGTGTCCTCACATGGCAGAGAGTAAGATCTTTAATGCCTCTCCTTATACGGGCACTAATTCCTTCACGAGGGACCCACCTTCATGACCTCATCTAAACCTAATCACCTCCCCAAGGCCCCACCTTCAAATATCATTACCTTGCAGGTTAGGGCTTCAACATGTGAATTTGGTGGGATGGGATGGTGGCAGGGGGCAACACAATTCAGTCCACAGCATGTGTGCTCATGTGTGTGCTTCGTGTGAATGCAGAAATGGCTCATAATGAACCAGCAAGGTCTGGAACACATTGCCATTAGGGAGTGAGGAGGGATTGTGAGGCTTAGTTCTGGCTTCTACTCAGCTCTTCTTTTACCAGAGAGGAACGAAACCTCTATCACTGTGGGATCAAGGTTTTAGGATCTCTCATTGGCTTTCTAGAATATTCTACCAAATGTGAAAACTGCAAAGATTTTTTTCTAAAACATAAAAAGCCCTAGTTGAATCAGATATGGTGATTTCTGACTCATAACTCTAGGTAATTATAGTTAGTTCCTGAAAGAAAAATGGTAGTTGCCCAGAAGGTTTGAAGAGGGCAGCAGCTGGCTAAGAGGCTTGTTTAGCAGTGTGACTCCTTCACTGTCTAGTGTCTGACACTGCCTTTATCTGCCCAACACTCTTGACCACTTTCCCCCTCTCCACGCCAGGAGTTTTTCAGTCAGCTGGATCAGAGGGTACTCAATGCTTTCCTGAAAGCTTGTGACGAACTCACCGACATTCTCCCTGAGCAGGAACAGCAGGGCCTGCAGGAAGCCGTTAGAAAGCTCCACAAACAGTGGAAGGTGAGTCAGGACAACACGGGAGTGCCGTGTGTCTTGGATGATGGGAGAGAGCGTGCGGGTGTGAAGGTTCAGTTGTCAGAGAAATTTAGAAATCAAGCAAAGTTGTCATAGTTACTTTTCCCATTGAAAAACCTGAACTTGAATAAAACAGGATAAAATATGATAGAATTTTGTTTTTCCTATTTTTAAGTAGCATCAGTTTTATCATAGTACTTACGAGTACTCTTTTTCTTTTCCTGATTATTTTTGGGGGCAGGAACATCAAGGTGTTTAACTTTCTCAGCAACATTTCGTAAACTCTTCCCATCCTAGTTATGTTAGGTATGCTACTGAAATTACAAGAAATATTTCTCATTTCAGTAGCATACCTAACATAATATCTACATTATATATGTATATAAGTATATGTAATTATGTATTATATATATCCATATATATTTGAAGTTTTCAAGGATTTTGCCATCTGGTGTAGCTTGTTATGATTTGAAACATATAAATAAAAACATTGGTTAAGGATTCAATGATGAACAAAGCATATTCCTTTTCCCCCAAAGAGCTTAGATTCCAGTAAGGGAGATGATTAGTTGCAAAATAATAAAAGTATAATATATAATAAGTCCCAAAAATATATTGTGTAGGCAATATATTGATGAAAGCTTTGAAAGAGAGAAGTGGGCCCACTTGGAGAGCGGAAAACAATGAAGCAGGTAATTAGTTTTGAGCTAGGACGTTAAAGAAGCAGCAGATCTGGGGGCGATGGGGACAAAGAAAGAAAGCCGGAGGGTGTGCCAGCGGGGACGCAGGGATCCACGGGGTTCAGCCTGACTGGAGTGTCGTGTGCGGGGCCTGTCGCGTGGAAGCCGACTTGAGAATCTGCATGTCAGGGGAAGCAGCTGCAGGAGAACAGAGACCCTTTGAAGGTGTCGTCCTTGAGGCAGACTGGAGGAAGCTGCTCTAGCAGCAGGTTCACAGTGCTGCTCTGGGAATATTGAGTGGTGAATTTCATACGTACTAGAGGAAGTAGTCATGGGGTCCAGAAAATAGGCAGCTGGAACACTCTCTCTCAGGTCGTGTTATTGATACTTTCTGGATTTTTTTTTAACTTTTTTTTTTGGCTGCGTTGGGTCTTCCTTGCTGCGCGCGGGCTTTCTTTAGTTGCGGCGAGCGGGGGCTACTCTTCGTTGCGGTGCGCGGGCTTCTCACTGCGGTGGCTTCTCTTGTTGCGGAGCACGGGCTCTAGGTGAGCGGGCTCAGTAGTTGTGGCTCGCGGGCTCTAGAGGGCAGGCTCAGTAGTTGTGGTGCACGGACTTAGTTGCTCCGCGGCATGTGAGATCTTCCGGGACCAGGGATCGAACCCGTGTCCCCTGCATTGGCAGGCGGATTCTTAACCACTGCGCCACCAGGGAAGTCCCCGGAATTTTTTTTTTTAATCTCATTAATGTAGACTAAAAAATCAGCCCTTTGCATAAGAAAAACACAGTTAAAGAAATCATTTTTTAAAAAACAACAAGGACCTACTGTATAGCACAGGGAACTGTAATCAATATTTTATAATAAACGATAAGGTAAAAAAAATCTGAAGAAAAGAGATATATATGTACGTATAACTGAATCACTTTGCTGTACACCCGAAACTAACACAATGTTGTGAATCAACTCTGCTTCAATAAAAATTAAAAAAAAGAAATACCTTTTTACTTGCTCAATTTGAAAATTAAAAAAAATAAGATGCTTAAAGAAATCCAGGCTTTTTAAGATGTCTTTGCAGCTTAACATTATCATATATGTACTATGGAATAGAGACTATAATTGAAGGCTGTATTTTATTTTACATACACACACACTTTTAAGCTCTCTAGGATATAATATGTCCTATTCTTTCCAAAGCCCTAACTCATTTTTCTCATCAGTTATCTCAGTGTTTTATTTTAAAGATAATCTTTTAAATCCATAGGAGACAGGTTGGCTAAAATTAAATTGTAGGACTAAAGGTAATGATGAAGCTTATGTTTGTATCAAAGAAGAATGTAAAAAGTTGCTGGCTTGCTCGTTTTCTCAGTGTATGCTCCGAGGAAAAGAAGACATGGCAGGTGGTCGGAGCTGTGGGCTGCTTAATCCTGGCTTTTTCACTGATAATGTTTCCTTGAGTTCCTTCCCTTGTGTAGTGAGTATAATATCTGTCCTTCCTACCTCACAGGGCTGTTGACAGAATTTAAAGGGACACATGCTAGGAAGAGGGTATGTGGAATCAGTGTGTGATTTAAATTTAGATTCAAATCCAGTTTTTCTACTTAACCCTGAGCCTCAGTGGTCTAATCTTTAAAATAGGAACATTAATACCACGTGGGGCTATTGTAAAAATTAAGCAGAATAGTCACTGTGGAAACACCCAACTAACAGCAGGCTGAAAAGATTTGCTGTGGTCCTGGTACTTGGAAAAATACAAAGCACAGCAGCCCGATACAGACAATAGGGATTAAATCATATTGGTCCTAAAGGGACTATTTCAGGTTTTCTGCCACTTCAGTTGGAAATGTACAGAAATGGTATCTTATTTTTCGGAATCGTCCCACGGCATGTAGGATCTTCAAGGAGAAGCTCCATATCATTTGCTTCACCTGAAGATCGAGGTGGAGAAGAACATGTTCTTAGCTTCTGTAGAAGAATGCAGAGCTGAGCTGGACCGAGAGACCAAGCTGGTGCCCCAGGAAGGCAGCGAAAAGATCATCAAAGAGCACAGGGTACGTCCCACACACCCTGAGTGCAGTCCCTCGAAGTCACAATGTTCCTTCAAGCATAGCACTGATACTTTCATTTGGGTCTGAAAACACTCAATAGCTTAATTACTTTATACTGCTAGACTAGATGAGTATCTGCTATGAAAATATGAGTCTTGCATGGATTCTCACAGGGATTATAAAAACGTTTATTGCTCATTAGATCTTCTTCAGTGACAAGGGTCCTCATCATCTCTGTGAGAAAAGGTTACAGCTTATTGAAGAACTGTGTCTGAAACTCCCAGTCCGGGACGCTGTACGGAACACGCCCGAGACCTGTCACGTGACCCTCAAGGAGCTCAGAGCTGCCATTGACAGCACCTACGCGAAGCTGGTGGAAGACCCAGACAAGTGGAAGGACTACGCTAGCAGGTAGTCTTGGGGTTGTTCCCAGAGAAGGATGTAGTCTTTCCTAATTCCGTTAATTCAAACATCGTTGCAAAACAAGCCATGATGTATGTTTCATCTCACGCAATAAAGATGATCAGATGGTACAGTTGTGTTCATGCTCTAGTACAGAAATGCTTCATTTAATTTAAAGAATGAGTTTCAGTCAGAAACAGGGTGAAGCACTTTACTTCCAAGTGACCCAGATGTTGTCTCTTTGAAGCAGAATTAGGCAATCCCTTTCTCCCCGATTTCCTCACATCCCCCAAAAGGGACATCTGCCTCTTTGGGTTTCTGTCTCACTCAGGTGGAGACACGTAAGGCCAGACCTGAGGTGGTACCTTCCTCACTCCCAGGTGCGCAGGCTCTAGGACACATCCTCCTCCACCGCTGATCTCCACCTGCTCTGCCTTCTCTTTCCTTCAAGTGACTGAGCACAGGGGCAGCCATTCCTGTGGAAGGAACCATTGCCAGGAAATTTGTTAATCAGTTTGCTAATCAGTCGAATGAAATCTGTTAACCAATTTTCTAATCAGTTGATTGTTAAATTTCCATAAATAAATTCAAAATAGAAAATGTATTCTAACCATGGGGATATTTTCTCCCTTTAATAAGAAAATACCTGTGTTATTTCAGAATTTCTGAGTTCTCCTCTTGGATATCTGCAAAGGAGACCCAGTTGAAGGCGATTAAGAACGAGGCCATCGATACTGCCAACCATGGAGAGGTTAAATGTGCGGTAGAGGTAAGTTCTGGGCCATTTTTTGTTATTAGAAAATATCCATGAATAAAAAAATAATGATAACAGTCTAACTGATGTTTTCTTTCTATAAAAAAATTAACTTCCTGAAAATTGTCTTAAAATAAGTTTTCTCCTGGTACTGTGGAGAACTGCAGGGGTTTTTTTCTATGGAATCATGTTAGCTTTGAGATTTAGTCATGCTCAGTGGTGCCTCTAATGCAGCTTTAGCTAATGGGGAATCCTGAGAGGAAAATTGCATGCATGGGTGTACAACACAGCAGAGATTTAAGAACTGTCATAGAAAACAAGAACCCTGTAGGTTTTTATACATTTTCAGCTACTCAAAAGCCAGGTTATAGAAAATGAGGGAATTGGGCAAGGTCTCTAAGCATCACTTCTATGTCACTTTCAGCCTGGATTGGATCAGCCTCTGTGAGCACGAGTACCGCCTGATAAACCCAGCCAGGGCAACAGAACCTCAGGCCTGAACCCAGTTTGCATTCTGTGAATGGCACACAGCAATCCTCTCCCTCTTGGCTTGGCTCTTGGTTTTGTAGACACATGCTATGGTGAACATTCTTTATCTTTCAGCATTTTGCACCCTTGCAAGTCACAGAGCTGCTGTTAATGAGAATTTATTTCCTTTCTATTCCTATCCTCTGATTTCCATTTTTTCCTATTAAATTTATAATCCCCTTAAATGCTAAAGGTACTCAACGATATCATGCTACACCTGTAGAAGCATATTTATATTTGCTATTGGTTGCTGTTATAGTACCAAAAAAATTCACATCTTAGAATGAAGAAATCACTTGCTTCTAAAACCAACCATTTTCCTCCATATGCATTTGCCCTGTAAGACCCTGTTGTAGCGGTTGGAGGCCACAGCTCTTTGGGTAGATACCCAAAGCTGGTGTAGGAGGGAGAGGCTGCCCCAGTCACCATTGCCCTTGTCCCTAGACCTACTAGGGCTGTGGCCCGGAGTCTTTCTGGCATCGTCTTGGCCAGTCAACTCTCCCTTCCTGGATTACAGCTGAGCTCCTGTTTGTGCATCTTACTGTCTGGGATATTGACTTCCAAAAACTAACCAAAATGAGGCATAAAATATGAGTTAATGAAGTTAAAATAAATATTTAGGGCATCTATTATAATATTCAACAAGTAAATTCTTCAACAAGAGAAATCCACTAATTTTAAAAAAGACTCTTTCTTTTTTTTTTTTTTTTTTCAAAAAAATACTATGTTCCTTCTAGCTCACAGAAAATAAGGTGACAAAGTATATAATTCCCAATTTCACGTATTCTTCTACAGTACTTTTAGAAGCATCTTTGTTGTGATCAAGGAAATATATAGACATCTAATTATGGAGGTAATTTTTTGGCCCAGAGAGTACTGATTTTACACATTGGGTATTGGGGTTGGGGAAACATTTCTTTCTAGCACTTGTAGACTTTGTTAAAGATGTGAACAAAAAGTGAAATAAGCAGGCATTCTCTTGGTGAATGAATGCCTGGCTCTCCTACCTCCACCTTACAAACCTTCTTAGGTTGAGTACTTTCTTGCTGGAAAGTTATGATTCACAGTTGTATTTTGTTCATCAAAGGTGTTCTTTCATTCCAGGAGATCAGAAATGGTGTGACCAAAAAAGGCGAGACTCTCAGCTGGCTGAAATCCAGGCTTAAAATTTTGATTGAAGTTTCTTCTGAGAATGAAGCACAAAAGCAAGGAGATGAGCTGGCAAAATTATCTAGTTCCTTCAAGGCTCTTGGGATTTTGTTGTCAGAGGTAAAGCATTTACTCATCCTCTAAATGGACAGCCCGGGGTGAAGAATCTGGAAGGTTCCTTTGGGTTGCAGTTTACCAAGTAATTTTATAAAGAATGTGTAGTTTAAACAGAATAGCTCGGATACTTATGTATATGAAGATTGGTGGGGAAGATGAGCAGGATGTTTGCTTTATGGTCTGTGACGTTATTGGATGTTATTTCAGGTTATCTATATTTAAAGTACAAAGCTTATAGATCCACACTTTGACTCTTACTAAAAGCATTCTTTCATGGTCAGTTTAAGGTTAAGAACCCAGGCTTGAGAGTCAAACAAGCCCAGTTCTAGAGCTTAACTCTGATACCCCATTTCCTACATAACCATGACCTTGTCATTTAACATCTCTGGACCTTGATTTCTGTACTTGTAAAACAGGGCTAAAAATACTTACCCCAAAAGGTGGTGTCAAGAACTGAATGCAATGATGTACGTAAAGCACTTAGTACAGTGGCTGGAACAGAGTAAATAACTGATAGCTAGTAATAATAAAATACTCATGTTGAGTCAGCAGGCCAGTAAAGTCTCTTTCAGGCAAGATCTACTCATTTTAGACTTGATATACATTTCAATGTTTATAGTCCTTTGTAGATTTTACAAACCCATCTACTCCATTTCTAGTAGGGCCACGTCTACCCTTGAAAGAATATTTTTACTGACCAGGTTGTCTTACGAATCTGATGAGTTTGTACATGGGAAGATAATGTAAGGATGTAAAGTATAATAAATAGTTAACAGGATTTCTTGAAATCATTTATAAACTAGCATGGAAAAATGATCACTTGGATGACAAAGTTCCCTGATTCTGAAAGATCTGAAATTCTATATAGAGAATTAGATGTCCCTAACCTAACAGTTTGATTGATTGATTTTTCATGAAAATCTAGGTTGAAAAGATGTTAAGCAACTTTGGAGACTGTGTCCAGTACAAAGAAATAGTCAAAAGTTCCCTTGAAGAGTTAATGACTGGCTCTAAGGAAGTCCAGGAAGAAACTGAGAAGATCTTGGACACTGAAAATTTGTTTGAAGCACAGCAACTACTCTTTCATCACCAGGTAGAATGCCTGTTTACTTCAGTGCATTTATGCAAAGTTGTTTAGTTACTGAGAACCAGAGAGATGGAGAGTAAGTCTATCCACTGACTGGAGGGGGGAAGATGGGGAGCTTGGGAGGCAACTCAGATGAATAGTTAAAAAAACTTGGCACTTCTGTTCTCTCTATTAAACATTAAATATTTTAGAACATCTTGCAAGATAAATTCTCAGCCAGAGCGATTTGATGATACCAAAAAGTTTGAGGAATATTGTGGAAGAAAAGTTGATTTTGCTATGAAAACCTCCATAAAATTGTCCTTTGCTAAATTGCTAAATTGTCCTTTTCATAACAGAGAAGGAAAGCATAAACAAACTACTTCATATTTGAGCGCTATTCTTTTATTATGTTGCAATCTTTGCTCTTCAATTTACAACTTTGAATACATCCTGGTTTGAGAAATTATAAATTAACATGAAGTACCAGTCCTTTCTGAAGAGTGTGCTCCTACAAAGGATTAGAACCAGAACTAAAGAAATTCTGGTACATATATTGATAATTAACAATTTTAATCAGCTTTACCTGTCAAACTCAACATAAGTGGAAGTATGATTTTCAAATTAATCTAATGACAGAATTTTAGCTAACTTAATATATAAGAAAATGTTAGCTAATTTTATATGTAATAATATATCAAAATGGAAATTGCATTAAAAGTATATGTAAAAGAGCAGCCTTTAGGCTTTATACTTAATAATTATAAAAAGGCTGTGAGTCCAAAAGAAAATAACGCTTAGTGTTATATTGTTCTCAATCACTGTAAAAGTTTTGTTTGGGTTTCAGTTTACTTTAAATCAGAGAAATATGAGATTATAGATATTTACATTAATATTTAAAAACTCTTCACATTTCTTGGACCAGGTGCTTGGCTATATGGGTGTGTTTACTTTGTGAAAATTCATAAGCTGTATTTTGAGATTTGTGTACCATTCTGTTTGTATATTATACTTCAATAAAAAGTTTATTTTAAAACATAACTTTCCCCAAATATCTCAGACTATTAATCATTCTGAATATACCCTGGAATTAAATCTCTTCATATTAGCATTTTTACAGCATGGATGATTTTAAAAAATTGGAGTTGGTACTTTGTGTTTTTAGGGAGAATATAGTTCTTTAAGGAGAATTATGTCAAATGAATAGTTCTGCCAAATTCCATCTGTAGTATTGCACGAAATATTAAATGTTATCTAAATTAGCACACAATTAAAACACTCTGGCCAAATTAATTATGCTGTTTCCCATTAAAAAACATAAAATATTTGTAAATGATGCCCATCTTTGATTACTATAGAGCCTTCGTTACCATCTTAACTATTCATCCTAAGTTTAAAATGCAGTTAGAGCCCCTGCCGCGGGAGATTGTACCTTTCCGTAACTATTAAAGTGTGGGTGTTTATGTCCCTGCCTGGGTGCTTAGAGAGTTAACATTTCTATCCATCTGTTGAACAAATGCTTCCAGCAAAAGACAAAGAGGATCAATGCAAAGAAGAGGGACGTACAGCAGCAGATCGCACAGGCTCGGCAGGGAGAAGGTGGGCTGCCTGGCCAAGTCCGAGAGGAGCTGCAGAAGCTAGAGAGCACCCTGGACAACGTGGAGCACAGCCGGGAGAAGCAGGAGCGCCGCATCCAGGTAGGAGACCGGAAGTTACGTCATGGGCTGTGTTAACTTCCGGGTTACAGGTTACGCGTCTCCTACTAGCTGGAGCGCAGGTTTATTGTTCCCGCCTCTGAGGCGCCAGCATTCTGTTAAACACTTACACGAGTTATCTCTTTTAATCACAGCATCAGCCTTGTGAGATAGGTACTGTAATTATCACATTTTCCAAGTGTGGATGCTTAAAAACAAAGAGTTAGAGGATTTTCCCTGAAATCACAGAGCAGCGATCAATTGTAAAGACAGGATTTTAATCCACACTTGTCTGAATCCAGAAATTTATGTTGGATTATTTCACTTTTCTGGACAGTCCAGCAGTCACACCTTTATGGTTTATTGTGTCCTTAACACATTAACTTAAAAAAGTTCTTGGATTTTTTTTTTTCCACCTGCTCACTGCCTGCTGCACTTCCTTCTCTCTCTCTCTTTCATCCTTTCTTTTTTTTTGAGAGACCTTGGGAGGGTTTCTTTCTTTTGTCCCTTATCTACAGTTAAGTAATATCCTAAGATTCATAGGACTTTATAGCAGATTAAAAAAACTCAGACTCTTAGGCCATACGTCCTCTTTTGGTAGATGAATTGCGACTCAAAAGGGGAATTCTTATAGAAGACATTAAATTCATTTTTATTCTGTGTAGTTGTTTGACATTTGAACTGAGAGTTAACTGGAAGTTAATAGCCTGACAAATGAATGGAAATGTGACAATATTTTGTGATACATTCTGATAATTCATAACATCATATGTTATTTATTTTTTCTAATTTAGGTCACATTAAGAAAATGGGAGAGATTTGAAACAAACAAAGAGACAGTGGTCAGATACCTTTTTCAAACAGGTTCCAGCCACGAGCGCTTCTTGAGTTTTAGCAGTTTGGAAAGCTTATCTTCAGAACTGGAACAGACAAAGGTATATTGGCAAGACCGTGTAGTCCCTTGGTACCCATTATTCCCAAGAAAAACTGTGTTTCATTTCATTACTTATTATAATTATTTAATCAATTTTTATTGTTTACTTTGATTCACTCTTCAACACATTGGTCAAGTTGCTCTGGGGAATGAAAATATAAATAAGATTGAAACATCAAGATGTTTTCCTTAAAGTGGGAAATAGTTTCCTAATAGATGGATACACTTCTAAAACATCTTTCTGAAGTCAGTGATATTTTGAACTGAAACTTGAAGGGCAGGTAAGACATAGAAAAGCAGAGTTTGGGGCAGAAAACCAACATTCCTGTAATGGAATGTAACGCCATGAAGTATAAACGTGTGAGAAATGGGGATTCTCTGCTATAAAGCAGAAAAGGGGAGTGAAGTTGTAAAGGAAAGTTGGGCCACATCACAAAGACTCTTGAAGGCCTAAAGCGTTACTCTCTAGGCTACATGGAACCGTCAGAGGTTTGTAAGAAGGAGAGTCACATGAGCAGAACTGTCCTTTAGGGAGATGAGTTTTTTTTTTTTTTTTTTTTTTAAAGGTTGCATTTTTTTTTTTTTAATATTTGTTTATTTATTTATTTATGGCTGTGTTGGGTCTTCGTTTCTGTGCAAGGGCTTCCTCTAGTTGTGGCAAGCGGGGGCCACTCTTCATCGCGGTGCGCGGGCCTCTCACTATTGCGGCCTCTCTTGTTGCGGAGCACAGGCTCCAGACGCACAGGCTCAGTAATTGTGGCGCACGGGCCCAGTTGCTCCGTGGCATGTGGGATCTTCCCAGACCAGGGCTCGAACCCGTGTCCCCTGCACTGGCAGGCAGATTCTCAACCACTGCGCCACCAGGGAAGCCCCTAGGGAGATGAGTTTTTTAAGCAGGTGTAGAACATTGAAAGCATAGAACTCTGGAGTCGTGGGTTCTAGTTATAAAGTTATTGCATGCGTACATGAATAGGAACATGAATTAGGGTAATGGGGATGGCAATGGAGATATTGGGACAGATGTAAAAGAGACAAAGTGAAGGAAAAAAGCATGATACCCAAGGTTCTGAGCCTGACAGAGACAATGGGAGCGAGACAGGAAATTGGAGTAGCTGTTGGTGGGGGAAGATGAACAACTGCGTTTTGAACACATTGAGTTTGATGTCCAGTGGGACATCCAAGAGATAATATTTAGTAGATGTGCTTGGTAAGCTCAACCCTGTAAGCTCAAACACCTTGGACACTCAGAGCAGACCAGTAAATTTGTGCGAATCATTTAGAGGAGTTGTACAGGCCCCTTTGGTTCCTATTGCATGTGTTTTGGGTTTATAGAAAGACTAAATTAGTGTAGAAATGTGTTTGTCAATGTATAAGAAAGAACATTCTTACATCCATCCTTTCATAACCTTTAGCAAGGAAACCCCTGTGCTTCTGTTTTCTCACCAGTAAAAGGCTTCTGTGTCTCTTGTACTGTAAATTTGTCACTATTTCTCCTGTTATTAACTCACTGAGGATTTTGAAGTTTTATAAGGCCACAGAATCTTTCAATTCTGTATGATTTTCATCAGCCATTTAAATAGAAAATTATTTTTAATTTTTAATTTTAATTATTTTACATATTAAAAATATATCCGGTGTCTTTTATAAATACAAACACATATATTGTGTGAATTATCACGTGGGTGTTCCTCCTGGGTTCCATCCAGAGTTTCTGATACCCTGCGGCTCTAACTCCTTTGAATTGGTTTACCAGCTATAGATGAAACAAATGTGATCTTTTTGTCTTATTTTTAAAATTCTCCTTGGCCAATAACCTTGCATACTTTGGGATTGATTTAATGATGTGAGCTAACAATTATTGAACATACACTATTTGCTGATCTAATCATTTGATGTTTATCATCTTCTTTAATCACCACAATAATCCTTAGAGATAGGTACCACTATTAATCATGTGGTATAAATGAGGAAATATAAGGTACAAAGTTGTTACTGAATTTATCCAAGATCTCAGGATTACTAACTGGTGAGGTTGGGATGCAAACCCAAGAGGTCTGAGTCTAGAGCTCATAACCTCAGCCACCATATTATATTTTCATTAAAAAACTGAGCTACTTTACTAATTGTTGATATACACTGCTGTACAAGCATATGTCATCTGGAATAATTGTTCTCTGTTTCTCTGCTTACTTGACATTGTTAATATAGCTTTCATGCCTGTTGTAACCCTTGAGTGGTTGTGCTGTGGAACTTGAGGGTTTTCTGTCTTCCAGTGTGTGTTTATAGCAATATCATGTTTAATCTTCACAGTATGGCTTAACTGATGAGATGAAATTTCAAAGAGTGGTGTGACTCAAGGTCCCACAACTAGTTTGTGTGTGAAGGTCAAAGCCAAGTTTCAACTCTAGACCTATCTGATGCCAGAGTCCATTCTTTCCTGCTGCACCCTGCTGCCACTCATATGTCTTCTTAGGCCATAGAGATAAAGCCTTACAACATTATTCTAGTTTTGTTTAATTTGGTTTTTATCAACGTCATTCTGTTCTTCAGATTCTTCTGCATTGTGCTTTCCCCATACGTAGCTCCCACAAAAGGCTCTTAGATTGAATGTATATAAGCATTTTCAAACATAACTCTACTTTCTCCATGTGTTTTCCTGGGTTCAGGGAAACACTAGGGGGAAAAAACACTTTTATGCTTCTTATTTTATTCATGGGGTTCTGCTGTGATTCACAGATTTCACAATTGAATCTACAATGACAGTAAGTTCACATATAGTGATAGTAGATGCTTCTAACCACAGAATTTAATGTTGTGACATTAGTACATACTGTATTTTAGGATATTATAAATCTCTCTACCGTATGGAAGATGTACTTACTCATTTTTATTCTTTCAAATTGCAGGGTACTTCTCTGAAGTAATGTTGATATTTCTATGAGGACGTTAAATCTTTCAAACATGAAGATGCAATAGTATTATGTAGTAACTATCTTATATGGCGTTATGTAATGATTTTGAGAGATGGTCTGTAGGAAAAGGTGGCTATCAGGAGTCTGGCTTTTAAAAATTATTTACATTACTTATTTAGGAGAGAGCAGTTTATGATCAAAATTTGAAGCTCCTCTGATATAATCCAGGAGAAGAAATGAGACCCTAAGTTACTTTTTTTCCGCTCAGGATTGTCTCTGGGTTTACCTTTTCTAATTCAGTATTCAATATATTTACCTGACAAAGTTGAGATAACCAAAATTTACCAGTGCCTCAAATATATGAAATTAATTTTTGAATTAAGGTGATTCACTATTATTGAAAATCAGTGTGTGAACTTTATAAACCATTTTATCCTCAATTTTATGTGAAGGTAGTAAAAATAAAATGATAATAGGTATGCCAGAGTGCCGGGCACTTAAAAATGAAATTGCTAATGAAATGTTAACAGTAATCTTTTGAGAAAAGTTTTACTATCTGCGTTTTATGTGAAAGAGCCTGAAAAGTAATTTGCCAAAGACGAACAACTAGTAATTAGCAAATCCAGAGCCCTAGTCCAGGATTGAGTGGTTCAAAACTTATCTTCTTTCCCTCGTGTAGTATATGGATATATAGTAAATAAGATTTAACAGCATTAAGATCAGTTTATAGCGCTTTTCAGAGAACTAGTTAACAAAATGTTTTTTTAAAGATCAGTGATACTCTGTGTTGACTAAGATATCCTTCAATTAAATAAACAAGTATTTATATTCACTGGCCTAGAAATCTGTTATCTTTATGACTGAAAAAAAAAATCACTAATGATCATTGCCCAACTGGCCTGTAATAAACTAACATATGTGTAGACAAGTTAATTACTATAATGTGGCTCAGAATTCTAAACAAAAAACCCAAACCGGGAGACAATGGAGTAAACATTTTTTTGAGAATTGTTGGATAACTATGAAAGTAGTTCTCCAACTATGAAGGTCTGGTTGTGGTTTCACTTATATAAAATGAAAATAATTTAACAAAGTATCTATTTTGGCCATAATGAAAAAAAGTCTGTTTTATTGCCAAGAATATTATATGCCAATATTCTTACATGTTTGAATCTATCTATTTATCTATCCATCTATTCTGGGGGAGACTGCAGTATGTGTAGTTTATTTGAGGGCAGAGTTTAATAGAAGATGCTGTCCTAACAATTATAATATCCTTTTTAGGAGTTTTCTAAACGAACAGAAGGTATTGCAGTCCAGGCTGAGAATCTTGTGAAGGAAGCTTCAGAGATCCCACTTGGGCCCAAGAATAAGCAGCTGCTTCAACGGCAGGCCAAGTCAATCAAAGAGCAAGTCAAAAAATTAGAAGACACGCTCGAAGAAGAGTATGTGCTTCACAAGTCCTAAACTTTCTTCTCTGAGATAAAGTTTCATACACTCTTTCCTGTATATTGTATTCAAAACATTCTTTTAAAATCTCCAAGTGTCTGTGTATTTCAACATGTTTTGAGGAAGCAACTTACAATTCAAAAGAAAATATCACCAGTAGAGAATCCAACATCTGTAACGGAGCAGAAAAATATAAATGATGTGGTTTTGTCATCGTAAACTGATTCTGTTCA
Source organism: Eubalaena glacialis (assembly GCF_028564815.1). Lineage (NCBI taxonomy): Eukaryota > Metazoa > Chordata > Mammalia > Artiodactyla > Balaenidae > Eubalaena > Eubalaena glacialis. The sequence goes on from NC_083727.1 coordinate 14,131,637, forward strand.
TGAGAAAGCCATATCTATAAAATTTAAGTGGCCTTTGTACACTGGAGAAGGGAATCTCAAAAAAGAACCAATATTTAAGATAATTTTTTTACTGTATTATTCTGCTGTCACTAGTTAGAGGGAAGGGTAGATTTTTGGTTGTGTAGATTCTAGGCCTAAACACATATGGCATAGACCAAGCATCTTCAACTCCAAGAAGCTCACAGAGCTTGCTTACAGCGCCTCAATATTCAAATTGTCACTGATTGTATACTATTTCCAAAAATTAATTTCAAAAATATATTTTATTTTTAAACATTTAGTGTTTAAATATCTAAAAAGAAAGAAAATAGTTTGGCCTATGGTATCCTGTTATGTACAAGATAGACACACACAAAAATTTGGAGGGGATAAACATATGACCAATGTTCCTCAAAATAATATGGCTGAACGGTTCTATTTTAAAGATTATTTAGTGGCAAATCACCAACATGTATTGTTTTTAAGGTATAGGACATAATTTCTAGATGGGTTTTAAAATGTAAAATTTGTTTTTAATACTATTAACACCTTATAATTAATGTTGTACATTTGTCTAAACTTTAAAATTTGTTAAATAATTTATTTAAAGCAAATTGTGACTTAAAACCTTTAAATATTATCCATCAATGTGGAAATAGTGAAACTTAGAGTTTATTAGAAAGGAAGTTACTTCCATTAGAAATATCCACTTGAATCTTTATTTCATTTAAAACATTGCAATATAATATAGCTTGAATTAACTGTACTGATGAGAGCATAGACTCATCCAGGGTATACATTTGAGACTACAGTATTATTGAATTTGACAATCAATGATGCCATTGTATTTTCCTTGATGTCTTCAAGTGCCTTTTGGTAAACAGGGAAATTCCTTCTTTTTTTTTTTTTTTAACCCAAGGACTTAGTTCAATGATATACTCTTAGTTTCCTAGTCTTTTTCTAAACTGAAAGCCATAATCACCTGGTTATATATGCATAACTATCACATGGCTATATGTGCATAACTAATACAAACTGGGAACCTATAATTGAAATTTTATTCACTAGATTTATTACAAATAAAGCCCAAGTTGTCTAAAAGCAGTTAGGGTGCTCATGTACAAGAATTTATAAAGTCTTTTAGAATCAAGATCATACAGACATCTAAGAATAGCTGAAATTGTTATAGATAATAGATTGCAGGCTCCACTCTAATAACAGAAACAGTTCCTGTGTGGCAGCATAGGATTCAGATTACAAGCTTTATCCTGATTCATAAAGATGTATTTTATAAAGATCTCTGAGTATAAAGCATCACTGCAGTATCTCTCCTCTCAGAGCAAAAGGGCCACGTTGACAAAAGTAGGACTGTTAAAAAAAACTGTGTGCACTGGAATCTAGGTGAGCAGTTTACTAAAATAAGTTCTGGCAACTACTGGTCGTGTGCACAGTTTAACAAGATTATACCTGGATTCAAACCCTTTGGACCCAGCAATATTTTATTCAAAGCACAGTTCCATCCATAACATAGCTTAGTGCTACCTCATTCTCAGAGGAGACAGGAATACTTGAGGACTGACTAACTCAGATCAAATGTGCATTTTTTTCCCCTGTTCTAATAGTTTCAGCTTTGATGTGGTCACAGATGTCTTCACTATCTTTTCACCTGGTGATTTAAAGGAAAATGTATTGTTTTTCTCTATTAAGGTACTGCATTTTATTTACTTAATTTGGTTAATTTTAGTATTAAAACCATGGAAATGGTGAAAAACAAGTGGAATCATTTTGGCACTAATTTTGAGACCCTGTCCGTCTGGATAACTGAGAAAGAAAAAGAACTCAATGACTTGGAAACTTCGTCATCTGCCATGGACACACAAATCAACCAAATTAAGGTGACCTGCTCACAAGTTACATTTATAATCCATGTCTAGATTTTAAGAGCGCCTTTCTTACATTTCATCAAATGCTATTTGTCCCCAGAACAAATCTATCATTGCTATGTGACTCTATTAAAATTAAATTCACACAAAATGCTGAGCTAAAAGGTCTTGATTGATACTGGGCAACACTTAATAGATGGAATTATGTATTAATATTGTCTGACTTATGCATTCAAAGTCATTATTGTGTGCAATATCATTAAAATGTTTTTATGGTTACATTATTCTTTTCCTTGATTTTGAATTAACCCCATTAGAGTGCCCTGTTGATGGATTTATACGCCATGAAATGTGTTCGTCATCTACAACCTTACTTTTTAAGAACTATTCTAAATGTCTAGCTCAAGTATTGGTGGCATTTACCCTCACCAACCACAAGGAGGGGTTCAAGAAATTACTTTCTTCGGGTAAAGCAATCAGATTCCATCGATCTAATGCTGGCATTTATGATGCCCTTGGGGGCATGAACTGAGATGCCCTGATATGTTATCCTCCAGTTCTAAAATAACCAAGTACATAGACTATCATCGTCCGTTTCATTCAAGTAGCTTAAGAAAAAAAATGGGCTGAAAGAAATGAATTCTGAATGTTCATTTCTCTTTCTTTTATGCTATTTTTACACAACACATTTTCACAATTCAACTGCTTCTTTTTCTAACTCAGCTCATTTTTTTGGAGTGGGAAAACCCTTTGCCATTTCATTCGATTAAATATAGTAAAATAAATACCAAGGTGAGGGAACGTTTCACATTATGACTCAGAACAAGTCATTGCCATGTGCACAGTGGGAGGATGCAATATTGTTTAGCTAAGATTACAAGCCGGGCAGACTGCTTATCACACATCTTCTGCAGTCAAGGATACATGGAGTCTGGTGTATGCAGTCTAGCTTATGTCTTGTGTGATATACTAGGCAAAACAGATGCCCAGCCATTAAAGAATGAAATATGTTTAATCTTTAAAACTGTTTTTAAAAGTTGCCATTTAATTCTAAGAAAACAAAGAATAGCGCATTTAAATAGTTTTGTCTCAACATTCTTCTTTCAAAAATTTTTGGCATACACCTTTTAACTTGTTTATCCTTTCTATAATTCATTTTTCTATTTTCTTAAACCTTAATTCCAGAACTTCTGAAATATGTCAGTGATCAAATGTCATCACATTGCTTTTAAGAAACAAAATGATTATTTTATTTTTAAGTATATAAACATTCAGTTGTGGATTTCCATGCCATCAGGCTGAAATACATTTTAATATTCCAATATGGCACTTTGAAAACTATCTAAAAATGAATATGAGTATCAGGAAAAATATGTTTGCTAGAAATAAGCAAAGATAGAGTTGAATACACTGTACTGTGGAGTTGGGGCTCATAGATTCTATTTCCAGACAGAAGACTACATTATAGGAAATATTCAAAATATGTTAACACTTGTCATAGTATTTTCACTTCAGACTCTTAGGATTAAAATTGATGAAGCATTTGAGTGTTATTGTGAAGATATTTATCTATAAGCCCATTTTTGTTCTTCATTACATGCTATTCCAAATTGACTAATTTCTTATTCCTAATTGATAACTCACAAATGATAAGAACATACACTGGGTTCATCTTCCATCTTCTCTTCATGGGATTGGAAATTTTTTCTGCCACAATCCAACAATATAATTATATAGTTTGCATCTATGAATTTGTTAATGCCATATATTACTCTAAGAACTAAGAACTTTGATCTTAACTAAGATGGTTTCACTGAGGTGTTGGAAGCACCTAGAACAACTATTAGCACATAAAAAACTCAAAATACATTTGTTGAATTTATGAGTAATTTTTCCCAAAAAAATCATCTTAAAAAACAGCAAAACAAAGAAATATCGTATTAATGCTCAGACAACAAGTATCTATCAGATATAACACTATAGTCGTGAATATGAGAAATAAAAACAAATAACTGATGTGTACCTAGCACTAATCTGATGCCAGCTATTTCCAATAGTCTTATCTAAACAGAAGTTATTTCTGACTCTGTTGTCTCATCTAGACAGAAGTCACACATTTATTTTTTCTAGGGTAACAGTATTTTCTATCTAAATTATTTGAAACTGAGATGTCTGAATTTTGGGCTTTATTTTGATTGAATGATTTGGCTCTTTTTCTCAGAGAAATAGTTTTTCTTCTCTTATAAATAAATAAACCTCTATGTTTATAAGAGGCCCCCCCAACACACACACACACACACACGCACGCACACGCACACGCAGGTGCCCACTTTCAGTACTTTTCTTGTGTTGGCTAATAGGTGAAATGTCCTCCTGCCCCAAATGGAACTCATAGTCTGTAGTCTCCTTACCGCAGAGTCTGCAGCTAGTGAATAAAGCAGTGGTTCCCCAAGTGGATTCCCTGTGTCAGCAGCAGTGCATCACCCCGGAAGTTGTCAGAGCTGCCAAGTGGGCCCCGCCTGAGACCCAGGGAGTCTGACTCCCTGAGGTTGGGGCCAGGGGACCCTAATGTATTCCAAATTTGGAAACCATTGGCATAAAGTATAGGTGATAAATATGAAAAGACTGGGTTTAGGCAGGAGCAGAATCAGACAAGCTTTTAGTTTGGTAAAATATGAAATACTCAGCTTCATTTTAGGAAAATTAAATGAATGCCAATATTAGCATTCCTATGAGTTTGGGAACATACTACTTCCCAGACCAGTTGGTCAAAACTCTTGACTCATAGGATAAGCAGAGAATTCTCTGTACCTTCAGAGAGACTGTAAGAGTTCCAGGGACATGTTCTTGCTTCACCGTGAGCAGGGGTGGCCTTTTCTCCTTATTCTCCATCCAGCGAGCATGACCACCACCAGTTTGTATTTTTCAGACATTGTCTGCATACCTATCCTCCCCAAACGAGGTCAGGAAACACATGGTATTTGTTTGTAGCTAGCTGCTTTCTAATGGTGCAAGTAGGTTGAAATGTCAGTTAAGGAAAAATTCTGCTGATTTTCTCTCTCTGCAGATGATTATACCATTTCAGGAAGGCAGGCTTGCTTAGCCTCCATTGTCATTTTTCTTGTTTTAAATATTAGGTCACGATTCAGGAAATAGAAAGTAAGATCAGCAGCATTACAGGACTAGAAGAAGAAGCTCAGTCTTTTGCTCAGTTTATTACCACTGGAGAATCTGCTCGAATCAAAGCCAAGTTAACACACATAATAAGATACTGGGAAGAACTCCGAGAACATGCACGGAGTCTGGAAGGAACAATCCTGGGACATTTATCTCAGCAGCAAAAGTTTGAAGAGAATCTTAAAAAGGTAACAATTGGTCCTTGCATGCTAAAGTTACCTATTTCACCTTGCATTTTATAAATTGTCCAGAAATAATGGAATAAGGAAAAGACACAATTTGCCAATTATTTACCAAGTTGTCAGTGATGACTGAGTTTGTAATTTATATGTAACCTTTTTTCAGGGAATATAAAAATGCCATTATATATTCTGTTCAGATAGGTATTAAGTCTTAATTATATTCCTTTCAAATAGTGGAACACATTGATTTGGGGTTTTTTAAAAAATATATTTTATCATCACACTGAATGTTATCCAAAAAAGATAGGCATGCTGTTTCCCCAATAACCTTCTCTGCCTTGATGTATGTTTTCCCCATCATCATTTTTATATATTACCAATGTTTTAGATCCAGCAGACTGTGTCTGAATTTGAAGATAAACTTGCTGATCCAATTAAAATATGTTCTTCAGCTACAGAAACATACAAAGTTCTCCAAGAACATATGGTAAGAGCATGTTTCAACGTTTCTTCTTATTTATCTACTCAGAAATGTGATAATTCCTGCTTGAAAGGAAAACAGTAAATATTTTTATTAGAGTTAAAATTGAAAAACATTATATGTTACTTGAGGAATAATATAGATCAAACATATTCACTTCATATAACACAAGAAATATAACTACAAATAAGTTTTCATTAAAAATGTATTTTAAAGTAGTCATTTAAGATATATTTCTCTCTTGTAATTAGAACATGTAACTTTTTCAGATTATAGCTTTAATAAACCCTGTTACCTCTTGCCAACATTATAAAAAATTAAATGTGCAGAAAAATATGTATATATTTGCATAGCAGATTTCAGATTCTAACCCACTACACTCAGATGTGCAAAGACTATGTCCTCACTGATCTTTTCCCCAATGGCTAGCTTTTTTGATCTGGTCCCTGAACTGGTAACCACTGTGAGATATTTTGCAAAGCAATAGATGCCTCTGGCAGAATTCAGAGGAAGGAGCAAAGCAAGAGAATCATGCACAAAGAAATACTCAAAAGAAGTGTGTTAATTAATAAACCAGAAAAAAATATATATATATATTATCCTTATTATGTGTGCATGCATGCACAAATGCAGAGAAGGGGGCCACAGTAATAGCAAACAGTTGACAAAAGCACAAGTGGAAGAGGAAGTGGAATTTATATTGTTTGAATATTTATCATAAGAATGCATTATTGTGTTACTTATGTAATTTTTAAAAGAATAACCCCCAAATGAGGAAAAGTAGGAAAATTAGATTTGATAGAATTATTTTAATAGACAACTAAGTTAACAGTTGAGTACCAGAGAGGATAATATTGTATGTTTCTAATATTTGAATTTCCTAAAGCAAGTTATTTTTCTCTATCTTGATTTTCTGATCTGTAAAATGGGGGCAAATGAAAGAACATACCTCTTAGGATTCTTATGAAGATTAAATGAGATAATATATGTAATGTACATAACACATTGTGTTATGCCACACAATGTGGCAGTGCCTGCCACATTCTCAGGTTCCCTAATTGTTATTATCATGGATTCCTGACGGCAGCTATGTCAGCCATAACTTCCCATATATTTTTTTAATAAAATTATAGCATGTTGCATGTAGCTCTTATAAATTAGGAGTAGGGTTTTTTAAAATACATTTGGTATAACATGAATAACAATTTTCACAAATTATCTAAATCCTTAAGGGAAAGTTGTAATTATTCAGATAAACAGCAACAAATTCTTATTTGGGGAATAGCCTCTCCATTCTCACCTTTGACTTCTGCATTCATGAAGTAACTTGCTTGTCACTTTCACTATGTCTTGCTGAACATCATGGGCAGAGACTTTTTTTTGCTGAAAATCATGGGCAGAGACATTTTTTAGTACCATTGCTGTTTATTATGCCTTTGGGGAAACGCTTGGTGATAAAGGGTCTCAAAGAAAAACTTAGGTCTCCTTTCTTGATGCTGTGCACTCATGGAACTCTTTTGCTCTCGCATCAGGATCTCTGTCAGGCCCTGGAATCACTGACGAGCACAGTGGCTGCCCTGTCAGCCAGCGCCCGCAAGGTCTCTAACAGAGACTCCTCCATCCAGGAGGCTGCAGCCCTGCAGCAGAACTATGAACGTTTGCTGCGTCAGACTAAGGAGAGACAGACTGTGCTCGAGAAGCTGCTGGCCCACTGGCAGAGGTGAGCAGCCTTCCTTCTCCAGTTGGCAGCCAGGGTTTCAATAGCTACTCCTAAATAGGAAATTCTGGACTTTAAGTGATGGGAAATGATCATCCCACATGTAAAACTCATCAACTCATGTGCCTACCATGGGAAGACATTGATCTTCATTATAAGATGAAGATCCCTGATTGTGGAGGGGATGTATGAGTATCTTTACACATTGCACACATCTAAACACATGTGCAAGTTCATACACAAATATGAAAGGAGTGGTTTTTTCACCTTCACGTCTAGAAAAAGACAACAAACACTGTGGTATTTATAATGGTTACTGTTGAACCCCTCAACTTCAGAAAAGTTTTCAAGTATGATAATTTTGCATGAATTTGTTTCTTATCTCTGCTTTGTGTAGGCTAGAGAAAGAACTGTCTACCTTTTTGACTTGGTTAGAGCGATGTGAAGCTATAGCCACTTCCCCAGAAGCCAACATTTCTGCAGACAGAGTCAAGGTGGAGAATGAACTTCAATTAATACAGGCAAGTTCAAGGAAGTGAGAGGAAAATGAAATGCTCTTTGTTATGGTTGCAATGTAAAACAAAATCAAGTACGAAATCCTTTCTACAACTTAACTTCTTGTTTTCGTTTCATGATCCTGCAAAGAAGAGCAGCCCTGACCTGAAAGACAAAGTCATGGTGAACTTTGTGATGATCAGTTTCCATGATGTATTAGAAAATCCTGTAACATAATGTCTGGCACTTGAATACAAACTATCTGGCAGGGGAGTTGAAGGCGAAATGGGTAGAAACATAGATGAAACAAGGTTGACCATCAGTGAATAATTTTTGAAGTTGGGTAATAGCTGTATTCCTTCTACTTTTGCATTTGTATGAATTTTTGGTAATAAAAAAGTCACAGTAAGGATTATTTTCAAGCAAGACACCAAAAAATGAATAAGCACAAATGCAGAAGATAGAAAGACAAAGAATACTAGCTTATTATATTCTTGAAGAAGCCAACTTTTTATACTTAAAATAATCTTTAAGTATTACTGAAACTACAGACAATGTTACTGATTTCTGGAGATTAATGACTTGCTTTAAGGGATGCTATCTGTGCCAGAAAATTCAACAGGCAATATTGCTTCACAAAAGATATTTATTGTGTAACAGATTTACACCCCAACTTTCTCCCATCACCTTTTACAAAATGTTTAAGAGGAAACTAAGTTCTTTTACTTTTCGTAATTGCTTCTGTAAAAACTCCATCAGAGCTTGTCTGTAGCATCTGATCCTATTCCCCCATCTTCACATGTTCTCCTACCTTGACTTTGAGGGTTTCTCACACTCTTGGTTCTCCTGCGTTTCTAGTTTGTTAAACACCAGTGTTCTGCATTCATCTCCCAAAAAGTCCCTGCTCAGAAACCTCCAGTGACTGTCCTGCCTGAGGATAAAGGGCAATGCTCAGTCCACAATCCAGTGTTTATCTTCTTATAAATGCAGTGTGAGCTGTTCTAAGAAGGGAAGTCATAGCTCCTTTTCTTCAAAATGATACAAAGATATCTGCCCATATAAAACTGTATTCCTGGACTTCCCTGGTGGCGCAGTGGTTGAGAATCTGCCTGCCAATGCAGGGGACGCGGGTTCGAGCCCTGGTCTGGGAAGATCCCACATGCTGCGGAGCAACTCGGCCCGTGAGCCACAATTACTGAGCCTGCGCATCTGGAGCCTGTGCTCGGCAACGAGAGGCTGCGACAGTGAGAGGCCCGCGCACCGCGATGAAGAGTGGCCCCCGCTTGCCACAACTAGAGAAAGCCCTCACACAGAAACAAAGACCCAACACAGCCATACATACATACATACATACATAAAAAGAATGTAAGCAGACAAGAATAGCATTAAAAAAATAAAAAAAAATAAAAAAAAAAAAAAAGAATCCGCCTGCCAATGCAGGGGACACGGGTTCGAGCCCTGGTCCAGGAAGATCCCACATGCCTTGGAGCAACTAGGCCCGTGAGCCACAACTACTGAGCCTGTGCTCTAGAGCCCGTGAGCCACAGCTGTGGAAGCCCGCGTACCTAGAGCCCATGCTCCACAGCAAGAGAAGCCACCGCAATGAGAAGCCCACGCACCGCAACGAAGAGTAGCCCCCGCTCGCCGCAACTAGAGAAAGCCCACGCGCAGCAACGAAGACTCAAAGCAGCCATAAATAAATAAGTAAATAAGTAAATAAATAAATAAACAAACAAAATACAACTGTATTCCTACGTGTCTCTGTGTGGAAAACAATGCTGTACAAATTAGAGGACCAAGATTGGCCCCCACCCAGGCACTGTGTCAGCCAAGGTGCCTCCCTACCATGGTCTGAACATTCCTTGTACGTTCCCACCTCCTGGCCTGTGTCTTCATCCTGCTCAGCGTTAAGTCCTGGTTCTGCTTTGAGGTCTTTCCTGTTGTCCACAGGCTGTGTACTCCTTCCTCTGATACCTGTAGCAATTTTGCTTGTATCACACATGTGGCCTCACTAGGGAGGGGAAAGAAAACATTTTGACAAGCATCAACTATGTGCCGTGCTACAACTATCTATATAGTGCTTATCTTTTATCTCTTATTAAGTAGGAACCACAGCTTTTATGCACCACTCACATCACCTAAGAGATTCATCGCCTGATTTAAAAATAAGTAGTTCTGTTGCACGAAAGTAAAATGAAGACCCTTTAAGTTCCCTGGTTTGGCCTAATGTAGTCTCTAAACAGAGAGACACACTGTGTTCCCAGTACCTAGAATTGTACCTCTGTCATTGTTAGATATGCTTTGTTTTTCTTCAGCAACAGTTTTTCTTTGATTCTTTTCACCTACTCAGTTTCTTTATTCTGAAAGAAATTCTACAGCTTCTAAATTTGCCTAACTTAATATAACCCAGGCACTGGAAAACTAATTCAGGTTTCAGAAGCATTTTTAATGTTGCATTAGAGGTTAAGTGGATCCATTTCTAAATCAAGGGATAAAAACCCGTTTTAGCCTGGTCCCAATGACCTCCGTTTTGCAAGAACACAAAGCCTTTGGATAGCAACCACCTGTGTCACATGGTCCTTCCTGGTCAGTCTCATTGGGATGAGATCTGTAATCCATTCTGTTTTTTCTCAGGGGCTGCAAAATGAAATTGTATCCCAGGCCTCAAACTACAGCAACCTATTGCAACTAAAGGAATCCCTGTTCTCAGTGGCCTCCAAAGATGATGTGAAAATGATGAAACTACATTTGGAGCATCTGGATGAGAGATGGAGAGATCTGCCTCAGATAATTAGCAAAAGGTTTGGTTTCAAAAAAAAGCTTCTAGTATTGTTCATTTTTTTAAATGGTGAGCATATAAATTAAGAAAGCCTAGCTTTGTTTACTTTTATTTAACCCAATTATTCAGGGCATAATTATAGAAGGGAAGAAAACTACTTTATTCGTCATTTTAAAAATTAAAGTGCTTAATAATTAGTATTTCTAATGAACCTCAATTCAAAATTTTAGTCTTGCAATCAGGGCAAATGATCAAATTAGCTGAACAATATTGAAGAGCATAGGATTACCCGGGTTTGTATTATTACTGCCCAAGCTGTTTATGTACAGGAGAAAAAAGGTAATTAAAATTTTGCCTCACATGATATTTCTCAACAGAGGATATGTATTTTTTTTTCCATTTCATTCCTATATAGATCTTAGTAGAGAGCAGGGAAATTATTATTATATTAAAAGGAGACAAAAATGGATTAAATGTTAATTGACTAGATGATTAACAATTGACATTTATACCTTTCTAAGATGCCAGAAAACAAATTTTTGACTTAAATTGGTATTGATTACCCATGTAATCTTGAATAAGGCATTTAACCTTTCTAGTCAATTTTTAATTTATTTATTCAGCAAATACTTACTGAGTTTTTACAATGAGTAGTGCACTCTTCTGAGTGCCGGGGTTAGCAACAGTAAACAGAGTTCTGCTGTTTACCTCTGTGGAACCTGTATTTGTTCCATTGTCTATTCGTTCATTTATTCAATTAGCAAATGTTTATTGGGTACCTGTTGAGTACAAGGCACCATATCAGAAATTGAAACCGTAAAAATAAATAAAACCTGACCTCAACTATTTTAGAGATCAGCATGGGAATAACAAGAAATCCAATGAGAGGTGAGCACAGGATATTATGGGAACAAAAAGAAAGGACATTTGAATGGGTTCATGAAAGGCTGACAAAAGGCTTTGGTGCCAAACTCTTGAAAGATGAGTAATTTTTTGTAAAATAGAGGAGGATCTGCCTTCTGCCTGTCTCCCAGAGGGAAAGTAAAGGGTTTTAAAATGATACAAATGTATAAAAGCATTCAAAATATAATATATGCTTGTAAAGATAATGTGTAGAAGGTTTTGTAAGGATTAAAACATGAAAGTCTGTTTAAAAAGTTGAACTTTGGATATGAGCCATTGTAACAAATATTAATATTTGATTAAGGTATTATTCTTAATGCCAGCTTTGGATTCTGACCTCAGATCACCTATTGTTTATCAATCTAATTTATTACACAAGCAGTGATTGATCCCTGACCATATCCCAGGCACCATTTTTGGCTCTAAGTATATAGCAGTAAGCAAAGCAAGTAAAGTCCAGTCTCTTATTCAGTGAGGGAGAGGATAAATGTATCATTAATCAAATGAATGAACAAGACTGTTTCCGGTGGTGTTCAGTAATATGAAAACAACAAAATAGGGTTATATGTCAGGGACCGTAGATTGGGTGGCCAAGCCACATCTCAGGGGACGTGACATCTATTAAGATCCGGATGCTGTGTAGGAAGCAGATTCATGGTACTTTGGGGGCAAAGGATATAGGCAGAGGGAGCCAAAAGTCTCTAAGACAGTAGTGAGCTGGGATATTGGGGAAACAGAGATGAGTGGCAGTGTGAGGCCTCGCTGTATCAGATGAGGGCAGAGGAGTTGATTACGTGGGATCCTTCGTAGACCACAGTAAGGAGTTTTGGAGTTTTGCCTTCCTATGTGCAACAGGAAATTGCCCCTGTGTCTAAGCTTGGCAGAGAATGTTCTGATTACATTAAGGTCATTTCTGGCTTTTACCTACAACGTGGATTGAAGGGAGGCCACGGTGGCAGGAAGAAGGCCAGTGTGGCAGCAGTTGGAGGCAAGGCGACAGATGAAGAGAGTTAGACCAGAGCGTAGAAGCAGAGAGGAGAGCACAGAACGTACTGTGATGGGGGTGCTAACAGGATCAACGTAGATCAGATGTGGTGGTAAAGAAATGGAGGGTTGAAGGGTGACTCGTAGGACCATCTGGGTGGATGGTGGTCACAGTAACTGAGACAGGAAAAGTGTGAGAGAAACGGGGTTTGAGAAGTAGAAAACATCAAGAGTTCCGGTCTGTCCGTGTATGACAACACAGCTTTTGCCCTTGGTTAAGCTTATTCCAAAAAACGTATCATCATTCTTTCTGTCCAGCTGTGGGGCATTTTAACTTCAACACCTTTCTGTACATAGGATTAACTTTCTTCAGTCTGTGGTCGCTGAACACCAGCAATTTGATGAACTGCTGCTTTCCTTTTCTGTCTGGATTAAGCTGTTCCTCAGTGAATTACAGATGACTTCTGAGATAAGCATAATGGACCATCAAGCAGCTCGTACTCGACACAAGGTAAAGTGCATTCTTTTAAGATTGAAGAATTTATTTATAAGAGAGAGCTCTTGAATTATAAAGGGATGCAACATTTAAAAAAAAACACTTGACAGCAATTTAACTTCTTATTAATATGCAAATGTTTAAATAATTGAGCATATGGGTCCAGGCAATGTGTTATACAGACAAATTAAACAGATAAAGCTACTTCAGATAAAACAGGCAACCACCTTAAGACACTGTTCCTTGAAAGTGGAGCAAATGATTCGTAGGGTGAAGTGATAAGAATGTTCCTTTTTTTAGCTTCGTTTGCTTTGTTCCAATGCTGAAAACTACTACTGAATTCCAATGCTTTAATGATAGAGTTTTTCTGAATTACTCTTTAGCCTGAAAGTTATTTAAAATTTATGATTTATTTTCCTTATTTATAATTTATACATAATATCTATCCAGGCATCAAAAAATAAAACATTTAAAAAATCAGATACTGACCATCAAGCATTGGGATAGTCGGAGATAAGCTACATAGTAAGCTTATAACAATATTTAATAATAAAACACTTAATATTTATTGAGTGCTGACTCTGTGCTGGGTTAGCTAATTAGCTTTACCCAAAGGAAAAGTACTTTCTCATATATTCCTGTTATGAGTCAGGGATGCTGTCTTACTTAATGACCTACATTTCAAAGGGATGGCTCCCCTGTCCTTGAGAAAGATATTCTGAGTTGTAAAGCTGGCCAGAGGTTTTAAAAAAATTTACATAGCAAAGGGGCAGACAGTGGATTTGTAAATTTTCTACCATAAATGCTCAAAGAAGCCCTCAAAAGTTTAGTAGTCAAGCTGAGGAGAATATTCAGGCCACTGTGGTCAAGATCAAGACAGATGATGATTTGTCTTTAATGGGAACCATGCTGAGATCGTTGGTAAATCTCTGCTAGATTTTAAGCCAGATTTATTGAGAGCTAGCCAAATTTCCTATACAATAGGCTCACCCTGGTTAATCTACATCTGTTTAAAAAGAAGGCAGCTAAAACTTGTGCAGGTTTCTACCTGCCTTATTCACTACCTCTGAACAGGTGTTAATGTTCATCTGTCCCTTACACTCCTTCCCTACAAACTGTTAAAATTAGCTCTAATATATACATAAATATTGTAATTTGTATATAAATAAATTATTATAATAGGTAAAATATAAATATATGTATTATATATAATAGAGCTTAGCTCTAATATATAAATATTATAATTTGTATATAAATAATTATAATATTTACAATGTAAATATATAACATGCATTATATATAATAGAGCTAATTCCATATATTAATAATTCTAAATTAAAATTAATTAATTCTAAAATAGAACTAATTCTCTACATATTTTAGTTGTATTGTAGGCATATGTATAGTTAAAAGAAATTGAATATTTGGAAGATTTTAAAAGATATATACGTATATGTATGATGTATGTATACACACACATATGTATATAATTATATATATCTGTAATTTCTTTTAACTATTTCTATCCACAAAGAAATTATTTTCCATGGAATGAATTAGTTCCAAATGAGAGTTATGCTTTATGTGAAATATGTAGATAAACAAAGCAAAACAAAAGAAATTTTTAAAATGTTTCTACAAGATTCGCCATAGTTGACCTTTATGCCATCCATTGCATTTAAAATGTATCTTTTTTTTTTTCATAAATTTACTTATTTTTTATTTATTTATTTTTGGCTGTGTTGGGTCTTCGTTTCTGTGCGAGGGCTTTCTCTAGTTGTGGCAAGTGGGGGCCACTCTTCATCGCGGTGCGCGGGCTTCTCACTGTCGCGGTCTCTCTTGTTGCGGAGCACAGGCTCCAGACGCGCAGGCTCAGTAGTTGTGGCTCACGGGCCCAGTTGCCCCGCGGCATGTGGGATCTTCCCAGACCAGGGCTCGAACCCGTGTCCCCTGCATTGGCAGGCGGATTCTTAACCACTGCGCCACCAGGGAAGCCCTAAAATGTATCTTGACATCACAAATCCTGACGATATCTGTGTCGGTAAAACAGTGCATCTGGGGAATCAGTAACTAACTCTCTCCTCTTCCAGGACCATGCAGCAGAAGTAGAGAGCAAAAAGGGAGAATTGCAGAGTCTGCAGGGTCACCTAGCGAAGCTGGGTGCTCTGGGCCGCGCTGAGGACCTTCACCTCCTCCAGGGCAAAGCGGAGGACTGCTACCAGCTGTTTGAGGAGGCCAGCCAGGTCGTGGAGAGGCGGCAGCTTGCCCTCTCCCACTTGGCCGAATTCCTGCAGGGCCATGCCTCTCTGTCAGAGGTTCTCCACCGGCTGAGGCAAACAGTGGAAGCAACCCACAGTATGAATAAGAAACAGTCTGACTTATTAGAAAGGGACCTCAAGGATGCTATCCGAGATGTGAAAACATTAGAATCTACTGCCATCAGTCTTGATGGCCTTCTTACCAAAGCCCAATACCATCTCAAAAGTGGAAGTTCTGAGCAGAGGACTTCCTGCAGAACTACAGCTGATCATCTCTGCTTTGAATTAGAGAGGATCCAGAACCTTCTGGGAACCAAGCAGAGTGAGGCAGATGCCCTGGCGGTATTGAAGAAAGCCTTCCAAGAGCAGAAAGAGGAGCTGCTGAAAAGCATTGAGGACATTGAAGAAAGGACTGACAGAGAGCGGCTGAAAGAACTAACCCGCCAAGCGCTTCAACAGAGGTGAATGGAAACTGCGTGGAAGCCGGTGGTCTCGTGTACTTTTTATTTGGTCTGGAATGAACTCTTGTGCAAAACTATAATAGTACCAGATTTAGCTACTTATTTTAAAAATATTTTGAGGGGACTTCCCTGGCTGTCCAGTGGTTAAGACTCTGTGCTTCCACTGCAGGGGCACGGGTTCGATCCCTGGTTGGGGAACTGAGATCCCGCATGCCTCGTGGCCAAAAAAAATATATTGTGAGGATAAAATTAATGACTATTTTAACACTTAAGAAGTACTAAAATTTCCTTGTTTTCCTTAAGGACTTTCCTAAGAGCTATATATAAGCCACTCTATTTACCATAGAGTATATTGATCATATCATCTATTTTTAAGCAGTTTTTAACTGATAGAAGAAAGGACTTGTCTTCTGTAACAAGAATGAGATGCAGAGGAGAAAGAAAGTGAAGTAGATTTGTATTTCTGGTGGTAAAATATGAGGTAATTTTTCTCGGTGGCTTCTAGCCTCTCAGAAAGGACTGGAGTGAGGTCCTTAGTTGAGAGTGAGTGACAGGAAGTTGTGGGGAGAAAACATAGGGAGAAGTGGGAATGAAGCCTCTGGTGCTTGGTAAGTGATAAGCTGCCATTTGAGATTTGTATTCATTCACTTAAAGGGGAACCAAACAGCCTGGCAAAGTGGTTCTCCCCCACTACTTTTACCTGTTTGCTTAGAGGTGTGGAGAATGCAGAGAAGTGGGTTTAAGCAAAGTTGGGGTTTTGTCAGGTGAGATTAACAGAGAAGCTAGGGGGTCAAAGGTATTTTTCTGCAGTAAATTTGAGAAGTAATTTTTTACTATAGCGGTCCTTTCAACCTTCTTTTTCCTTCTCAGTAGAACTTCTCCCCAATCATCTTCTCAGCATCGCTTTCTCTTCCATTTTTCAGGGGGCAAAGAAACAGCAGAAATGTATTCATGCTAAGGTGCCCATAATTGATAAAGATTATATTGACCCTGCCACAGTCATTGCCATTTGCTTCCTTTTAACCAGAATCAAACATCAAGCTAAGGCTTTGGTTAGGTGATAATGGCTCCTGAGGTTATATGCCTCATGGGCAATAAGCTATCTGACTAGTTTAGCAATAAATTTACAAAAGGGAATAAAATTTGGGAAGGAAAAATGGCCTCCAGAGTAAGGGTAGAAGGAGGAGCCAAGTGTGGCAAAGGAGCAAATGACTCACCCAGGAAATAAGCGGTAGGATTGGTGCTGCGTGGCCCTTCCTCGCAGGCTCAGTTCCAGCAGACCGGGAGATCCTAAAATTGCTGGAGGAGGCCTGGGCTGGGCTCGAGAGCCACATCAGTACCCACAACGCTGAACTCACCAAGGTTGTACAGAGGCTACGGAAAATGTTGCCTGGAATCGATTGATCATTAAATCCCGGTCATACCATACTCATGTGTTACTGGGTGACCTTGAGCAAATCACCTCTCTTCTTATAAAATGGAGATATTTTGATAATGCCTGCTCCTAGCCGCTTTGCTTTGGGAATTAAATGGGATAATGCATATAGTCAGCACTATACCAAAATGCAAGAACTAAAAGAGTCAGTGGCTGCCTCTCTGTGACCACTTTTTTTACAAATACTCAAATATTAATATATTAAGGACCAAAAAAACCCATGATCATTTTCTAGTGGTAATCTTTTCAAAAAGTAGGTAAAGTTTTATTTTTAAATATTACTATTAATATGAGTTGAACTTCAGGGCACAGAAGAATTTCTTTTTTTTTTAATTTCTTTTTTATTTATTTTTATTTTTGGCTGTGTTGGGTCTTCGTTGCTGCACACAGGCTTTCTCTGGTTTCAGAGAGTGGGGGCTACTCTTCGTTGCAGTGCGCCGGCTTCTCATTGCGGTAGCTTCTCCTGTTGCGGAGCGTGGCCTCTAGGCATGCGGGCTTCAGTAGTTGTGGCTTGTGGGCTCAGTAGTTGTGGCTCATGGGCTCTAGGGCGCAGGCTCAGTAGTTGTGGCACACAGGCTTAGTTGCTCCGTGGCATGTGGGATCTTCCCAGACCAGGGCTTGAACCCGTGTCCCCTGCATTGGCAGGCAGATTCTTAACCACTGCACCACCAGGGAAGTCCCCAGAAGAATTTCTTACCAATGACCTTGCAATAAGTACTCACCTACTTTGCCTCCAATGTCGGCCCTGGTCAAAATTCTTATACCACCAAAGCAAAATAGAAAGAGAATACAAACTTAATAGCAGTTTGAAGGTGAATAGTAAGAATGACTTAAAATGTTTTCTAAGGTACAGTCTGAATTATGCAAAGTTAACTTTAAAAACATCTTTATCCGTTGATATACATGAATTGCTGTGTTAAAAACTTTTCTAGCTACCAATATGCATGCTTTATGGAAAGGAAATACTAGTTCACTACCTTTAGTAAATTAATGATAAAATAACATTTTAATTTGCAGGTTGAGAGTTTTCAATCAGTTAGAAGATGAATTGAATTCTCATGAGCATGAACTATGTTGGTTGAAAGACAAAGCTAAGCAAATTGCTCAGAAAGATGTAGTCTTTGCACCTGAAGTCGACAGGGAGATAAACTGCTTAGAGGTTACCTGGGATGACACCAAAAAACTAATTCATGAAAAGTAAGTAAAAAACTTCTCAGTTTTTGTTTTTAACTTTCTACTTAATTTATGACATTGGGCCATTGCCTGTTGATTTGCATTGGTGTGATCAAGAGTTTAATATCTTTTGCCAACTTAGATATTCTGTGTCTATTTAGTAACATTAAAAATTTAGTCCTACAGAACTTTGTTGAGGAAGTTGTCTTGAGATAACAATTACATACAAAATTTGATGCTTAAAATCCAGAGTTGTCAACAGTTACAAAGTGCCACCAGGAGAGTCTTAACCCCTGATTTTCTTTTTCATTTTGTTGTATTTCTTTGTAATTGAGGTATGTTTTACAGTAAAATTCACCCTTTTAAGTGTATACCCTTAAACTGTAGAAGTTTAACAAACTCATGCAGTTGTGTAAATATCACAACTATCAAATTTCACAGTAACAGTTCTACCACCTGAAAAAGTTCCCTTATGTCTCATTGTCATCAATCCCTCCCCTCACTCCCAATCTCTGGCAACCATTGATCATTTTTCTGTCTCTGTAGTATCATCTTTTTCAGAATCGCACATAAATGGATTCTTTCCAGTCTGGACAATTGTAAATAAAGCATATCTAAACACTCATGTTCATTTTTTGGTGTATACATACGTTTTTACTACACTTGGTTAAATACCTTCTTTTACTTAGCTCAATGTACATTGTGATACGTATCCACAGAGTCCAATCTAGTTTTATAGCTGAATGACATTCCATTTACTAGGTGTACCACAGTTGATCCATTCACCAACTGATGGATATTTGGGATCTTTCCAGTTTGGGGGACTACAAATAAAGCATCTGTAACATTCATATTTAATTTTTTATGTATACATAAGCTTTTTATTATATACTGTAGACTATTAATATAGGCTTTTAAAAATTTAACCATATTGCAAAAACTTTATTCCATGTTATTAAATATTCTCCTAAATTGTGATTTGTTATAGGTTGCACAGTATTCAATCATAAGAATGTATCACAATTTATTCACTTATTGGTCTATTTTTAACATTTGGGTTATTTCTAAGTTTTCTCCTATTACAAATAATGGTGTGAAGGATATAATTTTACCCAAATCTTAGTGCACACCTCTTTCTTTTGAAAAATTCCTGGATGAAGAATTGTTTCCTCAAAGGCATTTTACTCTTATGAACAAAAACTATCTTATATTTTGACGATTCTTGGGGGATTCATATTTAATGAAAATTTGTGTTCTTGAAATGGAAAGAAAATCTCATATGTACTTTAATTTTTTTTAAAAATGAATTTATTTATTTATTTATTTTTGGCTGTGTTGGGTCTTTGTTGCTGTGCGCAGGCTTTCTCTAGTTGAGGTGAGCAGGGGCTATTCTTCGCTGTGGTGCGCGGGCTTCTCATTGCAGTGGCTTCTCCTGTTGCGGAGCACAGGCTCTAGGCGCGTGGGCTTCAGTAGTTGTGGCACGCGGGCTTCAGTAGTCAGGGCACATGGGCTCAGTAATTGCGGCTTGCGGGCTTAGTTGTTCTGCGGCATGTGGGATCTTCCCGGACCAGGGCTCAAACCTGTGTCCCCTGCATTGGCAGACGGATTCTTAGCCACTGCACCACCAGGGAAGTCCCTGTCCTTTAATTATTGAGCAGTATTTTTTGTTTGTTTTGCTTTTTGGGTTTTTTTGGGAGGAGTGGGTTTCCTTCCGTCAACTCACATACTATGAAGTAATTAAATCACAGATAATTTTTTAAAAAATTTAGCAGATTTTGTTTTAATGACTAGGTGGATTCTTCGTTCATGGAGAACATTTTGGACATTAGGGTTAAGTCAGATTGGCCAGAATGCTTTTGACATTAGTAGGTGGAAATAAGTTTTCCCTTGATTCCAGCATTTATCAGAGTACCCTTATGTAGTTATATATCAGGTCCAATCGTGGGGGAACTCTTTCCTATCCTGATATGTGACAATAAATGATGTATTTTCTTAATCATTACAGCCAGGGTCTATGCTGTGGACTTATTGACTTAATGAGAGAGTATCAGAATTTGAAGTCAGCTGTAACTAAAGTCCTAGAAAATGCCAGCAATGTGATTGTAACCAGAACTACTGTAAAAGATCAGGAGGACCTTAAGTGGGCTTTATCAAAGGTAATAATTCAAGATGTATTTATTTTATTAGACTTTGTTAGTAGATTTGTTTTTACTCATAATGCATTCTCTATAAAACTCTTGTCAGTATATTTAGATATAGCTAATTCATGCTGACAAGCTCAACCTTTTTTTTTAGGAATACTTACATCCTGGGATTCTAGCAATTTGAGAAAATTATATATATCTGCATAGATCATTATTACCAGTGGTTTCTGCATAAGGTCAACCATGAATTAAATTTCTTAGAGGCAAATGGTTATACATTCTTGACATATCTCTGGTTGTTTTATTAATTAAGGAAACATTTATGTCCATAGCATGCAACTGCCAAGAATGAAATGTGTAATAAACAGAAAGAATTGGATGATTTTACCAGTAAAGGAAAACAGTTGTTGTCTGAGCTGAAAAAAATTCACAGTGGTGATTTCATCTTGGTGAAAACAGACATGGAAAGCACTGTGGACAAATGGCTGGATGTAAGCTCATCACCTGGGATTCTATGAATAGTTTATATATTCACATTTCTCAGTCACATTTTTGGGCAAGGATTATTCAGGAATGTGACTTCCTTTTTTAACTTTTAATGCTAAATTCAAAATGATACTCTAAAAAAACAGTGTTCACATACAATTTAGAAATAGTTAAAAATTATTTGCTTTATTTTGTTAAATTGGCAGATTTTCTAGAATTTCATTTGATAGCCTCAATCATAACATATTTATAACTCTAAATGTTTTTCTTTTCCAAACCTTGGGATCATGGTTAAAATAGAAGAATAATTTATACATCTTCCAGAATATTAAACAATAATGGATAATAATTTAAAATAATAAGACTACAATTGTGCATTGAAAAGCACTGGACTTGTAGTTTACATCCTTGGCTTTTAGTTCTTGCTCTGTCATTTGCTAGCTATGTGCCCATACAACAAGTCACTCGATCTCTCTGGAACTCTACATCTCAATCCATACTTATTTTACATTGTTTTCCAGCTCATAATTCCTGTGATTCTGTCGCTCCCCTATTATCAATATTTAGGTTCAGAAGTTTAACCTACAGTGGATTCCCTTACTTAAGCTAAATTACTGAAGTTAGATATTGATGTTTGCATATTATAATCAAATAATTTGGGGACTTCAGAAAACCTTATCTGCCTCCACTTTTAAAATGGTATTCTTATTATGGGAAGATTGTTAAACAGTAATACTAATAATACTTTAACCATGCAGAGTAGGTTGCTCTCCTGTGCATTTACTTATTCTATAAATATGTCCAAGTCTAATTATGCACATTTTCATATCTCAGCATTACAAATAAAAGGGCTTATTGTGTCATTTTCAAAAATAAATACAGTACTGCCCTAGCTAGACTCCTATCCTGTAAAATTAAACCTTAGAGTGAGTTATATTATTGTAGACTGCAATAGACCTGTTATTATTTTCCAATTTACAGATGAAAATCAAAATTCAATCAACTCTCCTAATGACAGAAATACTTTATGTAATGGTTAGCATTTCCTTGAGCCAGGAGCACTAATTAGATTATAATAATTTTTGTAAAACTTTGTTTTTCAGTCAGAATATGAAGGAAGCATTGACATAGTTAATACTTCGGTGGGCAAAGAGCATCTGAAAGCCTCAGATTTAATGATATGGCCTCTCTTTTCTATCCCAGATATCAGAGAAAATTGAGGAAAACATGGACAGGCTGAGAGTAGGCCTGTCCATTTGGGATGATGTACTTACAAGTAAAGATGAGATCGACGGATGGGCAAACAATTCTGTTCCACAGCTGACCAAAAGCATCAGCAACCTGAATAACAGCCTCAAAGCAGAAGAATTCCTGAAAGAATTTGAGGTAAAATGACTTTACCTTCATATGTGAGCTTGTGGTACATCATTGACCAGAGTATAAAAAATTGTGTCTTTTTTTTTAAAGCTCATTCTTCCTTTCAAGACACATACTATACTCAATATTTTGTAACAATCTATAAGGGAAAAGAATCTGGAAAAAATAGATATATATTTGTGTATAACTGAATCACTTTGCTGTATACTTGAAACTAACACCATGTTGTAAATCAACTATACTTCAATTTAAAAAAAAGAAAGAAAGAAAACAAACCACTGGAAAAAAAAAAGTAAAGTTCATTCTTCCTTTCAAGACACATAATAAGTGTAATAAAACTCTTTACTGTCTTTTGCTGTTTACTTGAAAGTTGATTAGGCTATGGATAAGAGGGATGTTTTCTTTTTTGCATTTTTATCATTTCTTAGTTGGGGCTCTTAAAGTATTAGTAGAAAAGTAAAGATTCATAAAATCTACAATTTGTCCCATTCATCTGAGATTATGGCACCTTCCTATCGGAAAACCAAATTGAAAATGTTTGTAATCTAATGATATTTAGTATCTATTTTTTCCTCATTCAAACAAAATGTTTACTGAGTACTTACCACGGGTCCTGAACACTTAAGTTAGGTGCTGGATTCTTCCACTGCCTTTGCAGAAGTGGTAGAAAACTGGAGATTGGAGGGCCACAGATTTCCACGGAAAGTGGGCTTTTAAAGTTCTAGTGGCCAATTTATTTTAAATTCCTCTTTTAAACTCCCATTTCTTGCATTCATTTATTCATCTGCTCATCAAATTCCCAATGAGCACCTAAAATGTGGCAGGCACTGTTTTGGGCACTGAGAATTTAATAGTAAAACAGACAAAGTCACTACCCTTATGGTATTTATGTTATTTACATTACAGTGTATATCATATGTAAAATGTCAAACAGTAATTGGGCTATGATGAAAAATGAAGTAGGGTAGGGGGAAATAGAGTGAGAAGAGGTAACCCGTTTCACAAAGCATAGGACTGACTGTGCCCTTGGTGAGGGGAGAGACTGTTCACATTCTGTGCTCCAGGGCCCAGTGCTGGGCCTGGCACACATGTGGAACATGACAGACACATGAAAGAATGACTGCAGTCTGAATAAAATGTTGAATCATCTGTATTGCCTAAGTTATCAGCTGTATTTACCCAAAGAACATTCTGTAGATTGTTCCTATTTCTAAGAGCAAACAGAAGTAGAGGGAATTATCCAGACCAAGAGTACAGTCAGGAGAGGGATCCCACAGTCTCTTTAGTTGTTACCTTTGATGTTAAATTAACATAACAGCTCAAACAATGGTGTGTACTGGAGCACAGCTTGTACCAGCTCACAAAAGTCACTACGTTTTCAGGAATTTTGTGAGCCAGTGATAAACACGACCATTATTAAACATTAAATTGTAAATAACTGGACCATTAAGTTGTATTAAAAATGAAAGTAAGGAATTCCCCAAACTGATCACTTCCTAATTATTATTTGACAATTACTGTTATCTGGCTCTTGAGTTATTGACACTTATTATATCCATATGATGGAAATACTATAGAACGTGTACACCTGTATGGTGCCTCCAACTCCACATTCTGTGACATCATGCTGTAGCTCAAAATGGTGGTAAATGCTGCAAATCAGGGCCAGCTGTTCAACCAGCCTGGAGGATACTCCTACTACTGACCTCTGGGATCCAGGGAACCAGTGGACCTCAGCCACGTTCATTATGTCCAGGTTCAGTCACTCACAGAGATGGGTTTTTTTATGCTATGCTCTGTGATGCACCAGCTACTAAAATCAGAGAGCTGGATTCAGCCTGGTGCCCAGCAGTGTCGTGGCTGCTGCAGTGCAGGAAATGAAGCTTAGGTGCATAGGGGTGATTCCTTAATTGCCCAGGCTGCTTCTGGGGAAGGCCAGTGGGCCGGGCAGGCAATTCATTAATTCTTACTGGGCAAGTAAATCACTTTCTAGATTGAAGGCATCAGGAGGTTTGTTAGTGTCTACAAAGCACCAAAATACCACATTTAAGTTGAGAGGGATACTTTATTAAAATGTTCCTTCGTGGAGCAGCCACAGAGCACAGGGAGATCAGCTCATTGCTTTGTGACCACCTGGAGGGGTGGGATAGGGAGGGTGGGAGGGAGACGCAAGAGGGAGGGCATATGGGGGTATGTGTATATGTGTAGCGGATTCACTTTGTTATACAGCAGCAACTAACACACCTTTGTAAAGCAATTGTATTCCAATAAAGATGTTAAAAAAAAAAAAAGTTCCTTCATGGGCCCAGATAACTAATGAAGTTTCCAAGCACCTAATTTGTTCCATAATGATTCTTTGATTATTCTTTCTTCTTCTTGTGTTAGTGTTGGTGCCAAAAAAAAAAGAAGACAAAAGTCAAAATGTTAGATGTCAATTTCCTAATTAACCTGATTTCTATTTAACCACCCTTTAAATTTCTATTTGAAATATCTCTTCTATATTACATATAGTCTACAGTAATTAAGAGGCACTCCTGATGTATATTTGTTTTGAAATGCTTTCTCAAGACTTTAGTGCTGCCATAGTAGCCAATGATATTAATGCTAATAAATAAACGACAGTTAGTCTGTTGAAAATCCCCGCTGACTCAAGACTTTCGGTTAATGTTTAATTTTTTCTGGGAGCATTTTTTTCCAATTAAAGAGAGTAGGAAGAAAGAAAGTTCTGCATACTCCCTCACATTCCCAGTGAAAGTTAATGGTGACATTTTTCCACGTTCGCAAATAATGAGAGTCCTCAGAAAATGAAGCAGAGTTTTGGTTTTAGTTTTTTGTTTTTTGTTTTGTTTTGTTTTTTTTTACCCTGGGTTAAAGTCGGGGCTTTTTGACAGAGTTAATGCTTGAAATTATTAAATGCCAAGTATAACATGTCAGTGTTTTGATTAGTTATGTTTTTCCCCTTTGTCTTTTATTTTGCAGTCTGAAGTTAAAAAGAGAGCATTGAGATTAGAAGAACTTCATTCCAAAGTTAATGATCTTAAAGAATTAACTAAAAATCCAGAAACACCACCAGATCTTCAGGTAAGCACTCAATCAAGTTTGTAATAACTCTATATACTATACACTCTCAAAAAAGTATATATATATGTCCATATATATATACACACACACTTTATGTATTTATTTACAAAGTACATGTACATGTATATGTATATGTGCGTGTATATTCTTATTGTTATCATTGTCGTAATTCCAAGCAAGCACATAGACGTTATCAGATACGGGGGTTAAAATATGAACATTTTTAGAATTCCTTGTGCTAGTATTAATAGCATATTTCCAACTCAAATATTATAATAAGATTAGTTCCTTTTTTCCTTACTAAATTTTGGAAGTGGTAGCATCCAACTTGCCTCATGGACCATTTTAAGCCTAGACAGTAACAGAAACCACATTTATGAATATTGATATTCTTATTGACATTTTTCTAATCCATTTACTGAATAATGGCGTTTGGAGCGATCACGATCACAGATCTCCCTTCAAGGCCCTTTAGATGGCTCACATCCACAGGTACAGGAGACAGGCCAGGCAGACCAGGTCTGACCAGGCAAACTGGGCAGCTTCAGTGAGGGAGCCTGGGAGCAGCCAGCACCAGGCTTGGGGCCAAGGGTTCTAACTCATTACTTTAAGCTCTCTATTTGTTGCTGCCCTCATTTTCTCTCTTCCTATTTCTTCTTTATCTACTGTTTCTTGCTAACAAGTCAATCTTGTTTGATCACCTATACTTTTGCTCTGACCCAAGGCTGTGTATCTATCAGTTAGTATCATTGGTGGATGATATACTTGTACCAGAGGGTTAGAAGTTTCACCTGAAGCAAGAATAGGCAAAAGCGATGCTGATCATCCACAGAACTGAAAAGGAGAGCTTGTGCATATCAAGGGCATAAACGGGTAACAGCTGGACTTTGCCAGAGTGAAGATGGAGGCAGGGTTTTGAGAGAGAGCTTCTGTTGTTCTCTGGTTTCTCTCTTACACACACACCCCTACCTATACTCAGGGAGGAAGTATGGGGGCGCCTGCATCTTACCTCAAAATGAGAAGGATTTTGACGGTACCGTCTAGAGAGCATGGCATATGCCCCCTGCAGTTGGCAGACACAGGAGTCTAGTATCTAACTCCCACCACGTAAGACCTTAAGGGTGAGAGACAGGCTGGCTGACTGCTGATGTATTTGCCAAAGGAGAAATGATTGTTTTGAGTGGCCTGCATCCCAGAGTCATCTGGGATGAAATGCCAGCGTGTGACCTCTGGCCCAGAAATGAATTATGAAAGGAAAGGAGGAGGAGAGCATTACTTGTGTGCATCTCAAGGTACCTAAGAAGGCTTTCTGGGGGGATGAACAGGCCTCGGCAGCTAGGAGCTAAAGAGATGCCCACAGGCTGCACCAGGAGAAAGTGAAGAGCCAGACGGGACTGTATTGCCTGCATCTAGGGGACGTCAGCGGGAGGTGGCAGCAGTGAGGGAAGTCTCAGAAAACCCCACACACGAGGCCTGTGAGAGAAGTGAGTGTAAACTGTCACCCAGCCCGGAGAGCAGAGATGCCAGCTCCCAGGAGTGGTCACCCACCTCCTGCCTGTCCAAGCCTGCAGGGGTCAGAGGCTGTAGAAAGTCAGGGAGTAGAAAGAATGTGAAGAAAGACAAAAAAAGGCACTTGGCCCCTTTCTCCACTGGAGGCTTCCTGTTTGCAGCTGGTCTGAGCTGAGGATAGGAAAAAACATCTTAGCTTTCAGTTCAAAGTTTTGATTATTAAATGGGACTAGGTGTTCTAACTGAGGAATTGAAACAGCTTTGCAGTCGATCAAGATTATAAGTCCTTTTATTATTATGCGTGGGGCCAGAGAAGTTCAGGGCCCTCCCAAAATCAATCACCCAGGGAGGAGAGAAGAACTAGCCTCACCGAATATTTTAAACAGGAGACAAAAATGACATTGCTTCATTATAAAATCCCCACGTGGTGTTTGTTCAAAGTAGCGACTACTTCAGGGCGAAAAGTGTGTATTTCCAGGGAGAATGAAGAACAGGTTTTTGGTCCCCAGCTTGGTTACCCTGTGTAAGTCTAGCTCTGCTTTTGAAACGGGATCTCGTGGATTCCCTGCAACCTCAGTCAAAGCTTCCCCTTTAAAAAGTCCAGTGTTAACGGTAATCCTCACTCTTTCCATTTTCCCATTACGTAAGATATTTGGCAACTTGTACCCACTGATTTTCCTTCTTAGAAAAGTTGAATTAGCATCCATGGTTAGGCTTCTGCGATTTTTACAGTTAAGCTGCACGTGAACGGAATCCTACTGAACGAGTGCTCTGGTCTTCACAGATTTTAATGAAATCTTACTTTATGTTTAGTTTATAGAAGCTGACTTAAGGCAGAAACTGGAGCATGCCAAAGAAATTACTGAAGAAGCAAAAGGAACCTTGAAAGAGTTCACCTCTCAGAGTGCACAAGTGGAGAAGTTTATTAATGACATTGCAACCTGGCTGACAAAACTAGAAGAATCGTTGATGAACTGTGCCCGAACTGAGACTTGTGAAGGCTTGAAAAAAGTGAAGGTAAGTCATAAACTGTCACTAAGTGTTTACACTTCAATACTAATATTAATTCTCCTGTTTTTCGGTGACTATAATAAAAATTTAACCTCTGTTCTCAATTACCCATGTTAACACCAAACCAACTAATTCATGGTATAGGAGACAGCAAAGCAAATAACAGATGGAGAACTGAATGCAGGTGGTAAGAAACCAAAGACAAATATTCTAAAAGCAGAAAGCATGCATTGCTATAGGACCTACTCATAGGTTATACTTGTTAAGATATTTTTTTAATAAAAAGGTGGGAGCCTATAGAAGAACTGTTTGAATTTCTACACATTTTCAAGCTTGAATGCCTAGTAGTTTTTCATCACTTAATTACTTTTATTGGTCAGCATGACTGCTTTCATCCTGAGAGGGATATATTTTTTAAAAATGGTTGAGAAAACAACATATGTGTTCTGTGCTCTTTTAGCATATTTTCTTACTGTACTTGAGACTAAGGACATACACTTTTAAAATTAACTACCGGTGCTTTTGATGTGGCCTGTGATCCTGAAACAGAGCCCAAGTAGCCCATGGAAGATATGAACATAGGCGGGTGACTCCATTAATATAATAGCTTCTAATCGACTAAACCCAAGATCCTGGGCTGGAATCCACAAAGACCTTTTCAATTTGCTTGAAATCCTAAACTATAACCCAAATCCTAGCTACCTCTCAACAGTGTTTGCAGTTGTTCCCAAGGAGAACTGGGCAAAATTCTGAAAGAATCAACACAAATCTATCACTAATAAAAAAAAAAAAAAAAAAAGTCCAACAAAAATATATACATTATTGAGTGGATTTCAACAACATCAATTTCCAAAAAACATTCCAGGGTGGAGTATATGGAATATTTCTCTTGAATGTGATGAATATCCTTCACGGCATATTTTTATTCTGTAGGAAATACAAAAAGAACTTCAGAGTCAGCAAAGCAACATCAGTTCCACCCAAGAAAATCTTAATAGCTTGTGCCGCAAGTACCATTCAGTGGAGCTGGAGAGCCTGGGCAGTGCGGTGACGGGGCTGATAAAGAGACACGAGGCTGTGAGCCAGTCCTGCTCCAAGACACAGGCCAGCCTTCAGGATTCTCTGGAAGAACACTTCAGTGGTGAGCTCTGACAGGTCTTAGCATGAATAGTTTGTCTACAAGACACGGTCCAAACCAAATGCTGCCTAGAAACTGCCAGAAAACTTTCCACAAGAGTAGCGTTTTAAGTTTGTGTGTGTGGTGAGATTTGAGCAATCAAATTGTTGTGGTTGGGCTCTCACCATATGCAGAATTCTTCCTTTTTCTCCTTGAGAGACTAGGAGTCCGCCATCTTGAGGAATCTGAACGCCATCTGATCTTGTGTGTAGAGCTCATTTATGTGGAAAATGAGTCCCACCGCTATGATGAAGTGACACGGTAAACTTGGATCTTAGGAGAGGCTGTGAAATTCAGCCATGTAATTCAGGAAATTGCTGGTCATATGTCCCTGACTCGGCCTCCCACACAGTTGTGCCTCTGCTGTGGTGTGGATGTAAGATGCTCTAAGTCAGCGTGGTGGGCAGATGAGATGGTTCTTCCCTTTGCCATAGGAATGGCTTTAACGCCTCTAGAGCATTGCTCAGTCTGACATAATCAGGCAATTATCTTCCTTTACCGAAAGAAAGAAACACAATGGGAAATCAGACATGTCAGGAATACGAATTTCTTTTCAGTCTTACATCTGAGATAATTTCTCAATTCTACCATGAACAGTCATGATGATAGATCATACTGTATTATATTCTATATTATTATCGTTGCTGTTTTCTTTCTGGAATATGTTGTAAGGCAAGATGCAATGGGCTGAAGGCCAGAATTAATTCATTGTGGTCATCCTGGAAGCTCTTTCAATGTTTTGGATGTATTTCTTACTTTCGTTACTTTCCAAAGAGTCTATGCAGGAATTTCAAGAGTGGTTTTCTAGAATAAAGGCAGCGGCAAAGGAATCATCAGATAGAACTGGGGACAGCAAAGTTCTGGAAGCAAAGCTCCATGATCTTCAGGTATGCAAGCTGGCACTGCTTTTCCTTCTTCCCTAAACTGCACTCAAGTGCCTTCAAGTCAGACCTAAATCATCTATTTCCCCAAGCCTTATTTTCTTCAAATTTTTCTTCTTCCCTAACAGAATGAGGTTTCTTGACTGAAAAGGAGATAGTTAATATATGAAAAGTAAGTTGAGAAAATGTTAGAATTTCAGAATTTCTAGATCCCTTTCCTCTCTTTTTTAGCCTGTTGATCATTCTTTGGAATTCATTCGGAACTAAACCTAATTTCAGTTTTTATAGCAGTAAAAGCATAAATAATTGTATCTATTTTACATCATTATCATGAAGGAGTTTTAAGAAAGAAGACATGGCTTGTGTATTTTAATAACCTATCATCTAAATTCGGAGCTATGATATATTCAAATAAAAGCAATAGATATTATAGATTTTATAGGTGTTACAGACAATGAAAAATGTATGAATTCTGGTAAGAGAAGGCCGTTGTGACGCAGAGGTAAGAATGATTGACAGGAGCCTAGGCTCAAATTGAGTTTTGGCCAGGTTTTTCAAGCGACTAATCTGAGCAAAGCACTGTGTTAAGTCTTATAAAAATAATTTTAGAAAATTAATGAGGAACGTGAGGATTTTGTGGCCTAATGGGTGATGGCAATTATGTAGATAACTCATTAGCAGTCAGGGTAGGAAGAGCATTATAATACAGGAAGCAGTTTTGCAGGAGGCATGGTGAATTCAGATGTGGAGTTGTCCCCTTTGAGGCTTGAGATGCAGTGGAATTCCACGAAGAAAAGTCTGAGTGACGATCGCAAATGCCACCGTGGAGCTCAGTGGAGAGGCAGGGCTAGCACAGCAGTCCTGGGCTTCTTTTGCTCTGTTGAAGCCATGCCCATGCATATGATCTTCCAAGGAAGAGGTGCATACCAAGAAAAGAAGGGATCTGAAGACAGGGTTTTGTGCGCAGGGGGTCAGACAAGGAGGAGGGGTGGAGACAGGTAACCAGTTGAAATATGTCACACTAACCATGTGAGGAGGTGGAGCCTGGACCAGATTGGGATGGTGGGAATGGAGAGAGACTGAGAACAGACCTTGATGAGAGCATCCTCCTTTCCAGCTCGATGTTGCTCGCAGTTGGTCCTCAGTGGTTCCAGTGACTGGCTGGCACCGCCCTCCATTCTGAGTCTTGATTATATCCAATTGTATACATCGTTCTCACTCCAGCCTTGTTAAAGGCCTTCTTCCTTTGGGCTCTGTTTTTCTTCTCTTGCTCCACTTTCTCAGGTCAGAATTGTAATTAATGCTCCCATGCAGCAGGGTCTTTGAATAATAACAAATATTTTCTATTACCTTTATTTCCCGAAACAGAACCTTTTGGACTCTGTCAGTGATGGGCAGAGCAAGCTTGATGCGGTGACTCAAGAAGGGCAAACTTTGTATGCACATTTGTCTAAACAAATTGTCAGTAGCATTCAGGAACAAATTACAAAGGCTAATGAAGAGTTTCAGGCATTTCTGAAGCAATGCCTTAAAGACAAACAGGCTCTTCAAGACTGTGCTTTGGAACTTGGGAGGTAGGTTGTTTTGACAAGTGTAGATTTCATCATACACAGAATATATTTTCAGGATTTAAAGACCCATTGGGAATAAACAAAAAATATTTGAAACTGTGAGTTTAAATTATAATAAGTTTTGACCTTAAGTACATGTTCATACTAGGACAACAATTGATTGCTCAAACTCTGATGGCATCATTTGGCTTTATTTTCTATATAGAAAAAGAAAGGAATTATATTCACTAATAATTGTTAATGGCATAAATGCATGTATTTTTTTGTCTGTTTGGCTAACTCAAGATGTTAGAGTTTTGATACCCAGGTTTTAGATTACCCAAGTCCTTTCCTGTGTCTCCTTCTGCTGGGTTGGAATTACGGCAGAAAACGCCTATTGTATTTCTCTGGATCAAGATTCCAGTCAGGAAGCTACGTCAACAGGGGTGAATATAAAATTAGAAAGAAAAAAATTTTCTATTTCTAGGAAAAGAAAGATGTCAGTATAATCAAAATGCCTTTTTGGTTGGAGAGTAAAGTGCCTGACTCTTGTCAAGGTTTCTTAGAGAATTTACGTTGTTTTCAAAACTTAAGAGCCCTAGAGCTCTTGTGCCGCATTCAAATCCCCATAAGGTACAAAGACACAGAGGTGACTTTCCCTTCTTTTCCCAGGGCTTCTACTGCCCCATTTATCCCCGGGCCCCAATTCAGGGTCTTTGTAGTGAGACACAAACTTGAGTGCCCACTGACAGGGGACTGTTATCTTGTTGGTAATTCCCAGCTATAATTACCAAGGAAATCAACTCAGCAAGATAAGGTGCTTCTTTTTTTTTTTTTTGCTTGTATCTCAAGAGAAATGTCCAGAATTTGTCATTTTGTTACTGAAATAAGTGATAATTTAATTGGCTTATTGTCGAGTTTTCTTCTCTAC
Source organism: Eubalaena glacialis (assembly GCF_028564815.1). Taxonomy (NCBI): domain Eukaryota; kingdom Metazoa; phylum Chordata; class Mammalia; order Artiodactyla; family Balaenidae; genus Eubalaena; species Eubalaena glacialis. The sequence goes on from NC_083727.1 coordinate 14,164,208, forward strand.
TTGAAAATTCATGAGATCTTAATTGCCATAGACGTTGTGACCTCAGATATTGGAATTTATTTACTATAATGAGGATATTAAAATTTCTCTAAGGTGTGTTTGTTTTCTTTAGCTTTGAAGATCAACACAGAAAACTGAATTTTTGGATCCATGAAATGGATGAAAGATTAAGTACAGAAGACTTAGGAGAGAGTAAGCAACATATTCCTGAGAAGAAAAACGAAGTCCATAAAATTGAAATGTTTCTGGGAGAACTGCTGGCTGCAAGGTAGGGTGCAGAAGTGGAATAGATTCTTTCCCTACTAACAAGTGTTTGTCTGTCTGGTTGGTTGTGTATTTGGGTTGGTTGTTGGCTGGTTAGTTGGTTAGTTGGGGGTGGTTATGTTTCTATCCCTGAATGTCTAGCATACAAATGATTGTGCAGTGTTTCTATGGCAGTGTGGTGATCTGGAGAGAGCATCGGGTTGGAGGTAAGGAGCTGTTCTCCATCCCAGTGACATCTCCCTTTGCTCAACAAATTGGACAGGCCACTCATTTCCTATGTTTCTTGATATTAGCTTTTAAGCATTGTGATAATAATAATGATAATAATAAAAAATATATTTTCCTCTCAGGGGTTATTATAAGGGTATAAGGTGATTATAAAGATACCCTTCATTTACAGAAATAAGTGAGACCCCAATTTCCATATATTCTTCACACACATCAGCCTCCAGCACCATTTCCAATCCACCCCATCCTCGTAATATTCTTAGTAAAGCAAAAGGTGTATGGTCATGTAGTCTGGCTGTCCTAGAGGTTCATTTTCTCCACCGCAATATTTGTCTCCTTATTGCTTGCCAACTGAGCAAATGTTTCTGACTCCTTCTCGGGCAGAGTTCTCCGGCCTATGCTTTGGACTCCACCACTTTCATGGCTTTGCTCCCTCAATTTACACTCCGCCCCTGGCATTTTCAGTTGCTTCGTTGGAACTCTTGCATTGGAAGATAGAACACTTTCCACTAGGGGAGGGCAGCTTGAGCCAAAACTCTTTAACTGTCTCACTGTCGTCTTACAGAGCAGATACACTTTGAACAGCAAAAGGCTGGTATCCAGCCTGCTTGATCAACCAAATCAGCAACCGTGATCAACTGAGCAAAATTTGCCTAATTCAGGTCATACTCATTCCGTTTCCTCTGAATCCTCTTTTTGGTCAAACATGCTAAGTATTCCTTGTCTTGAAAAAAACAAACATACAAACAAGTATACAAACAGAACCCATACTGACAGCTGTTGTTGGTGAGCTAGTTTGATGACTATTATAAAGTTTCCCTGGAATGTTTTGGTCCCAACTCTGTGAGCCTTTACCATGGGGTAAACACTTTGTTGATTTTGTTACTGAACTCAGGTTAGGCTTCTCATCACTCAAGAATCCGATACTGAGAGACAAGTGTTGGGTAAAAGGAAAGATGGCTTTATTGAGGAAGCTGGCAATCCTGGGGAGAAGGTGAACTCATGTCCCAAAGAACCAACTCCCCGTTGCCGATCAGAGGGCAAGAGCTTTTAAAGGAAAGCTTCAAGGGTGCGCAAACAGAGACTATGTGCCAAACAGTACAGTTAGCTTCTAGAATCATCTTGAAACTGATCATGCAGTAAGTAGTCTAGTCAGTGTCATATTGATTATTTTAAGCACAGTTAATTTTCAATTCCAGGGTCGGTTTGTTACAATTTCCTTGAGGCCAGTGTCTGGAACTGTGCAAGCCACATATTCAGTACTGCTCAAGATGGAGCAGCTTATGTCATGGCTACAGTCTGGTCATCATGCAGTTAGCTTTTTCCCTCTGGTGGAGGTTTCGGTATCTGCAGAACAACTCAGGAATGTGCATCAGACACTTATCTGTCTTCAGGGAGGAACTAAAGATTCTGTGCCTCTACTGTCCTAATCGTTAACTGTTTGAGCCTGCTCTTTTGTGACTCAAGGAGGCCTGGGAGACTACAGCTTTCCTATGAACAAAGAGACAGGGGACACAGAAGGGCTTTTTTTTACCTGGGAGGGCCCCACAAGGTCCTGCTCAGTTTCAATTTTATAAACCTCAACCCAATGGTGAGTATCTCAAGGCCAGAGACCATCAGGTCTTTATCATCTTTATCTAGTATAGTGCCAACAATAGAAAATATTTGCTGAATTAACAGAATAATAGCATTATTCTAACTATATAACTTTCTGAAAATTACACTGCACTTTATTTACTTTTTAAATCTTGACTCTTGTTTAGGTACAGTATGACATGGCCAGACCTACTTCTCTCCTCCTTTCAAACATTTGAAGTGACTTTACATATTCTTCTTGAGCTATCACTCTCTGATATTCCAAGACCAGATGCTAAGAGTCCTTAGGTGTATTTGCTCCCAGCTTCTTTAGACCTGGCTGCTTCTCCGGAAGATCCTAATGTGCCCTGCTGGTCTCCCAGCTTCTCCAGCTGACTCATCTGACTTCTTTCACTTACTTGCCACTTGCTTCTCCCAGTCCTTTGGATTTTTTTTGTCATAATATTTTCCAGTACTTCTCATATCTTGGGGGGATGTCCTGTATTTTTAAAAAGAACACCAAACTTGAGAATCATTGAATTTTTATCATCCATTAAGCAATTCTCCTCGTGGTAACAAGTGATATCTGTCATCTTGAATTATTATTTAACTCACATCTTTGCTTAAGCCACCTTCATGTCTCACCTTCATGTCTCAAGCAGATTACAAGTAAAAGAGATGTATTTTAAAGAATACGTAATGTTGTATAAGTCTTATGTATCTCACAGAGGCCCATAGGATACTCTTTACATAGTAGGAAAAAAAAAAAAAAAAAGAGACAATGTAGGAGATGGGCTTCCTATTCTTTTTCTAGCATTCACAACAGTTTGTGTTATGTCATCTGTACTCTCCCTTCTGGTATCCCAGGCATTTCCTGATAGATGTGCTGATTGGAATTCAGACATCCGTGAAACAAGATGAAGCCTACCCAGCCACATATGATAGTGTTTTCCCTTGACCTAATTAACATAACCCCAAACTGAGATGAGAAGAGTTCCCAAGATACAACAAAGGAACCCATAAGTATTCATAAGATGGCCTTTTGAAAGAAACTTTTTTTTTTTTGGCATTTTATCTCTGCCAAACATCGTGCTGGGTCCTGGGATATGAGATGAATGTAACAGCCTTGGCTTCTAGAAGGTGAAAGCCTTGTGGATTGAGACAGAGTATATGAGGTGACAGAGCAAGACAGGCAGAGGGCACCCAGAAGAGGAGTCATCATGATGCTTCCTGGGGATGTGATAACTGCACTGAGATTTGAAGGGCCAATTAGAGAAGAAGCAGAAGAGAGCAGAAGAGTTTTCACGAAGGAATAGTCTCCGTGTGCATACAACAGAGCGGAGTGTCTGGGGAATTTCAGGGAGCTGTTTATGGTTAGAGCATTAGCTAGGAATGGAGAAAAGTTAGAGATCGGCTTGAAGAAGCAGGCCTGGGCCATTTCCTGAAGTGAATCCCTAACAATACAGTGGGCTGGCATCTGGGCATAGCACACAGTGAATCAAACCCCCCGTGTGAACTGACTGCATTCAGAGAAACCATAGGGAACGAGGTAGCCAGCCTTCTGAGGGTCCCCAGCATCCTCACTGAAAGGCATGTCAGCTGTCAGCTCTTGTCTGGTCACTGCTCTAATGTCAACGATCACTTGTCACTCCCCTGCGCTCCAGAATGTCAGCATTACATTTTTGTTTGTTTGTTTTCTTTAGAGAGTCTCTTGACAAGCTTTCCCGGAGAGGGCAGCTTCTCAGTGAAGAAGGCCATGGCGCTGGGAAAGAAGCCCGCCTGTGCTCCCAGCTCCTCACTAACTATCAGAACTTACTCCGAATGACCAAGGAGAAACTCCGGAGCTGCCAGATGGCCTTGCAGGAGCACGAGGCCCTGGAGGAAGCGCTGCAGAGCATGTGGTCCTGCGTGAAAGACATGCAAGACAGACTGGCCTGTGCAGAGAGCACCGTGGGGAGCAAAGACGCCTTGGAGAGGCAGCTGTTACAAGTGCAGGTACGCGGGGCACCGGCCCGACACCGATGCCTTCGGAAGACTTTGAGTCGATTCACAGACATTTTAGTTGGGTCCTCGTTGTTCTGTGAGCCTCCACATGAGGATTATGTGCGCAAAATGGAGAAACTGGGCAAAAAGGATTTGGAGGGATCATTTTTCTCTTTTGTAAAGGAATATTTTTGTTCAAATAGCTTTGAAATAATTTTTGAGGTTTTTTAGTAAACATTTAGCAAACATTATGGAAAACCTACTCTACTCGAAGCACTATGCAAGTTGATAGGAATATAGAAACAAAAATTAGTCCTTGCTTTCTAGGAGTTCACAGTTAGTGGGAGACACCAACTTGTAAATTGTTACTTGCCGTGCAGCCTGTATGTAGGGGCCATGACTGAAGCACAAAAGAGGCCACCAACCCAGCCTGCAGTCAGCGAAGGTGACCTTGAAAAGCAGAAATGAGCCAGGCAATGAAAACGGGACTGTTAAGTTTTTGACAGGTGTGTCTTCATTTTCAAAATGACTTCTTTTTTCTCTGACGCAAAATTCAGTAAAGTTCCATTTCTAGGCTAGTGGCCCAAAGTTTCCCAAGAACTTAAATCGGAGTTCATCTCTGACTCCCAGATTCCCGGACATCTAATATTTAAGTAAGGTGTTACAGTGCCGTAGGGCACAGAGTTTGACGTTGTTGTTGTTTTTTCATTTTAAGATGAGTAAGGTGTGCCCTACCTTGATTCTCACGGGAAACATAGCTGTTTTTTAAAACATCAGAAGGTTTTAGTAATCCTGCTGACAAGCGTTCATTCTTCCTTCATAGGATATTCTCCTGATGAAAGGTGAAGGGGAAGTTAAATTGAATATGGCCATTGGCAAAGGGGAACAGGCCTTGAGAAGTAGCAACAAGGAAGGTCAGAAGGTGATCCAGACTCAGCTACAGATGCTTAAAGATGTGTGGGCTGACATCGTGAGCTCCTCCGTCCGTGCTCAGAGGTACAGAGCCTATTTTTAGTGTTTCTTTGCCTGACTCAAACCCAGTGGCTTAGTAAAATGATGGCGCAGCGCTGAGGGTATCCTGCAGGAGAGTTTCCAAGCATATTATTAGAGCTAGTTGTGTGCATGTCTGTCTTTGCCTAGATGGTATTTTCTGTAACTGCAAAGGCCAGTTTTGTTTGTTTGTTTACTTGCTTTGTGTGTGTGTGTGTGTGTGTGTGTGTGTGTGTAATATTTGCATCTCCCATAATACCTCTCATGGAATCGTACGTCCTTTCAATTCATCAAAGCAAGGATATGTGGTCTTTAACAACTTTAATAACTTCTTGCTTTTTTTTTTCTAGTGAATTTAAACATTTAATTTTCATATATTAATGGTTTTTCTTCTTGCATTATTTATTCATTCATATCTTTCTCCTATTTTTTTAAATTTTTATTTATTTATTTATTTATTTATGGCTGTGTTGGGTCTTTGTTTCTGTTCGAGGGCTCTCTCTAGTTGTGGCAAGTGGGGGCCACTCTTCATCGCGGTGCGCGGGCTTCTCACTGTCGCGGCCTCTCTTGTTGCGGAGCACAGGCTCCAGACGCGCAGGCTCAGTAGTTGTGGCTCACGGGCCCAGTTGCTCCGCGGCATGTGGGATCTTCCCAGACCAGGGCTCGAACCCGTGTCCCCTGCATTGGCAGGCAGATTCTCAACCACTGCGCCACCAGGGAAGCCCTAACTTTTTGCTTTTTAAGGGAAATGAAGTCATTGGCAACTGTTGAGCTTACATATAAATCTTTGTCTCAACCGAAGTAGTATCACTGACACTGGGGATATGGAGATATGGGGAGAGTATTTGACCACCCCAGCGATGGGGTGTCCTGGCATTTAGTGTGAGGCCAGGAGAGCCGACCTCCTGCAATGCGTGGACATCCTCACACAAATATCAACCAGCTCACCCAACCCCACTGCACTAGACGCTGAGGAGAAAGTAGAGAAGATACGGATTGTTACACCAGGTGTTGTTGTTGTTGTTGTGTTATATTTGTGAGTGGAAGACTTTATCTTCCTCCCTCTTCTCAGAGTATCAACAAATAATCTGGCTGGCTTGTTGGACAAATGACTTTCAAAAGTCATACCAAAATACCAAACCCATTCGAGGAGCCCATTCTAAAGGTTATATGTTTGATCACTGAAGAAGTGTGTGCTCAATATGATCTTGATAAATAGATGAATAAAAGATTAAAGTTCATCACAAAACAAAACAACACTGCAGTTACTCACTGCAATGTAAACAATGAACCACGGTTACAACTAAAATTTGGGGAATTGTGCTTTGTTTTGTTTCCTTTAAATATGGAGCATAGGTGGTGACTCCCAAAGTCAGCAGGACTTGAATCTTCATCACAACTCATAATGGTCAGCAAAGAAAAAAATCAGATCCCATGATTCTGTTATTCTGTAGAGCAGACCGCTGGAGCATGAACTAAACTTCCCAATGCTTGGCAATAGGCCAGCTTCATAAAAGTGAATAGGAATATGGGTGAATGTTTTCCTGATGCTAGAATAAAATGTTAAACACAAGAAGCAGATTCAAATCCTTGATTTCCCTCTTTCAGCAAGAAATTACATTTGGCAATTGCATTCTGAGCAGTAGCAGGGCTCAAATTATTGTGCTAAAATAATGAAACTGAACGAAGTAGGTTTTGCCCTCTAAGTGCTCAGAGGCTAGGGTAGGATACCTTCCAAAAATAAAAATGAAAAACTGACTCAGATTGTGTTACTGAAATGCTATGAGACTGTGGAAGAAGTCAGGGCTTGGGGTAGCTTCTGGAGAAGTGAGATTGATTTGCACTTTCTAGAAAATTCTTTGAGGAAAGAAAAGGGCTTTAGGGCATGTATGATGAGGTTTCTATTGATGTAAAAGGAACAATTTGAGCAAAAGGAACAATTTGGAAGTACATTCACCGCAGATATAACTCCAGGATCATAGGATTATATGCAAGGGAGGGTGGGAGGGGTCACTGAAAGTGAGTTTAGAATAGTTTATAAAGCTAAATATTGGAGGTGTTTTAAAAATGCCAGTCTGGAGAGCCTTTTACTTGACTATCAGGAGAGCTATTTACTTGACTCTTACTTACGTGACTTTAGTGACTAAATTTCTTATATTATTAATGCACTGAACCTTCATTCCTTCACACATTCAACACAGGAGCCCTAAACATTGTGCATTATATCCTTAAGTGAAAAATCAATCTAATTATATTATTTACCCAGAAAGAATACCTTACATTTTTAACTCCTGTCACTAAATAATCATCTGACTTTAATAAGATAAACTGAGTCCAAGAAAATAAAGAATTGATGTATATTAAATAAAATTTAACTGATGCCCCAGAGCTGATGTTTTATCAATGTAACACATATATGTGTCTGTTCATTTAGACAATTAGCATTTGGAAGACAAATCCCCAGATGCATATGTGACTACAACATCTTCAAGTTTGACGTAGATTTACTTTCATTTGAAGAAACTGTGTTGTGGGTCAGAGGAGTAATGTTTCTCCCTGCACTTAAAAGCAGTGTTTTCATCACTTACAATAGCATTCAGTAAAACAGCTTACATGGCTGCAATGCCCTCGTGATTGGTTTTTAGTAGAGATGTTAAGATAACTTATTTTTATAACATGTGACGTTAATTCTAGCACTTTAGAGTCTGTGATTAGCCAATGGAATGACTATCTAGAGAGGAAAAACCAGTTGGAGCAGTGGATGGAATCAGTGGATCAAAAGGTAGAACATCCCTTGCAACTGCAGCCTGATCTGAAAGAGAAGTTTTCCCTTCTGGACCACTTTCAGTCCATCGTGTCTGAGGCAGAAGATCACGCCGGAGTCCTGCAGCGACTCACTGCCAAGGCCAGGGAGCTCTACCAGAAGACTGAGGATGAGTCTTTCAAGGAAACAGCTCAAGAGGAACTGAAAACACAGTTTAATGATATAATGACCATTTCCAAGGTTAGTGCTTTATAGTGAAGAAAAAAACTTCAAGGTTCAGGTAAAGAATACACTATGGGTTGAATTATAGGAGAACTGGCTGCTCTGAAACTATGTGTACCTTTAGTGAACAGGTATTACATAAAGGGTCATTTCTCACCAATGAATGCTCATGAATTTTTCTCTTTCTGCAATTTTGGGATTATTTTTTATTCTTTGGTTTTTCATCTTTCTCCACTTAGAATGTTAATCAGCCCATTTCTTTTCTTTGTAAGATTGCCTGAGACTCAATTGTCAGTGTTTAGAGTTCTTTTTCTTTTGCTGCCACTTACATTTGTTGTATCAAAGCAAGTCTAGTTACCTCCCAGATTTCAATCATGTACCAAGTATTTTGTTTATTTCTCATTTTAGTAAAAACTGCATTTTCTTGTTCTCCAGGAAATAGGCTCCTTCATGTAATATCAAAGTTTTCTCTCAGTTCTATCTCTGAATCATTACTTTCTTCCATGAGTTTTCTTTTGTATATTTGTGAGAATGTTAAAGAAAATAAGGGAGAAGTTTTTCCCCCCCCCCTCTTGGTTTTCCTTTTGGGAACTATCTTTGTATTATTAATACTACAATTTTTAACATATGTGTTAGTTTATCTTAATTTTTATTTTGGTAGTGATTAAGAGCTATAACTTTTGAGTCAAAAAGACCTACATTTGAAATCTGGCTTTGACCCTCTTTTGGATGTATGACTTTGGGCATGTTACTTAACCTCTGTAAACTCTGGAGGTCCCTTCCTGTGATATAGTGTTAATAATAGTATCTACATCATACGGCGGTTGTGAGGATTAAATGAGCAAATGCATTTAAAGTGCTGAGCAGAATACTGTACACAAAGGCAACACCAATAATTACCTGAATAACAAAAATAGTTATAATAATAATAATTAAGTGGATTATTAGTGAGGGATGTTAGTCAACATTCATTAAGCATAGATTTTTATTCTAAGCTAAACTAAAAAAATACCTAAAGGAAAATGGTTGCTTCTTCAATGTCTTTCAGTCTAATTAAAATTTGATCTTTTCATTTAAAGATATTAAACATAGAGAAAATTCAGGAATAAGAATGAAATCTCAGATCATTAAGAGACCTGTTACCTTGTCTGATTTCAGATTCTCAATAATTACTATTGTTAAATACTCTTTTCTTTGTCTACTAGGAGAAAATGAGGAAAGTAGAAGAGATAGTGAAAGATCATCTCATGTATTTAGATGCAGTCCAGGAATTCACTGATTGGCTGCATTCAGCAAAGGAAGACCTTCATCGGTGGTCAGATATGTCTGGAGATTCATCAGCCACCCAGAAAAAATTATCTAAAATTAAGGTCAGAAAATGGACAGATTTTTGTAACTTCATTGTTTCATCAATTCTTGAGTATCACACACCTGTGATAAAGATTCTGTAGATAAGATTTTTTATTTAAAATGTTTTCTTCCTATTTTTCATTTGTTGGTATTTATTACCTTGCCCTTAAGCAAGAGAAAAAAGGGAATTTAAAACACTTTACACTTGTGAGGAAAATAGAACATTGTCTGTAGATGCTTCTGTATGCAAATGTGCTGATTGCTGTAGCATCAAAGCCTAAGAAATATGCACCAGACTAGTGGGCTGACAAAACCAGATACTGTTTTCTAGCGCAGTGGAAGAAAAGTTTATGAAGTAAGTTGGTTAAACGCATTTGAATAATAACTGGGAAATGCCATTCACTTGTTTTATTCTGCCTTCCTAGCCAATAGCACGACAACATAATGGAAGACAGTACTTTAAAGGGCATTAAAACTATCACCTAGTTACTGCTTATAAGAGCAACTTAAAAAACCGAAATTCACATATCTGAGGGATCTGGAGCAAGTATATGTCTAGTTACTTGAACATTAAATTGCAATAATTTCCCCTCTGTGGAAATAATAGATCTTAATCTGAAAACTAGGCAGTGATGAAATCCTCAGTTATTTAGTTATAGATGAGGAAATGCTGGAGTACGTAGTATAATTGTGATCAGGAATGTGATAGCTAGAAATCAGAACATAAAAATAATAGTTGAAAAAAAAAATAGTTGATGATAACAGTAATAAATATATTTTGAGGATTTACTTTTAAATGTTCGGAGAGTATTATCTTATTTAAATCTTACAATGACCACATAGGTTTTAAATGAGATAATCACATAAAGCCACTTCTTAAATTCTTATTACCTGTGTGATTCCCTAGAATACTTTCATATCTTCCTCACTAATATTTTGATTTATCCATCCATTCATTCATCCATCCATCTATCCATTTATTCAGCCAGGGTTGTGCAGTCCTCAAGGCACTTGCAGTGTAGGAGGGAATGATGACGCACAAACTGATGTTTATAAAATAATACCTCAAATGTAGTGATAGCTCACAAGACTTTTCAAGTTCAAGCTCTAGAATCAGACCCTGATGCTGCATCTTGTCTCTGCTGCTTTTCTAGCTGTGTCTTTGGGCAAGCCACTTGATGTCCTCAAGCCTCTTTCTTAATTGGTAAAATAAGAATAACAGTAGTACCTGCTTCACAGAGTAGTTCTGAGGACTAAATTAGATCATGCGCATAAAGCATTTAGCAACATAGAACACTGTAAGAAAAGTGGATTTCGTAAATGAGTCATTTAATTGGCTATGGAGTGACAATGTGAGAAAAGTCAAAGGTGATGGTCAGGACTTTACCTAGAGTCAGCAGAGCTGTCTCCACCTGAGGAAAACAAGTTCATGCAGAGGAGACGGGTTACAGAGGAGAGGTGTTCAGTGTGAACAGGTGGCTTTGAACTGCCAGCTGGCGATGTCCAGGAGGTAGTTGAATGTTCAAGTCTGAATTTTAGATTAGGAAGCTCGATTGAAGACACAAGTTGGAATGATCAGCCCACAGTTTGTAGTTGAAGCCACCAGAGTGAATGAAGCCAAGACCTACGTATAAAGCAAACAGAATGATGCACACAGGACCAAAATCCAGGCATTATCAATATTTAAGGGGCCTCAGAGGAGAATTTCAAAGGGAGAGGGAGAAAAGAGTGGAGAAATAATAATGAGAGGGGAAAGGACAGTGTGGTGCCACCAGGGCCCCTGGTGGAGGCGGTGGTCACCGTCACAGAAACATCAAGAAGTGGCCATTAAGAGGAGGACTAATGACAGGACTTCCCTGGTGGTCCAGTGGTTCAGACTCCATGCTTCCGCTGCAGGGGGCGTGGGTTCGATCCCTGGTTGGGGAACTAAGACCCCACATGCCACGCTGCCAAAAAAATAAAAAAATAAAACATAAATAAAATTAAATTAAAATAAAAGAGGAGGACTAATGAATGCCCCCTGAACTGGGCAGTTAGGCTGCTTGGCGATCACCAAGAGCCATTTCCACAGTCAGGTCAGGAGAGAAACTGGATGACATAGATTAGGGAGTGAAGAGTAGGGTGGAAGACAAGATAGCAAGGATGAACTTGTGTTTTGAGATGTCGATATAAGAAAAGCAAGGAAATTCTTTTACAAAGGCTGCTTTCTGGGTTGCTCTTTTTCTGAAATGCTTTTATACAATACTTCAAAAAATATAGGAAATGTGGGAGAAGGAGCTGGCAGGAAGAAATTGGGGTTTGGGAAGGAGAATGTACAGCCTGACAGAGGTTGTCTATCAAAGTCCAGGTCAGGCCTGAGTGTAGGCTGGTGTGTGGGTGAGGAGGAACCTTGGAGAAAGTCAGATAGCGCCTCCTCTGTCCTTCAATGTCATCCCTCCTCACCCCCAGCAGTAACCAAGAAGAGGCAACTTCAAAGCCAAACGTGTATGTGTATGATGGTGTGTTATGTGCATGTAATATGTTTTTACAGTTTAAATACAAGATGGGGAAATACATGAAAAAGTCATTTCAGAACACTTTTAAATGATGATATCCTTCTTCAAAATCTGGATGAGTGGAATTAGTGACTGCAAATATCCCAAGGTCATGCAAAGAAAACTGGGATAATGCCTTAGAGAGTATTTTGGGAAACTGATTTTTGATAGTAGATACCCTCCGAACTCACAGAGGAAATTCGAAATCACTCACAGGGGAAAATTATAAGTATTTAAATCCAATAGTTATACCTAGCTCTTTTCAAAAAGTTATTTTCTTCATCAAATCACTACTTACCACATGCATTGATAAACAAAAAAGATTTTTAGCATCCTACTGCCGAGAAAAGGGTGATGAATGTGTATATAAATGCTAAATGTGTATCAGGATTTCATGAGAGTGTACTTTGGACTACTATATAAATACTTTCAAATGATCTATACTAAAATGTGGCTCTCATATATACTTGTGAGAAGATATATTTATTTCAAGCTAGTCTAATGAAATGTGAACTATATTATATAGATTAGCTAGGATATAGTTGTGTTTAACATAATTTGTTAAACATACTTCATACTTAATACCCCTATTTTTCCTATACTTGTTAATTTGTAATTGATTTTCTTCTGGAAGTTTTTTTTTCCTAATAATCATCTTTTCCTTAGATTTAATCCAGGAGCAAAGTCATAATTTTGTATTAATAATAACAAAATCCTGGCTTTAGCAGTAAATATGTAAATATATAAACATCCACATAGATTCTGTAAAAGGATCTATTCTCAGAAAGAAATGCCACTGTTTTACCTAATCAACAATTTATATTTTAATTTTATCCTGTTATCTTTTAGAGTATTTGTGTGCTTTAAACCTAAAAGTTACAGTTAAACTGTTAAATTTCTAGTGAGGTTTTTAAAAGTAAAAATAATGGTAATAAATGAATGCTGTCTAAAGGTTACTTTGAACTTTTGATTAAGTATGTCTGTGAATTATTTATTTTAGTTACTATAAAAATGTTTACTTAACGTACTGAAGTATTTGAAATGGAGTAGGGCTTATTCTTTTATTGTGATGGGTTAGCTTGATTCCTAGTGGAACGGAAGTGTGGTTTAAGCCACCATCTCGGGGAAGAAAATGGAAATGGGGTAGAGACATGAGCAGAGCACAGTTCTTTGCAATCCTTGTTCGCTTGTCTTGACCTCAACTTAGGGAAAAATAGGATTCACCCATTTACAGGAGCAATACACCACAGGCAAATATTTAAATCACTAACAAAATAGTTTCACATATTCAAACAACGCCTGATTTCAGGGTCCCTCTTTAGTCTGTTTCAGGATGTTGTGGCTTCCTCAACTCATTTGGCCGCAAACCTTGGCACTCACAATGATAATTCTCTGCTATCATGACTTAGGAGAAGGGGGATGAATTGATTCCAGTTCCTTGTAGCACACTGGCTAAAACTTCCTAGCAGGACAGGGTCCCCCTCTGTACACATTTGGAAACTTGCAGCCCAAGTGACTCAGAGCCTCCTCGGTTGCCATGGTGATATTCCATTACAGGAGCTGTTGGATTCCAGAGAGACTGGTGCAAGTCGCCTAAGCAGAGTGGAGTCGCTGGCCCCTGCAGTGAAACAGAACACAACTGCCAGTGGCTGTGAGCTCTTGGACACGGAGATGCAGGCCCTGCGTGCAGACTGGAGGCAGTGGGAAGACAGCGTTTTCCAAACTCAGACTGGCTTGGAGAACCTGGTTAGCCAGATGGCCCTTTCGGAGCAGGAGTTCTCAGGCCAAGTGGCTCAGCTGGAGCAGGCCCTGGGACAGTTCGGTGCCCTCCTGACAAGCTGGGCTCAGCAGTTAGCCCTCCTGGAAGGCAAGAACACAGATCAGGAGCTCGTGGAATGCTGGCAGAAGGGCCGGGTGAGTTGGCTTCCTGTTTTCTGCTTGTGGCTCTGCTCAAGTTTTGGTTTGCCGCTCCTTGTTGCTAAAAAATCCTTGCTAACTAAGAACATGCAACATTCAGACTTGGAAAAATAAGTGTTTACCTAATTAAATTTGTAAAGCTGATCTGTTTCCTTTTCTCATAAATCAAACCATTGTAAAAATACAGACATAAGGGAGAGGGAGTTTTTAGTTACCGTAAGAAGCATTTGTTGTAAGTGGAAATATTTTACTTTCATTCTTATGGTGTAAGAGTTTGTAATACTGTGTTCAGTCTGAAAAAATGGCCTATGGGTACAGGCATAAATAGACGGAGAGTTATAGCTGTTTTCCTGCCAGGGAATTATCTCTAACAATTAAATGATTGAATGTATAGCTTTGGAAGAAACGTTTGGTAGTCTCCTAAAGCACAATTAATAGTTTTCACCCTGGTTAGCTCTCCTGTGTGTGGATTTGACAGCTGTGCTTGAATTAACCCATTAACAGAACTCCTAGTCAGGCTCACCAGTTGCCTTGTGGACTTTTTTTTTTTTAAACTAATAGCTGCTCTTTCAGAATGTGAGGAAGGGAAGCATAAAAGGAAGAGTGAAGAATGGGCAGAAGCTTGAAGTCTTCTTTCTTTTACTGTTAAATAGTATCACGGAAAGCCTTTCGATATCTGCAGTTTTCTAGTGCTCTGAATCGTGGATGTCCTTAAAAGGAAGTTTAGTATAAACTTCTCTGTTTCTATTTATGTTATAATCTTTTCAAAATAGCTTCAGCCAGTATTGTAGTAAGTCATGTAGTATTTCCAACATTGTCTTGCTTTAAATCAAGTATTTGAAATATAGCACACCACAAAATAAAACTTTATAATCATCTCTTCATACTATTTTATTTATAATGTTTCTAGGTTATTGGTTGTTTCTTTGTTTGTTTTTTCCTGATGCCTTTCCTGTCCTTTAGGCTTAAGCCCTAGAATAAAGCACAGAAAGCAGTTCTGTAAAACAGGGACAAGGAAGTTGGTAATTGTCCCATGTGGTCAGTATTATTCACTCTGATATCAAAAAAATCAGTTATAATGTTTTTAGTTCTTTTTTGCTTCCCTTCCTTTCTCTTCCACTAGTATGAATGAAATTTTTAAAAAAGAAAGATTTGGTTGTGTTTAGGTTACATTACTATTCTACCATGTTTTCATTGATACTATTAGTGAAAATAATAGGTGAAGCCTATAAAAAATGCACAGGATAATGCAAAAGTGAATATGGACTTTTAATTGTACTAGTAATTCAAAGCTGACAGTCCTCTGCTTAAATCTACTTTCAGATTTGGCTTCAAAGTTCATACTTTTGATGACAGTACTACATTGCCTCCCAATATTCAGATTTTCTTTTCTGAAGAAAATAATGCTATTTTGGAGATAACATTATGCTGTACATCTTAAACTTATACAGTGCTGTATAACATTATGCTGTACATCTTAAACTTATACAGTGCTGTGTGTCAATTATATCTCAATAAAATGGGGAGAAAAATAAATGAAAAATAAAAAATAAAAACGGAGGTAATACATGTTCTTACCACAAAAAAAGAAATGGTAATTATGTGATGGGATGGAAGTGTGAGCTAATGCTCTGGTGGCAATCATTTCACAATAAATACATGTATCTCGTCAACACATTATACACCTTAAATTTATCTACAACGTTGTATGTCAATTATATTTCAATAAAGCTAGGAAAACTTTTTAATTTAAAAAAGTAGAGATAATACTTCCATTACTAAGAATACATAGGAAAAGTTTTACAAAATAATGGATTTGCCAGGGTTCTTTGGCATTGTTTTGCTGTAAGGGAGGGCTTGTCATTGTTGAAAATCATAAGAATAGTCACAAACCTTCACAAGTGTTTACTTTCTCTTCTGCAATTAAGTGATGAGACTCAAGAAATCCTTTAAAAAACAAAAATGGACCATCATCTATAAACTATATTAAATCATGTTGCAAAATATCTTGTTCACTGTTTGCAAAACTCCTATTTTTTAATATCCACTAGGTTATTAGTGTTAGAAATTTAGCCATTTTATTAACCTGTATAACCTTAAGGAAAAAAAATGCATTCTAGGACTTAACTGAAACAGAAGTATATGAGCTGATATTTATAAAATGAAAGACTCTGCTACAATGCTTTAATCTATGATGAAGTTTAGAAAAAATTTTTAGTATAAAGATTTGGTCAAAAGCTTTTCACTTTTCATATCATCTCATTGATAAATGACCACTTTGAATCTCTGGTTCTTTTTACTTTTTGGTATATGGTAGATTTCTTTAGTTGTTATAATGTTCTTCCTTAAATAAATGGTTCAATGTGGTGTAAAATAGTAGTTAGTGTTTTAGTGCTTGGAGTTTTGGAGAGAAACTTTCTAGTTATTATTTGTGAATTTTATACATAAAAATATTTTAGGCTCCTCTATGGCCCAGCCGCTAAGCTACATAACGAATTTTAAAACCAAGAACAGCTTCCCTCCTCTCAGAATCACAGTGTAGGTGGAAAGGCCAACAAACTCAAGACCACTGGGAACTGTGGATTGCAATGAGTGCCAACAAGGTGCTGTGCGTCCTCGAAATAAGCCCCTAAGAGGTGGGACAGAGGGCAGAGAATCCTTAGAGGAGCTGTGATTTGAGCTGAGCCTTGAGGTGTGATTACATATTGACGGGTGAGGTGGAGGAACAGCATCAAGATCCAGAATTACTGAGGAATGAGAAAACACAGAAGAGACAACTAGAGAACAGGATTCACATTAAGAGAACACTGTGCCATTCTAGAGAGTAAATGGGGTCTATGAGAGTTGAGAAGCAGAAGAAAAGAGATAACTGAACTGATTAAAAGAGTTAAGACATAGAATAGACCAGCCCTCGTTTCTCTTGTGTGGAGTGAGAAGGGAAATGGGCAAGGCCAAGATGATGCTTAGTTTTCTGATTCAGATCAGTGGGAGAACAGTGGTGCCATTTTCTAGGATGAGGGATACAACACAGACCTACTTTGCTGAGAGACATGGTTTTCCTACAAATCTAGGCCAGGTCTTGATAAATATCTCTGAGAATAATACTAGTAACAGCAACAGCTATCTGAGTAGTTAACTCAACTTCTTGCCCCTCCTCCTTAATAATTTTCTTTTTTTTTTTACCTTGGCGATACTATTACCCACATAGTCCCACTTAAATAACCTGCTGTCTTTACTAATTAGGCACCTGG
The DNA here is from genome assembly GCF_028564815.1 of Eubalaena glacialis. Taxonomy (NCBI): domain Eukaryota; kingdom Metazoa; phylum Chordata; class Mammalia; order Artiodactyla; family Balaenidae; genus Eubalaena; species Eubalaena glacialis. Next base: position 14,181,286 of record NC_083727.1, read on the forward strand.
TGTGCCAGGAATTGTGCTAAGTATTTGACACTGGTGATCTCATTTGCTTCTTGTGACAGTGCTATAAGAAGAAAGCTCTGATTGCAAAGCACCTTGTGTAACTCAGTAGACCATGACCTTGATTTCAGAGGTGCACTTGTCAGATCCCAACACTTTATTTTGGATTAAGTAGTCACAGTACTGTGATTATTCACGTCTCTCTCTCTCATTTGTTAAACTGTGAGCTCTTCAAGTACAAAAATTATACCATTTTGGGAGTGCCAGAATCCAGCAAAGTGACTGGCACATGCCAGACATTTAGCAAATACTTGATGACTGTATGAATGAAACTATGAAATGAATAAATTACTAGTTAAATTAGACCTCTGGAATGTAAGAAATTCTTTTTTTTTTTTTTTAAATTGATTGCTCAGATGTTTCACCCACTTTTTAAAAATAATTAATTAATTAATTAATTAATATTTGGCAGTGTTGGGTCTTCGTTTCTGTGCGAGGGCTTTCTCTAGTTGCGGCGAGCGGGGGCCACTCTTCATCGCGGTGCGCGGGCCTCTCACTATCGCGGCCTCTCCTGTTGTGGAGCACAGGCTCCAGACGCGCAGGCTCAGTAGTTGTGGCTCACGGGCCTAGTCGCTCTGCGGCATGTGGGATCTTCCCAGACCAGGGCTCGAACCCGTGTCCCCTGCATTGGCAGGCAGATTCTCAACCACTGCGCCACCAGGGAAACCCCCAGAAATTCTTAACATGAAAGTTAACCATACAAACTACATAAAACCAGTTGCCTTATGTATTTTTTAATCCCAAATAAGTATTGCTTTGCTTTGAAGTGATTTCTCTTCACCTTCACCTCACACCAACAATATTCATACACATCTTCCAATGGCCTAGGCAGACTGTTTTTTTGGTTTTTTTTTTAAACAATTTAGGCTATTTTTGCTTTTGTTTTTCATGTCCCACTTTAAGTTACTTGACCACTTGATCATTTGACTACCCGGTAACACTGGATGCTCAAGTGACTACCCATGCCTTGAAAAGGATGCAGCTTAACCAAGTGCTATTATATGCCTTGGGGAGTCCTGAAAATAGGTCTCATTTCTTTACTGAATCTACTGTGTTGGTTTTTCCCTCACTAATAATTTATGATGTGATTTATGCATGTATAGTATGAGGATGTGGAAATTACCCAGTTTAAATGCTTGTTTCTCTGTCTTGTTATTTCCTAATAGGAGATACTGGATGCTCTACAAAAAGCAGAGCCTCAGACAGAGGATCTCAAGTCTCAGCTGAATGAACTTTGTCGTTTTTCCAGAGACCTGAGTACATACAGCAGAAAAGTTTCTGGCTTGATTAAAGAATATAATTGGTGAGCGTGAACCTTATTGGTATTCAAAATATTTTCACACAAATAAGAAGCCAGAGGTTTGTTTATTTTAAGTTGTGAGTTCAGTAATAATATAAATTAATTAATCTTAAATACATTACCAAATGGTGTGAGGGCATACTCAGGACTGTTGACTCTGTTGAACATTATTTTAATCTACTTTATCATTTTTTTTCCTGCCATTAAATGTTTCAAATCATGGTTTTAGTCTTTGTTTGCAAGCATCCAAGGGCTGTCAGAATAAAGAACAGATTTTACGGCAGAGATTTCGAAGAGCCTTCAAGGATTTCCAGCAGTGGTTGGTTCATGCAAAGATCACTACAGCTAAATGTTTTGATATACCTCAAAATATTAGTGAAGTTTCAGCAAGTCTTCAGAAAATACAAGTAAGAGTGTGATCAATTAATTCTAATAATGGTGATGGGAATTCCCTGGCCGTCCAGTGGTTAGGACTCTGCGCTTCCACTGGAGGGGGCACGGGTTCAATCCCTGGTTGGGGAGCTAAGATCCCACAAGCCTTGCAGCCAAAAAAAAAACTATCCAATAATGGTGCTTAAGTGGTTTAAAAATGTGCCTCTAGATCTTTATAAGCATATTAAAGTTTGGCTTAAGAAACTCAGATTTCAGGTAAATCCCTGCTTGAAACAATTGATGTGTATGTGAAAAGAAACTAGTCCATTGATCTAGATGCATGCTATTTTTATATATTAATAGGGATTTAGGAAATGATAAAAGCTCTCTGTATGTGACAAGCATCGTGCCTGAGCACTCTAGGCAGATTTTCTCAGTACTTTTCACAATAACCATATCAGTTATATAAGATTATTATTAGATATGATACATACATAATACAATAATACATGAGTAGTATTGTACAAATAGGGTAAGAGAACCTTAGTCATTTAATATATACAATAAAAATTGTTTATTTCTTTTCTTTGATTATGTTGAGAAATAAGTAGTAAATTCAATGGATAAAGCATTTTATCATGCCTAATCTCTTACCTTTTTCTTTATAGGAATTTTTGTCAGAAAGTGAAAATGGACAGCACAAGCTAAACGTGATGCTTTCTAAAGGAGAACTTTTGAGTACTCTACTGACCAAAGAGAAAGCTAGTGGCATCCAGGCTAAAATTGCAACTGCAAAAGAAGATTGGAAAAATTTTCATTCAAATCTCCACCAAAAGGAATCTGCCCTAGAGGTATACTATAGCCAACCACGTGGATATGTTCTGTGCTGTTTGTCGTTGTTGCTGTCATTGTAGTTACAATACAGTGTATTGTATTCAATACCTCCAAATACCCTTGTTAATGATTTTGGTCATCCCTCTCTGAATATTAATAGATGACTGGATGACTCTAAGAAACAGCTCAGTGTTGAAGTGTGAACCTCACTGAGGAATTGGATAGCTTCTTGCATGGTAGGGGCAGTTATCACAGGCTTGCCCATGCACCATCCCACCAGGAACAACTGGTTTTACTTTTAGGCAATATCACTTAATTTTTCATTTGAAATCCCTCAATTTAAGAAGTTGTCCTAGGAGAATTGAACAGAAATATCCACGTAAGGCAATGCTGTGGCTGAGATGGTATAACTAATGCACATATCAGGTAGTAGGTTTTTGGAGCTCAGTATGCAAAGAGACAATGGTTATCTTATTTTATCCAGAGACAACATAAATTGAATTTATTATAATCATAACATGATTTCTGCCAGAGTGCAATTATATTTTTCTTGTGATCATCTGTTTTGTGTGGCAACTCTTCTCTTAGAGTAAAATTGTGAGGCACGGAGAGTATTCTTTTCCCTTTTAAAACAACACTTCCTAGCAGAATAGAGCCTTAATTTAATTATGGCCATAATTAATGCAGATGGAAATAATAATAAAAGAGAATTAATATCTGGAAAGAGAAAATGCGTGTTTCTTCAATTCTTCCCTAACCAGAGATCATTGTAATTCTCCTTTGTAATGGTGGCTATTCTTTCATGGTAGGCATTCTCCGTTTAATAGAGAGTCATAACCATTGTGCAGTGCCTAGAAATTTACTCTTAACCCTGCAGGGCTCGTTAGTGCAGTGTGGCCTGAGCTGTGAAGCATCTGCTGTTGAGGGTAGTACTGTACATCTAGCACAGATAGTGAGGTTACCTAGTTCAAGAGATGTCCAGGAGTAGATGAGTAAGTCAGAAATCGCCTGCCTTCCTACTTTTCTTATTTTTCTTCCTTCCCTCCTCCCTTCCTTTTCCTTCCTTCCTTCCTTCCTTCCTTCCTGTCTTCTCTCCATACTTCCTTCCTTTCTATTAGGAGTACACACATATTAACACCTATTGTGTGCCAGGCACTATGTTAGGAATACAAAAGGGTTAGTCTTTTCTCATTCCTCAGGGAATTCATTTTTTGAAGAGGGAAACAGTATATAAAGAGATGGTTGCAGTATAATATAGGTATGCTCAGGATATGGTGATCACTCAAAGAAGGATGCAACTAACTCTATTTGGAGAAGTCAAGGAAGGTATCCAGAAAGGCGACATTCTAACTGAACCTTGAAGGCTAAACGTTCTTTGAATTTGCCGAAGCTGACGTGCATTTCAGGTAGAAGGAATGTGCAGGGCCAGGGTGTCATGAGTGTCAACTATGAATGGGGGACTTTGAGGGGTTTGACATTCACGTAAGATTTTGTGGGAAAAGCAACAAAGATGAGACCGGAGATGACGATTAGGACCGGATAGTGGAATGTCTCATATACTAAGCAATTTGACCTTGACTCCTGGCCAGAATTCCTTATCTGAACCCCAGAACAGCATTTATTTTCTCAATTTTCACAAGGATGGAACATAACCCATACCATTCTAGGTACATAGAAGAGAGATTAATTCATTACATACAATGGATACTTTAGGATACTAGGGCTTAATTCGAGGGTTGAGAAAGGCTGAGTGAGGAACCTACTGATCTTTAAGCTGGAGATAAACATGTCAACTCTCTGGCTCCAGTGTAGACCAGAATGGCAAATAATAAGTAGCTGGAAGACCAGGGAAAGCTTTTCATAATGATCCAGATGAGAGAGACCAGAGCCTGAATTAAAGAAATGATAAGGGATGGAGCTTTATCTCTCAAAGAAACCATAACAGGATTTGGTAAAGAATTCAATGAGGGGCCCAGGGAAGGAGAAGTTAAGTTTAAGTCTTTGGTTTCTAGTTCAGAAGATGGCATGAATGGCGATGCCATTAACTGAGACATGAATATGACAGAAAAAGTAGTTTGGGAAGGGATAGAAAAATTAATTCAATGTAATATATGTTAAATTTTATGGGCCTGCAATATACTCAACAGGTAATGGCCAGGAAGGTAGCCGTGAAGGTGAGTGCCAAGTTCAAGAGAGAGGGTAGAGCTGCCAAAACAGTGAGAGTGAATATTTATCAGTCACTGTTGAAGGCACTTAACATATATTAATGTGTTTAATCCTCATAACCATTCTCTGCGGTAGAAACTCTCTTATTTCTATTTTATGGATGAGGAAATTAAGGCAAAAGGTGCTTAAATCATCTACCAAGTTCTCACAGCTAGTAAGTGTTGAAGACAAGGTGTAGACCCAGGCACTCTGACTTGAAGTGTTGTATGGCTACAGTTCTGTAAATGGAAGGCTTTAAGGCTTTGTAGGTGGTCGCTGAAGCCATTGGAGAAATAACAGGAAAATTATGCAGAGTGAACATTTGGTGGGAGGCCTGTACACCCCCAAGGATAGGAAGCATCTGAGGAACATTAGGAATTGTTTGACTTAGTATCAAGCTGTCCTTATTCCTGTGCCCCAGGCCCCTTGCTCAGGCCCTCTGACTTCACTCCTTGGATGAGGAACCCAAACTTTTTACAGTAGATCTCTGAGCCCCTACTGCTCTGTTCCTCAGTCCCGTGTCTTTGCAGCACTAATTCCTGATCATGGTCCCCAGTTTCTCCTGTAGTGGCCCCATGAGACTCCAGTGGCAGGAAAATGGGAACACCTTGAATTTATAAATGTATTTAATTATTCAACAAATATTTGTTGAACGTCTTCCATTTGCCAAGGACTATTTTAAGCTCTGGAGATACAGCAAAGAATTAAAACAGAATAGAACTCCTGCCCTCATGAAGCTTACATTTTAGTAGAATACTCCAGGAGTTATCCTGGTATCTTACATTTGTGAAGCACTTTTAATTTTCCAAAGCATTCCCAGCTACCGTCTCCCTAAGAGGTGACTATGGTAGCATGACTGTCCCCACATTGTAGACACCGGATCGGATACATATGGAACCTTGAGCCATTCTCCCAGGCTCCTGCAGTTCTTGCCACATAGATTTTTAAGCTAACCTTTGTGGATTTGCTCTTTGACAATTCTACGCAAAGCTCTGATTTAAATTTAAATTTAAAATCCTTTAGTGGGTTCACGTGGTGACATCAATTTCAAATTCACTTCAGTCTGGCATTTTTATAAATAATAGAATGTAGATATAAACACCTTGGCTAAGGCGAAATGGCACCATATAAAACTTTATCAAATACATATGACAGCTACAAATTATCAATGAAAGTGGTGACAACATTCTTATGTAGTAAACACAGAATACTATTTCTTGTTTCTTGTATCTTTATAAATCAGAATAAGCAAATTGTTTATTAAAAACATAATAAGCATATCAACCATATGCTATTTCTTGTTTCACCATTAATCAAAGTCAACAAAATGTTTGTGAGGACTTATTTATATTCCTGCAAGGTACCATGACGTGTCCCAGGAAGTGTCAGACACAGCCCTCCCCTCATGGAGTTTGTAATCTGCTTGTAGACAGGCTTGCTGGCATGAGATGAAAACTCACAATCCAGCCCAGTCCGTGATACAGTATGCAGTGACTGGCGTAAACAACAAATGTGACAGAGGCTGAGAAGGGGGCGTGTATGAACTCTGAGGTGGGCTGGATCATGAGGGAAACATTCATTTATTAAAAAGTAGAACTTAAAAACCTCTAAAGGGTTGTTCACAAATTATCCGGGTACCAAGGTGAAGGATAGAAAGTTCCAGACATTGGGAACAGGAAAAGAAGGGGAGATGGGTGAGGAGGTCTGGTTGGGGTGGGCTTTGAATGCCAAGTGAAGACTCTGGACTTGCCATTAACATTTTGTTTTTTGTTTTTTTTTGGTCCCTAACACTATCTAAAACCTCATAGAATCTAAAGATCCAAATGAAGGACTTTGAAGTAAGTGCTGAGCCTGTACAGGACTGGCTGAGTAAAACCGAGAAGATGGTGCATGAAAGCAGCAATCGCCTGTATGATCTGCCAGCCAAGAGGCGGGAACAGCAAAAGCTGCAGGTGATCAGCCCCTCAGCCGGTCTGGCCATCCCCCATCTACCACGCATTCAGATCAGAGGCATGTGAGCACCCTGGAGTTAGATTTTGCTGTCCTGAGATAGAGCGCACCTGTCCCCGATTTCAGAGGTCCTGTTTTCCAGCTTTCCTTTGAGGTGTGATTTGTCCGGTCCTGTAGGCCACACTGTGTGTAGCTTGGAAATAATAACGCGCCTTCGGGGCACACCTATGACTCGCCCGTGTTTGTTTCCTCGGTCTTGGGGCCGAAGCTTTGTCTGCGATGTGCTCTTCCCCAGCCTCTTAATAGTGACTTGCTTGTGCTTTTCAGTCTGTCCTTGAGGAAATAAACTGCTACGAGCCTCAGCTCCACAGGCTGAAAGAGAAAGCTCAGCAGCTGTGGGAGGGCCAAGCGGCCAGCAGGAGCTTTATGCACCGAGTGTCACAGCTGTCTTCTCAGTATCTAGCTCTAAGCAATTTAACAAAGGTAACGCCTGCCATGTGCTGTGTGTGAGTGTGGGCCCCAGGTCGCAGAGCTGGGGCCCGGGAGCCCGGGGCCCCGCGGCAGGGCTGAGGCGTGTAAGTGCTCTCCCTAGCCTTGCAAGCCCAGCCAAACATTTGTGCTGCATCATCTCCACATGCTTGTCTGAAAAGAGCAAAGGAAGTTTCAAACATCGAAGAGACTTCCCATCTCTATGATTGCACAAAATATTCCCTTTAATCCTGAAGTGGTATGTTCCCCAGAGCTTTTATTTTGAAGACTCAAAGCATAAACATAAGGCAGAGTTCAGAGTATTGTGTCTAAAGATACGCAGATTAAATTACTTTAGAAAAACAGGAATTTAAAGCAGTTTAAATTTATTTAGAGGACTAAATAGAGTGAGTGGGGGATCATTTTTTTCCGTTTGTCTCAATTCTTTATATTCATTACATAGTAGTCAAAGATGTGTTGATTGAGAGTTTCAGTTCAGATTCTAGAGCAGAGCTCAAAATTGGCAATGATTCCTATAACTAATTAAAGCGCTTTTCTAACAACTTAGAAAAAAGTAAATGGGATCCCACAGTGACCTCACTTAGAGCCTTCAGCAGACCCATCTTGAACTTTGTAGGGCCGGCCTACCTTGAGCTTTATGGCCTTGTAACATTTGTTCCCTATATTTCCCTTTTGTATTTCAGATCTGAGAATGTAGGGAACCTGCTGTAACTTGGCTTTGCCTGTTTTAGTGTGGGCTTACTCCTGGCCTGCTGTTTGCATCCCCAATAAAACATCATTGAGAGAGCCAAATAGCATAGGTGCTGGAGTAAAAGAGTCTGTGTTTACACCAATGTTTTTTACATTTTTTGTCTTTAGAAAATCTGGCACATATCTGAAATTAGAATAAATTAAGGCCATATTCCTTTGTATTTATTTAGATACCAAAAAATCAATAGATACTCAAATGCTTTAAGAACTGAAAATTATGTTCATAAAATCTTCACTGTTGGATATAAGCTTTAATTAATAAATAAAACCACATTTACGGTCCCAATTTAGGGATATTACAGAATCTCAGATAATTGTTTTTTTAGAACCGGCTACAATGTAGGTCATGTGGGTATGTGGTATCAGTAGAGCCAAATGTGATCATGTGAGAGCAGAAGCTACTTCAGTGGGCTTCCCAAACAAGGTGTGAGGAAGACATTAATGAAATTTCTGAAAAATATCCCAATTGTCGTAAAGAAGAGTAGCGAGTAAGCTGAGGGGCACTAAATTGTCATTGTAATCTTTCTGCTTCTTGACCCGATTATTCTCATAGTTTTACTCTTTAGAAAGCTATTTCACATCTCGTAGATTCATACAGCCTTGCATTGTATCTGTGAGCATATGAACCTATGGCTGATCGCAGTTGTTTGGAACAAAGGGTTAGCTTTACAATCTGAGTAGCTTCAGGGTGTGAAGTCTCTGTGGAAGGGACAGCTGGAAAACGATTTCTGTCATTTCCAGGAGAAAGTGTCAAGACTGGACAGAATCGTTGCAGAACACAATCAGTTCTCCCTCGGGATTAAAGACCTGCAAGAGTGGATGACAGATGCGGTCCACATGCTGGATTCTTACTGCCACCCGACCTCTGACAAGAGCGTGCTGGACAGCAGGATGCTCAAGCTTGAGGTGTGCCTTTTATGAGAAATGTCTCTAATTTACAGAATTTGTTTTTCTCAAAAGTTCTCGAGTCTCCGTCTGTCTGGTATGATAATGTCACACTCTGTCCACGAGAAATCCAAGAATGCTCCGTGGATATGATCCTGTTTGCATAGGGAGGCTTTGCTGAAGCATTCCTGAATTGACTGAGCTCAGATATACTCAGTCATAAATACTTTACAAAAATTAAAATAAAATAAGGAAATTTCCTGGCAGTCCAGTGGTTAGGACTCTGTGCTTTCACTGCCGAGGGCGTGGGTTCAATCCCTGGTTGGGGGAATAAGGTCCCGCAAGCCGCACAGCGTGGCCAAAAAAATAAAAATTAAAAAAAAAAATTTTAAATAAAAAATAACAACCCCAAAATGGTTACTTGCTTGATATAGCCAGTTAAGAGGCTAGTTTCAAATTACATCACAGGCACATTTATTCTGAGAAATACTTGGTTGAAACATTTTATCGGGCAAAACCTTTCCCATCTTGTTCAACTCACTTGCCTGCCTGTATCAGTTAGTCCGTTCTTCTCCCATCACAAGATAATTAGTTCTATGTTAGTTTACGTTTGTGATAAAGCAGTCATTCTGCGTTCATTTACCTGTCATTTATACACTGGGTGTCTTCTGGGAGATTGGCACTCTGTCTTGATACCAAAGATTCAAAAATGAATAAAATATGGTCATTGTCCTCAAGGATTTCATTGTCTGAGGCTGGAGGCTGAAACACAGAAGACAGTAATAATAATTACGGTGCTGTGGACACACAGAGGAGTGGAGCTGGGCAAGGGGCATCGGGTTGAGAGCTGAGGCAGGTTTCTCAGAAAGCCTGATACCTCAGCGGAGATTTCAGAGTGGGACCAAAAGAGCAAAAGCTGAAGAAAGCCAACAGCATGGTGTGTGAGACGTTACTAGCAGTTCTTTCCTGCTGCAGCAAAAGCTGATGGCCATGACTGGCTGAAACTGAATCTGTAGAGGTTGGCAAGGTCCAGATGAGAGAGAGAGATGCAACTTTACCTTTTAGGTGATAAACACCAGTTTTATAACTTTGAATTCAAAGATCCTTCTTATATAGCAAAAGAATAGTGCTTGTGAAGAACTTGCAATATATAAATTAATATATAATATGAATTAAGCTATTTCTTTCAGTTTGTTGTATGAGAGACCTTAACCTTTATAGAGCTCTTCATCCAGTGACCTTTGAGAATTCAGGAATCCTATTGTCATCTATTTTTCTCTTATTAAAAAACAGTAAAATTAAACTTCAGTGGAAATTAGGGATTATTCAGAGAATAATAATGACCTGAAAGGCCAAGGCCACTCAGGCTGGTGACTGGTTACTGGCACCACCAGCAAGTGACTCTCCCGTCCTCCACCTGATAAGCTTGAGAGAACCGGGGCTCAACCCAACTGCAGATCATCTGCTATCCACAGGGACTCTGAAATATTTAAAGCTAGAAATGTTAGATAAGCAAATGACAAAGGACTTCTGTATGTGCTTTTTTTACAGGCTCTATTATCAGTGAAACAGGAAAAAGAGATCCAGATGAAAATGATATTGACCAGAGGGGAATCTGTGCTTCAGAATACCTCTGCGGAAGGCATTCCTGCCCTTCAGCAGGAGCTGCAGAGTGTGAAGGATATGTGGGCATCCCTTTTGTCTGCAGCGATTCGTTGTAAAAGGTTAGTGAAGCTGAAGGGCTGCTGTGAAGTCATTGCTAAAAGATCTACAGGATAGCTCAGTAACAGACTGTCCCGGGGTTCTCCCTTTCTCTCTCTCTCTCTCTCTCTCCCCCTCACCCTCCCCCCCGCCCCGTCCCAATCTCTTTCTCTCTATTGCCCTGCTCCGTTATTTTTTCCTCCCTTTCTTCCTTCCTGCTTCCCTCCCTCCTTCCTTCCTTTTCTTTTTTCTTCTTGGAACAAAAGAACCTGGCAGGCACGATCTTTCATTTAGGTTGACCTGCAGTACTATGTCTGTGTTTTCATATAACTACATGTTTCTTTGTGTTGATGTTCACTGCTTAAAAAGTCAAAAGATAAACACATGTTTAATCATGTGAAGATATATTAGATATATTAAAACCAATCAGTTTACTTGGGAAGTAGCCCCAGAAAACACCAGTAGGTGGTGGGAACAACACGTGAGAAAGGGAGGGCAGCCAGTAACATGGGCAGCTGGAGCTTACCCCCAGCAGGCGTTGCTGGGAGCCAGTGTAGACAGAGCGTGTCTGGGAATTACCCATGGAGAGCAGGGGAGCTGGAATGTTTGTAAACAAACTGCCATGAGTCAGGCAGGCAGTCGAGGATTGCCTCCAGGGGACGACAATCCCTGGCATTTCTTGCCTACAGTGCCCTCAAGCTGAGAGGGCACCAGGGACCAAGGATGCCCTCGGGCCAAGAGGGCAGGGAGTTGGCCTTTGGAGGACCGGTTGGCAGCGTAGTGCAGGGGTCTGGACGGAGGGTGGAGCGCAGAGTGTCTGCTACAGAAGGGTTCAAGCCTGTTAGTAAAATTAGACACAAATGATTAATGGAGTTAAACATGTAACATCTGTATTGAGAGAAGCAAGTGCTTAATTTATCAGTAAGATAAATCATCAGGTTTTAATAATTAGACCAATTCAGGAAATGTTAGCCTATATCATTTGTGATTTTCTGATTTTTAAATCTCATGCAAGATAGTGACTGTGCTTGTTCTTGTTCGGTTCTTCCTTCCTTCTCTTATTACTTTTTTTTCTCTCCTCTGGATGTCCTACTCAACTTGATGGAGTTAAATATTGCTTCTCTTTCTGCCCTGAGTCTTGGCTCCGAAAAGCCTCGCTCAGGGCATCTCTCCGTCCTTCCTGCTGCTCGGTGACAGCAGTGCTGCTTGAGGTTATTTTTAGCAGGGATGCAGGGAAGGCACATTTCTCCTGGACTTTCGCTGGGGACACCCCTCACCCCCCAGCCAAGACTCGGCCGGGGGAGTCTGGTACAGAAACCCCTGTCTCAGAAAGGGGAAACACGTGTGTTTTCTGTTCCTTCAACTCACCAGAACAGGAGTTGCAGTCAAGCCTGGGGTTACACTGATGGGAAATGTGAGGTTCCAAAGCCAGTGTGCTGCCCTCATCCCTGGTCTCCGAGTCCTCGTAAATCTGGGGAGCAGGAGGTGCCTGGGGCCTGTGATGCCCAGTGTGTGGGTGTTGGGGTCCAAAGGGAGCCAGCGCTGTGGACTGCATGGGGGTACCAGGCGTTCTGGGTGGTGTTTATGCAGGTACTTGCTTTATAAATCATTAAACTGATCATGTCTGTTCTAAAAAAAAAAACAAAAACCTGACTCCAGGTTTTATATCCAGTGCCTCTTCTCCACCCGTTGGCCTGGACTTCACTAACCCTTGCTTCTCAAGGCTGTGCTTGCCAGGGACCCAGACTCGGATCTGATAAGCCAGAGCAGCCCCTCTCAATCCTGCCCCGTCCTGATCTATGGACTTCCTGCTGGGAGAGTAGACAGAACCAACACAGTGATAGAGATCAGACAGATTGGATGTACATGGCTTCTCCGTGTAGATTACTGTCCTTTCAATTACCTTTCAGTCAACTTGAAGGAGCTCTTTCTAAGTGGACAAGTTATCAGGACGATGTTCGACAGTTTTCCAGCTGGATGGACAGCGTGGAGACCAGCCTAAACGAATCCGAAAGGCAGTGTGCAGAAGTGCGGGAGAAAACAGCCGCTCTCGGGAAAGCCAAGGTGGGACCTGGATTTCAGATTCCATTTGTTTTCTGACACGTGCTTCAGAGTTGCCATAGTTGTACAGAAATGTGCTCACCTGAATCCTAGGGCTGTCCACATAGGCAAACTCTATTTGAGGGGTTTACTATAATTTCTAATGGCTTCTTAACCTAAACTTTTGTTTGTGGCTATTTTGTTAGTCAGTGAAAATGTCCTCTTCCAGGAAAACCTCATAGACGCATGTTTTATGATATATTTAAAATTTGGCAACTTGTAATAGCTTTTCATATCTTCAGCCTGCTCGTCATTCGGAAGTAAAAGTACTTTCTTTTCTATCACATCCTTTTATATTTCTACTTTTATATATTTTTCATAATGCTTATATTAATACAGTACTACATGTAAAGATTATTTAATAGATAGATGGATAGATCGATGGTAGATAGATAGATAGATAGATACTGGAGGTATGTTCTTAAACCTCTTTTTTGCTGATATTAGTATTCACACATAACATTTTGGAAACCTTTGTTTTATTCATCCAGGGCATATTCATTGGATGGCCTGTTCTACCTAAAACTTATTGTGTCCTAAACAGTACTTATCATCTTCTACCCCAAATCCTTCACACTCCTATATTCTCAGTGTCAGTTCTTTTGTGTCACCCCACACTGAATACCCGAAACTGGGAACCTCGTTTCCCCACCTCCTTCTTTCTTACCCCCGCTTTGAATTAGGCAGTAGGTCTTGCTGATTCCAGTTCAGAAATGTCTCCTGACTCTAATCCATCCTTCTTTTCCTAAATTGCAGCAGCTCACCTCGTCTCTTGTCTCCATCTCCCGTTATCTTCATATGAAGGTGAATGTCTCTCTTTCCTGCCTGAGAGTTCCGTTGCTTTCCACTGTTTACAGTGTCATACCACTCTCCCTCCTCTAGTTTGTAAGAATTTTAATAATCTCTTTGCCAGCCTCATTTTGCTCACTCTTCCACCCTCCTTCCACCCTTGTGCCAGTCTTACTGTATTTCTCACTGTTTCCTGAATGTGCCACATTAAATGGAATTAAACGATTCCATGCCTTTGCAGAATCTCTTCCCTTTTTCACAGAATACTTTAGCTGTGCCCCGGCACCTGGCAACCTTCTACTTACCTTTCTGAATTAGTTCAGAGGCTATCTTTTCTATGATACCACCACCACCCGAGGCTTCATTAGTTCTTCTGTTCTCTGTTGTTCACATCTCTTTATCAGTTTTATAGAATATATGCTTACATACCTCTCTCCCTCAGTGGTTAAAGATGCTTAATTTTCTTTTTATCCTATGCATTTGGCTCTCTGTCTGACACAGAGCAAATGCTGAGTAAAAGTTATTTGAATGACTAAATGGCCTTACGTGACCTATGCCAAATCACTTAACATTTCTGGGTTTGCATGAGTGTTTGCATCTGAAAATTAATCTACTCATAATTATCTACCCATCGTATTGTTATATTGATCTATTGCTTTATTAATTATTCATCTATTCAATAAATATTTATTGAGAACTCGCTACATGCAGGCATTGTGCTCAATTCCAGGTAAATAAAACAGACAAAGGTTGTATTCTGGAGGGGACACCTATACTCGTCCGAGAATGCATGAATAAACAAATAATTATAACTGGTGATAAGTGCCCTGAAGAAAAAACTGTATGTTATGAGAGAGAGTCATTGGGACAGGGCAATTATGGACTGCTTGGAGTCGGGGGAGAGGGAGGAGAGACTGGAAAGACATCTCTGAAGTAGTAGACGGAAATGATGCCCTAAGGAATTTAGTGCAGAGAAATCAGTCTGGGGAGGAAGTGGGAAAAGAGCATTTCAGATGGAATAATCAGCATGTCCCTGAGGAGGGAGAGAACCTGGCTCAGATAAGAGGGAGCTAGAAGAAAGGCTGGGTGTTGCTGGAGCCGAGAATAAATGGATGGGTGCTGCCAGGTGATCTGGCAGAGGTGGCAGGGACCAGATCCTGCATTGCCATGAGGTTGCTAGCCTGTGGATTTTCTACTTGATCCTGACGGCCTTGGGAAGATAATCAATGTTTTAAGCTGGGGAGTGACACGATTCCCTTTAGAATCTTACAATCTTTTATCACTCAAGCTGCTGTGTAGAGTGTGGACAAAGGGACTGGGCAGGAACTGGGGGCAGGGAATCTGCCCAGCAGGATATTGCAAAAGTCCAAGTAAAAGGTGATAGCAGGGGCTGGCGGTTTGCAGGAGACAGGAGAACACATGTCAGGATATAGTGAAGAGATAGAACTAACAGGATTTCATCATGGATGGAAGGAGAAAGGGTGACTCCAGTGGTGTGAATTGACCAGCTGGGTGGGAATGGTAGCATTTACTGTTTGAAAAAAGACTGAAGGGGAAGGAGGTTTATTGGTGGCTGGGGAAGGATGGGAATGGAGTAGAGCTCAAGAGCCCATTTTTGGACAAATTAAGTTTGAGGTTTCCAAGTCAACTGGAATCAGTATCTCAGAGACAGTTCTGGGCCAGATATCAAATACACCCCCCGACTCATATAGATATAGATATAGATATAGATATAGATATAGATATAGATATAGATATATAGATGGATGGATAGAGTGATCTATCTTTCTGTCTACAGATAGATAACCTGAGATCACTTGCCAAGTATGCAGTTAAAATATCCTAATTTTAGTAGTACCATTGATATGATTATATATGCACCAATTCCTTTGTTTTTTTAAAATGTTCTCTAGTTATTAAATGAAGAAGTGCTGAGCCACAGCAGCTTGCTGGAGACCATTGAAGTCAAAGGAGCTGGCATGACAGAGCACTATGTCACCCAGTTAGAATTCCAGGACCTGCAAGAACGATACAGAGACATCAGAGAGCGGACCAAGGTATGGCTCACCGTGTTCCAGGCAAACCCACTGAAAATGCAGTGTTTGGAGCTGTGCTTATTTAAAGACTCATTTATTTGGGGCAATGACAGCCTTGTGAAAGCAGATAGAACAAAAAAATGCAAAATGAATTTTAATACTTTGAATACCCCACTGGCAAAACCAAACAAAAACCCTCAACTATTGTTAGGATATGAAAGTTACTGAAGGAAAATAATTCTCAATTAAAAAGTCCTAGAAATGTACCTATTGTAGAAAAATTGGGGGCAGCTTCATAAGGAAGACTCATAAGTTCTTTAATATGTCTGGTGATGAAAATTTTCTAAAGCAGGAAATAATCACCAATAATATTTATAATACCGTGCTTTATTTATTTCTTTGTGAACTTTCAGCACACCTTACTTTATTAGACAAAGTACATGAAAAATTAAATCCACAGTGAGTCCCAATCCTCACTGACGGCACAATATAAGAATTTCAGTTTTCTTCATTAGCAAAAATGTATTTTTATGACAAATAAAGTTAATTCATTTTTTGGAATATCCATGTGACATTTCATAAGGAATTCAGAGATCAGGAAGATAATTCAAGAAAGTGATCTTTAAGACCCCTTTTACTCCTAATATTACATTTTTTTATATTTTTTACCTAAATCTTAATGTTTTACTCTTCTAGGAAACATTCATATTTTAATGATTTAATAATCATGCTTTTTTAAAATTCCGAAAGTGAATTCTTACAGTACGTTGAAACTGCATGTAGAAATGTATTCCCATCTTAATCATCTTACATGCTAATAATAGGAAGCAGTAACCAAGTCTGAAAAACTAGTTCGCCTGCACCAGGAGTATCAGAGAGACTTGAAGGCATTTGAAGCTTGGCTGGAGCAAGAGCGAGAAAAGCTTGACCGATATTCACTTCTTGAAGGTGATGCCCACACTCACGAGACAACGTTGCGGGATCTTCAGGTAAAGTCTACTTCATCATAAAACAAAGGAATTTTCATTCTGAATGTGGAATCATTATTTTAAGCAGTGGGAAGTTACTGTGACCTTAAATCCTATAAACAGCTGATATATATTAAGTGAAACCCTAGTAAGGTCTGATCTGTAGCATTTTGGGACCTCGGTAGCGTATGCTAGTCGAGATCGTTTGATAGGCAGTTTAGACTGAGCAGGACTGGATCTTGAGGAATTCGTTAAGTTACTAAGGTGGCCTCTGACAGGAGTGCCTAGTGGTCTCATTTATGGTATTGACTGGCCCACCTGCCTGTTGCTCCCTAAAGGATTGAATTAGATGTGGAACACAGCTGCAGGAGTCAATAGCACGTGACACTTCTCAAAGTCAAATCGGTGGCACCATCTTAGGCCATCTGGTTTTAACCCAAATCTCCCACATTGCTGAGGATACAGGCCCAGGGACAGAGACCTAGAAGAAGGAATTCGAGGAGCTAGAAAAAGCACTGGTGCTCAGGTGAGCAGTCTGATATTCAGGGCCAGATGGCAAACCTCATGGGGAAAGTGGTCCTAACCCACTTATTCATTGACTCATTCAACATTTACTGAACACCTAATGCAGTGCAGACACTGTACTTGGCTAGCTAGTACAGGTAAAGATGATTAAAATATTTTTCTTGCCTGCAAGGAACTTGCATTCTAAAGAAATGCAGACCCATTGATAGGTCGTAATGATCTATCTAACAATGTGATAAGGACATTAATAGAACTACTCTATTATTAGGGATCTTATGGGAGCATCAAAGAGAGCCCCTTAATCTTACCTGGAGAGACAGGTAGGGGTCAGGGGGTTCCCAAGAAGGGGAAACCAGGCACACAGAGTAGAGAACAGAGAAAGGCCAGCAAGACAACTCTGTGTCCCACCAGCTCTGTGTTGGAACTTACTGAACACTGTCAGCTCTTATCGGAATTGGTTCAGGATTGGGCAAGATGTACCTACAGCTCACACAAGGTGGAAAAGCAGGACTGAGATGGTCATCGCTGGCATATAACATTTCTGGCTATTTCAGTGGGTCTCAGGGAGTGTTGTGTAATGGCGGGAGTGCACGGGTGGGATTAGGAAGCTGAGACTCTGACTTATGGTGAGAACTGACCCTGGGTGACTTTGGCGGAGGTAAACGTCTCTGACTCAGTTTTCTCCACAGAGTTGTTCTGAGGAAGGATTAGATGAGATGGGAGAAAAATCTTATTTAAATAATAGTCCATTCATGAAATAAATACACAGCAGAAGTTGAAGAGTCATAGTTTCATTAGCTTATTTAAGGATCTCATCCATTTTATTCTTAATAGTAGCATACCCTGGTCTGCTAGGTTTAACTGTTGTAATTTATCTTAATGGAATGGACTTTGTTTTCTGGCTATAACCTCTCCCAGCACTTCACTCCAGACATTCTTGGCAAGCAAATGCCAAGCTCTCCAAGTTCTGTGTAGGAACTGGGCCAAGAAGTCACTTGTCACCAGCAGGTGTTTCTCCTGTTCCAGAAGAAAATGTTTCACTTTGGTCAGTATTAATGTAGCCCAAACCCAAACCTAACTCCAACCTCTCAGTTCACTGTGTATTAATTCTTATTGACACTGTCTTATTTTGAGTCACCACAAATGTTAAAAAGGGAGGGGAGACGCTAAGGCAGAAATTGGTGGTGGAGACGTGACATTCCAACTGCACTACTTCAGGGTCCTGATGTCCTACAGCTCGCTTAGTCATCTGGGGATCTGCCAGCAGTGTGAAACATGTTCACAAATTATTTTGCATTTACTGAAGGCTTAATTTGAGTCTTAGAACACATAGATTTTTAAAATATTTAACTATATTTTCCCCTCAGAATAAGTACTTGAAATGTGGTATACATATATAAGAATTTATCTAATGCAGTGATTTGTAGAATAGTGAAAACTGCTATTAAATAGGGAAAGGGTGATATATTAAGAAGATTAGGGGCTTCCTTGGTGGCTCAGTGGTTGAGAATCCGCCTGCCAATGCAGGGGACACGGGTTCGAGCCCTGGTCCGGGAAGATCCCACATGCCACGGAGCAACTAAGTCCGTGCGTCACAACTACTGAGCCTGTGCTCTAGAGCCCGCAAGCCACAACTACTGAGCCCGCGTGCCTAGAGCCCATGCTCTGCAACAAGAGAAGCCACCGCAATGAGAAGCCCACACACCGCAACGAAGAGTAGCCACTGCTCGCCGCCACTAGAGAAAGCCCGCGTACAGCAATGAAGACCCAACGCAGCCAAAAATAAATAAATAAATAAGTTAATTAATTAATTTTTAAAAAGGAGATTAATTAGGGCAAGGATCAGTAGACTGTAGCCCAGAACCCATATTTTAAATAAGGTTGGAGAGCGGATGGGGAGACCGGCGGCCCGAAGACGGAGTCGGAGGCGGAGCGCTGCGGCCATGCAGGCGGCAGAGGCGGACGCAGGCGCAGGCAGGATGGCGGGCGGCGCTGAAGGCCTGGGCAGCCAGGGGGGCAGGGGGGCCCGGGGCGGCCCTCGCAGCGCGGGTGCTGCCGCCGCTGCAAACGACGGAGCTCTGTGGGTCGCGCCGGCACAGCACTCTCCGGGGCCGGGCGGACACCCCGCGTCCACGGCCAGAAGGCCAGGAAGCCGGCCGCACGTATTCGCCCTAAGTGTGCCTTTCCCGTCCACCTTGGAGGCGGAGATCGCCCGTGGGTCCCTGGCCCCAGATGCCGAACTGCACCATGGGGCTGTTGGGAAGGAGCTCACAGTAAGCGGCAGCGTCCTGGCGGTCCACTGGAGAGCTGAAGATTCCCACCTCCTCCAAATTTCCATCGTCAACTTTCTTGACCAGCTTTCTCTGGTGATACGGACCATGCAGCGCTTTGGGCCCCCTGTTGCACGCTAAGCCAGGGCTAGAGAAAGGGATTAAGGTCTAAACTTGTGTCCCTTCCTAGACAGTGCATCCCTCCTAGGGCAGTGATTCCTGTAGTAGTTGCCACTTTATTATGGGGGCCTCACCTTTTGCCTCTACTGGCCCTTGGGTGCTGAGGGTTCACTTGCTTTGTTTGGTGCTTAAATGTTTCTTAACTACTGAAAATAAAACTGAGCTACGATGCTCTGTCTGACCTTATTTTCAACTACAGCACCTTTAAATATTCTTGCCTTTGTCCTTAGATTGGAGGGGAGGTTCTGTGATTCAGATATTCAAGTAGTACAATGTAACTGAAGACAGTTTAAGAAATGGAAGAGGATAGGTCCTGTCTGTCATTCAGTATTAACTACTGTCAACATTTTGGAATATTTTCTTAGTTTTATAGTGGTATTTATGTAGTAAATGTGTAACAGTAATAATATTTTGCAAGTGTAGCATTTTTCCTGATATTTTTCATCTAACATGAACCTTTTTCTAAAAATTCTTCAAAAGCATTATTGAATGGATACATAAAAGATACATTATTGAATGTTAAATTATTTTCAATTTTTGCCATATTATAGGTAATGATTCAGTGGAATGCTTGTATGTAGAGCTTTGCCTGAATGATTGTTTTCTTAAGATAGACTACAAGAGGTAGAATTGGTTAAATATGTAAAGCTCTCACTCTGCAGTGTGTGAAATTGCTCTCCAAATTGTACAGAAAATGTACCCTCCCACCAGAATGCTGGTTTCGCACATCCTTGTCACTACTGGGTCTCCTTGGTAAAATTTTTTTAAAAACTGGGTTTGTATGACAAGAGCAAACAACCGAGAAACACTCGAATAGGAGCTTTGTGGCTTACTGGCCTTGTCTCAGATCAGTGAAGAAAAAGTGCTAGGACAGTCATTTAAGCCTTTAGTTAGAAGGAGTTAGCTTCCTGTAAAAGGTGTTGTATCCTGCAGCCTTTCTAAACTCACTTATTCTAGTAGCTCTTTGGTAGATGCCATTGGATTTTCATCATTGATCACGTTTTCTCAGAATAAAGGCAGTTTTGCTTCTTCCTTTCCAAAAAATAAATAAATAAATAAATAAGGTTTTATTGGAACACAGCCACACCTGTTCATCTATGTAGCGTCTATGGCTGCTTTGGCGCCACAATGGCAAGGTTAGGCAATTGAGTACTTGCAACAGAGATTGTGTGGCCCACAAAGCCTAAAATATCCAACCCTATCCAACCCTTAATGGAAAATTTTGCCAAACCCTGAATTAAGGAAAGAGATTGTACAAAATTACCTTTAAAAAATTTTAGGAATTTTGGAATAAAATTTCTGTTTGTCATCATTTTGATTAATATTTTACAATATAAATTGTTCTTCTTTTCCATTTACAATACATTCACATTACAACATTCTTGGAGTGGTATCATAGCTGAGGACAAATGTATCCAATAGTCTGAACCATATAAGGTTGCTATTTCTATAGGTAAAAGTGGTCAGATATGAGCAATTTCGTTGGTATTAAAGATTTTTTAATAATATTGTATTCTGACTAAATATGTTGACACTTTTAACATTCTTGGTAGGATTTGACTTGGCCCCTTTCAACTTTAGATGATCAGATCAAGTAACACAAGTGTATAATACCGTTTTGCCAACATCTTTAAGGATATGAGTTTTTCTTTCTATAAAAAAAGTAGTTTATGCTCCTCAAGACTTGGTTCATACTAAATTTGTAGGGTAAATTTCTGGGACTTATGCTTTGGTGGAGGGAAATGTATTTGTACCTAGGAGTACCTGATGGGCAGGTGTGATAATTCAGCCTTCCAGGTTTGTATGCCCTGTACCCTCCAGGGCCAACTTCTCTTTGCCATCGCATTCCCTAGAACATCTTTGGCAAAGGATCCCTCCTTAGCAAAAGCAAGGTCCATTGTTCTTTTCTCAGCCACACATGTAGCACTGATCCCATTCAATGTCAAAGCAAGAAACCTTAGGCTCTTTAAACAGATTAGGAGCCAAAAAAAGCCTAGGTTATTATATTAAACAATAACCCTTTAATCACAGTGTTTTTTGTCTGTAGGCTGAAAAGCCAAATTTCAGACATTGCTTCTAAGATGACTGAGAAAAATATTTCTCTCGGTGTGTGTATTTCTGTGTATATGTGTGCATTCTGATTAATTTAATTGGAAATACTTCAGAATCTTTCTCCTGACTTGGGAGACAGTATTCAGTTTTCGGTACATATTTTTTTGTGTAAGTCGGAATCAAAGCATTCTTTCCTAACATGAAGCTTTCTTGAAGCCAACGTGAAGGGCACAGTTGGCTTGAGTGAGACATGATCACCTACACGGGTGTAAAATATGAGTGAGGTGTGGCAGCCATACCTTTCCCCTACAGGAGCTCCAGGTGCACTGCGCAGAGGGGCAGGCCCTGTTGCATTCAGTGCTGCACACCAGAGAGGAAGTGATACCATCGGGCATCCCCCAGACGGAGGACCGGGCATTAGAGTCTCTCCGGCAGAACTGGCAGGCTTACCAGCAGAGGCTGTCCGAGACCCGAACTCAGTTCAATAATGTAGTCAACAAATTGAGACTGATGGAACAGAAGTTTCAGCAAGTAGACGAGTGGCTGAAAGCAATGGAGGACAAAGTGAGTCTCAGAAGTGGACGTCAGTCTCACCGGGCAGCCAAGGAGATACAATTACATCAGATGAAGGTACAACTAACGTAAATTCCTCATCTTTGTCAAAGTAGCAGTTGCATTGCATAATTTGTTTCCTTAAAATATTTAGTAACTTCTGGTCCAAGGTTTAGCTTTTGCAAAATCTCTTTCTACTTGTAAAGAAATTTGATGTACATTACAATGGAGCATTCTTCTACCAGCAATTATTTATTAGAATCCTAAGGCAGTCTAGTTTAATGAAGTATTTTATATTTTCTTCCCAAGCTTTATTACCTTGCTTGGTAAAGATACATGAATGCTAGTGTTGCAATAATTTGTTTATGGCTCTGATTTGAAATTGCTCTACTGTACTACATTGACATAATACTTGAAAATTAATTTTATTCTAATTTTTATGTAGATTCAGTGCACATGATCAAGATAATCCTTAGGCCTCTGGAGCTTCTTTTCCTTATTCATCTATTTTAAAATGTATCTAAGTACAACAAAAAGATATAAAAATATATGTAATAAAGACAGAACACTCAAACTCATTAAGTGTACAGTTTTTATCATGTTACTGGAATTACATTTTCATGAAGGTTTTATGTGAAGTATTTTCAAAATTATATCACAGGATAAGTATATTCTAACAATACACTGAAATCGTTTTCTAGTAAGAAGATATATTTATTTGTCTTACTCAAGAATCTGTAAGATTGAACCTTTCCCTCCAATACTGTGTCATTTCAGAAGTGGCATGAAGAAGTCACTGCGTACAGAGATGAAGTTGAGGAAGTGGGAGCCAGAGCACAGGAGATCCTGGATGAGAGCCACGTGAGCAGCCGAATGGGCTGCCAGGCCACCCAGCTGACGTCCAGATACCAAGCCCTTCTCCTCCAAGTGCTGGTGAGCGGGCCACCCCTGCTCATCATAGGCAAACTTCACAAGCCAGATGTTCTTCCTTTCGCTAACCTCCAGTGAAGATAATATGTGTTTAGCAAGAAAGGCACTGGCACAGGTCTTTAATCACTGTTCAATTGTGTTTCTTCTTTCAAAGGAACAAATAAAATTCCTGGAGGAAGAGATCCAGAGTTTGGAGGAATCAGAATTATCTCTAAGTTCCTATTCGGATTGGTACAGCTCTACTCACAAAAATTTCAAGAATGTGGCTGCCAAAATTGATAAAGTAGATAAAGTGATGATGGGGAAAAAAATGAAGACATTGGAGGTAGGCATGCAAATATCAGGTTTGTCTCCCAACGCTTCTTCTTTCACAAGCTGTTCCCGTCTCCGCGTAGAATTGGGAGTGCATGTGTTCATCCCCGCCCGGTATGATCGGTGATCCTTGGCTCACCATCTCACTCTAAATTCCAAGTTATAATCTCTTAAGCCAAAGACTGACTTTCATTTATTTGTGTTGTGAAGCCATTTCAATGTCTTACACATGGCTGCGCAAGAAATTCTTAACTAAATTCCAGTTTGACACTAAATATTAAAAGAAAAAAATTATCTCAAATTCATGGCACTGTGCGTTAATAGAGTTTTAACTCAGATCTATAGGAGCACTGTTAAGGACAAGAGAAACATCAAGTTCTTCCTTAAGTCTCTGATTTGGAAATGATATGCTGATCAAAACTTTAAAAGACCTATATTGAAGTAAAGAAGATTCCTGACTGCTGGCGGGCCAAATCTAGTTATAAACTTCAAAAAACATATGTTAAGGGGAAATCAGTGGACTCAAGAATGGGACTTGAAAGGCTGTTCTTTAAAAGGAAAGAAATAATGCTGTTATTTGCATTTATTTGTTTATTTGTTTGTTTGTTTGTATTTGCTTCCCACTCTTTCTCAGGGTTTGCTAAAAGACATGGAGAAAGGCCAGAGTTTGCTCAAATCAGCCCGAGAGAAAGGAGAGAGGGCTCTTACATACTTGGAAGATGGTGAGGCAGAGACGTTAAGAAAAGAGATCCATGACCACGTGGAACAGTTGAAGGAACTGACCAGCACTGTCCGGAAGGAGCACATGACTCTGGAAAAAGGCCTTCATTTAACAAAGGAATTCTCAGATAAATACAAAGCACTAACTCAGTGGATAGCAGAATACCGAGAAATCCTACACATTCCTGAAGAACCCAAAATGGAATTATATGAGAAAAAAGCTCAACTATCTAAATACAAGGTAGTGTGTTGTTACTAACTGACAGATGCACGAGGATGTCATGTAGGACTGAACTGGTGGGACGTGGTTCCTGGTTTGTGTCACCCTTAGTGAGTGCTAGAAAAACTCCTTAACAGGCCTGTTCTGCTGGTGGGGAGTGGTATAGATTTATTTGGCTAGAAACACTACATCAGACTTATTTTTCCATTCAGGAATTGTATTTCTCTGATATTCAAAGGTTGTATCAGTAAATGGAGATCTATTCTGACAGTGTGATCCAGGTATGTGGATCCTCCAGAAAAACCTTCTTGGCATTAGGATCTCACACCTACAGATTTTATCTTTCATGTAGAGTCTTTCCTTCATCTTTTGGTACAGAAGGCCTATAAACTGACCTATGGTAAATTCAAAATGAGACATCCTATTTCTAAGAAAATAAATTCTAATTAACCGACTGTAGTTAAACATCTTAGAAATTAATTTTTGAAAGAACAAATGGTGATGTGGATATCACTATACACGCTGTAGATATAAATATTTCACATGCTCAAATCTGTGAAACAGTTATCGAAGTTTATACATGGAATAGTCTGTTTTCTAAATTTGACCCAAATTATTTAGTGATAGTCTTTAAGAATTACAGTGTGATGGCTTGCCTCAAAGCTTTTCCTGTCGGAAGCTTTTTCCTCCTCCAGCCAGTATGTCTATTCCTGTCCTTGGTTCTTCTGCCTAGCCTGACAGTGTGTCTTTGAAGGTGTTATATAAGAATCACACTGCTTCTTCTTTTTTAGTTCCCTCTGAGTTCTTGATATATTTAAATAGCACTTTTAGGCCATCATAGCAACGTTGCAACTGGAATTCGTCTCCCAGACTTCACATCCAGCTCAAGCTGCTATTGGTTTCACGAGTCAAAATCAAAAGATAGCACCTCGCCCCCTTCATAGAGTATTAAGGTTTATTCTCTGCCGAAAGGAATGAGCTAGAAGCCAGCAATATGAACCATGTTAAATTTAGCCGAATGTAATTCTTTTCCATACTTCTCTCTGCGCATGTGAAGGGCTATTTGATGTCTTACTTTTACTCTGTATTGAAAAACTGTATTAGCCATAAAAAGGCATTCTCTCTTTATTGCTTTATACTTATTAATTTTTAAAGTATATGTCAGATCTTTATTTTTATAAATTTATTTATTTATTTATTTATTTTTGGCTGTGTTTGGTCTTCGTTGCTGCACGTGGGCTTCTCTAGTTGCGGCGAGCAGGGGCTACTCTTTGTTGCGGTGTGTGGGCTTCTCATTGCAGTGGCTTCTCTTGTTGCAGAGCACAGGCTCTAGGCGCGCAGGCTTCAGTAGTTGTGGCACGTGGACTCAGTAGTTGTGGCTCGCGGGCTCTAGAGCGCAGGCTCAGTAGTTGTGGGGCACGGGCTTAGTTGCTCCGCGGCATGTGGGATCTTCCCGGACCAGGGCTCGAACCCGTGTCCCCTGCATTGGCAGGCGGATTGTTAACCACTGCGCTACCAGGGAAGTCCCATCAGATCTTTATTTGAAGTAGATAAACTTATACATGCCAACGTATATGTATATATTCACCTTGATCACGTAGGTGAGCTGGCTCTTGTTGTTTTTTCTTTGTAATTCAAGTCACTCCAGCAAACGGTGTTGTCCCATGAACCGTCAGTACAATCAGTGAGAGAGAAAGGCGAAGCCCTCCTGGAGCTGGTGCAGGATGTTACTTTAAAGGACAAAATAGATCGACTTCAAAGTGATTACCAGAACCTCTGCAGTGCAGGAAAGGTAAGGAGTGATCAGAAATTCAATACCAATGTGTGTATTTGCCACAAAGGGGGTCCTGACTCCTTTTTATCTGTCAGAAAATGTTAAGGCCTGGGATGGGTCAATATTTTTCCTTTTATTCAGATGGGCATTTTAAATGGCGAAACGACTTTGTGGGTTGTGTTGTGTTGTTTTTTTTTTTCTGTTTCTAGTAAGTTTCTGATGTGTGTAACTCTACCTACCCTATGAGTTGTCCTGGGCTTTTAAAAATATGAAAGTTTTGAGTAGATTTTTGGCTTGAAAGTCACTTCTAACGGACACCTGGCTTCACAGGAGCATGTTTGCCGTCTCGAGGTGAAAGTCAGAGACCACGAAGTTTACAACGGTGAGCTCCAAGAAGTGGAAAAGTGGCTGCTGCAGATGTCAGGAAGGTTAGTGGCACCCGACCTCATGGAGACCAGCAGTCTAGAGACGGTTACCCAGCAACTGGCCCACCACAAGGTATGCCTGATCGCTAAGGAGCTGAAGAATACAGGGTGGCTTTAGCAGGTGTGCCGTGTGTCTGTGCGTGTGTGTGTGTGTGAGTGCACGCATGCACCTCTCTGGGTCGTAATGACTGCACTTAAAGAATCAGATCTGAATCTCAAGAATGACTGATAATTGAGAACAGTTCAATTTAATACTTAAGTGACTCAACAACAGCTGAATCCTGGCATTCACCTTCTGAACATATTGTAGCATTTTTCCCAGCTAATAGTTTTTCATTGCAGAATATAATCTTTAGGGAGTAATTTATCAAAGAGAAATTATCTTTATTTTAGAAAAGTATAGCCAAAGATAGGATACAAAAATAGTAGTCACAGAGTCTGGGTTCTAGCCAGACTGTCTTCTTCCTAGCTGGGGGGACTTAGCCTCTCTGTGCCTCTGTTTTCTCCTCTGTTAAGGGTGATAATGACACCAGCCCCATCACATAACTGTTGTGGTCATCACGGGAGATAATGTATGTGAAAGTATTTTGTAAACCATAAAGTACAGTACTGACATGTGGTGTTAGTATATTTATTAATATGTATTTTTAGTAATTATATGTGCCAGATGACAGATGTCATATAGTCACAATTTTATGGAGCAATTTTGGTGAGCTTAATGGGAAACTGATTTTTAGTCATGACATGGTAAATATCTAGTAGTGTGTCTTAGGAAGACCAGTTAACCATTCTGGGCTTCAGGATTCCTATAGGAGAAAATTTTATTTAGCAAATACCAACAGAAAAGTAACTACATGATATAGTCTATTTGGCACTGAGAAAATACCCTCAGTAACCTCATGATGTAGTGGTTCCATTCCAGCTCGAAGACAAAATGTTTCTTTTCAATATGGCATATATAATAACTGTTAACCCAGCACCACTGGAAAAAAAGTGGTGGACCCTGGGCTGCTGAAGGACCACCTGGTTTCCCTTAGATGTATTGATGTGTCAACCCAGGAAACTGTGTGTTGGAATGTCACTTGTCATTAGCATTGTAAGGAAATTAGAACCTGATTTGAAAAAGTTGGTTCCTGCTCTCTAAGTGATCTCGTGAGAAAGCTCACTAGAGAACACAGGTGGGCATAGTGGTGTGTGTGAACTGGAATTGGGCAGAGACGGGCCCAAAGTTGGGGGCTGTGCCATTTACTACTTGTGAAACCTTGAACATGGTTTTTCTTTTCTTTTTGGCTGCGTTGGGTCTTCGTTGCTGCGCACGGGCTTTTTCTAGTTGTGGCGAGCAGGGGCTATTCTTCATTGCGGTGTGCGGGCTTCTCATCGCAGTGGCTTCTCTTGTTGCGGAGCACAGGCTCTAGGTGTACAGGCTTCAGTAGTTGTGGTGCACGGGCTTCAGTAGTTGTGGCTCGCGGGCTCTAGAGTGCAGACTCAGTAGTTGTGGCACACGGACTTCAGTAGTTGTGGCTCACGGGCTCTAGAGTGCAGGCTCAGTAGTTGTGGCATGCAGGCTTCAGTAGTTGTGGCTCGTGGGCTCTAGAACGCAGGCTCAGTAGTTGTGGTGCACGGGCTTAGTTACTCCACGGCATGTGGGATCTTCCTGGACCAGGGCTCGAACCTGTGTCCCCTGCATTGGCAGGCGGATTCTTAACCACTGTGCCACCAGGAAAGTCCCTTGAACATGTTTTATAACATCTCTGTGCTTCAGTCTCCTCATCTGTAAAACAATAGTAATAATACACATTTATCTGGGCTTATATATAGTCCCTGCACTATAGCAGGTGCTTAATAAATAGACTTTGCCATTTATAAGTGATAAAGGTTATTTTTATTTTTATCAATATAAATATTATTAGATGTAAATTAGATCTTACATAATTTAGACATTCGATTATTACATAAATCAGATATCATATTAGGTAAATCAGACATTAGTAAATTAGATTAAGTTGTAATTAGATTATTTTAGATATAAATTATACCAGAATTATAATTTATAGAGTTGAAAAATGTACTAACATCCTTCTTGCTGGTAATAATACCATGGAGCAGATCTCTAACTGAGATCAGCCTCATGAAATCACTTAAAGGTTACTTCATTATTCGTATGTAACTTAATCCATGAAATTCATTAACTTTTCCCATTGGAGTATCTCTGAAAATATACTTTTTTTTTCATTTGTTGATATGGTAACCAAGACAAATTGCAAAACTCTTTTAAAAACATTTTAAACAGTGAAATGATTGATCTTAAACTTTCTGTTTGATGGATAGATTATTTAAAGACTAAAAATGGAATGAGAACTCAGTATTTGTTTCATTTTTGTAGGCAATGATGGAAGAAATTGCTGGTTTTGAAGACCGTTTGAACAACCTTAAAATTAAAGGCGACAATTTGATCAGCCAGTGTGCAGACCACCTCCAAGCAAAACTTAAACAAAATGTACACTCTCATCTGCAGGGCACAAAGGATAGTTACTCAGCCATCTGCAGTACAGCCCAGAGGGTGAGTACCACTGGAACATTCTAGAATGATGAAAAATTAAGGAGAAAAGCTGTGCAAACTGGAGGTTTTTAAAAATAGTTTTTGTGCTTCAGTCTTTGGGATCGTTTTAGTGTTTTTCCAGACAGAAAATAAGAGGATAGATTTCATAGTCTCTATGTGAACATAGAACTAA
Source organism: Eubalaena glacialis (assembly GCF_028564815.1). Lineage (NCBI taxonomy): Eukaryota > Metazoa > Chordata > Mammalia > Artiodactyla > Balaenidae > Eubalaena > Eubalaena glacialis. The sequence goes on from NC_083727.1 coordinate 14,210,414, forward strand.
CATATCATATATTTGATTGATGTGATGAAGTGGTGAATTTCAGACATGTGGTTTTACTCAATCCCTTTATTCCGTGAATTGATTATGAAAAAAATTTTTAATTTTGTTTTTATTTGCACACCATCAATAATACTTCTTTCTAATTTGCCATTTATTCTATAACATCAAAATAAGTTTATTCTGTAAGTAGCACAATAATTATTTCTTTTTAACTCTGTGCAGCCCAGGTTCTACTCTAATTCAGTATTTTTATGTATTCATATAGAAATTGAGAAAAGAAGTAAGCACCAATTTCGAGGTATACTTCAGTGGGTATCCCTCCAATAAAATGGAATCCTTAATGTTGTAGATATAAGTCTAAGATAAATAAGAATCGCCCTTTTAACAACAATTAAGTAAAATTAGTAGATTACTCTTTATTATTCTGGAATTTATAAATGACACTGAGAAGAGTCCTTCTATTTTTGTTCCTGGGCTATTTAGTAAGAACTGGAGAAATACAAGTGACATGGGGAGAATTATCTGTGTTCATCACGATAATAAAAAAAAATGCTGGGTGACATTAGTTGATCCCTAGACTTGGAAAATCCACCTTCAAAAAGTTAATAAAAAAGAGGGATAAAAGAATCTAACAAATAATTGCAGATGATGACAAAGGGGACAAGGGGGTGAGACAAGAAAAACAGCAGCATGGAGCTTTCTGGTGAGCTCATTTGTTCGCTCACTCAACAGAGATTTCTTAGCACTGTCTTTGTAGCAGGCTTTTTCTGTGCATAAGGGACACAGCTTAATTTTTTTTTTTAATTAGTAAATGTTCGAAAGACAAACATATTTTAAAAAGAAACTTAAAAAGTAGATGAAATTCTAAGAACAGAGTCAGAATCCTATCATTAAACTTTGCAAAAATGTTAAAGAAAGCAAAATAACTCTTTTCTTTTTAGTTCTGCTTGGAATAAAAATAAATAAGGGATAGTCCCAATATCAGATAAAAATGATTAATTTAATAGATGACAGAGAAAAGCAGAATTCAATTACTGCTTCTGTTGTCTCAATAAAGAAAGAAAAGCCAGTCTAACCTCATAGTCTTTTTTTCTTTCTTTTTTTTTTTGATGAAGAGTTTGCTCAGAAAACATCATAGGTATATTTCACCTTGATTTCAAGGAAACATGTAGTAGTTTCTCAACATGTCTTTGTGGATAAAATGGAAATTGCTTGGCTGGTTGAGGATTAATTAATTGAATAGACGCATTAGAAAATGTTTGGGTTATTCTAGATTATTGTTGTCCTGGAATGTAACTTCTAAGATGAAATGAGGACATCAAACTCTCCCCTCCCCTGTGTTATAATTTAGTTCCAATTTATCCTACCCCTAAAACAGAAACTTTTCAGTTAGAGAAATATTGGTTATCTTTTTGTGAGCTGGCATTTTATTTTTACTTTTAGTTTCTAGTTTAAATGAAAAGGACAGTATTTATACCATGGGGGAAAGCTGCAAAAACTTTTGATTTATGTTTGACCAATTTACTTCAAAGATTTTATGTGTTCTAACACATTTCTAGTGTTACATTAACCCTGCCCACCTTGTCTTTCCATGATCAGGATATTATGTTGTTATAAACTGGGGCATAGCCCATGTGCTTTGCAACATTTTGGAACATACGCAGACTCCGTAGATATGTGTCTGGTTTTGGGGGGCTTGGTGGGGAGAGAGAGCCATTTAAAGTGGACTTGTTTCAGTTGCTTCCAGTGATCTTTTTAGAGATATAAAACAGCTCTCACAACCACAGCATGATTGTTCTGTCTCAGGTGTACCAGAGTCTGGAACATGAACTTCAGAAGCATGTTAGTCGACAAGACACCCTGCAGCAGTGCCAGGCCTGGCTTTCTGCAGTCCAGCCCGATTTAAAGCCAAGCGCACATCCCCCTCTCAGCAGGGCAGAAGCCGTTAAGCAGGTAGTTTGTGATTCCTGAAAGTTTATGTTACGCTGTGATTCATTCATTCGATGAAAACATGTTAAGTACTTATTATGTGCCAAATTGTGCTGGTTGCTGGAGATATAAAAGTATAAATAAGGTCTGAGCTTGATTCCAGTCAAGTTCACATTCTAACCAGGAAGACGGACGCACAGCTGAGGTCAATCTGGTAGAATAAATAGGGCATGGGCACTGTAGCCGAAAGATCGGTTCCAGTATCTGCTCAACAGGGTGACCGTGGGTAAATCACTGAATTTCTCTGAGCCTCAGTGCTCTAATAGGTAAAGTGATTATAAGTATGCTTGCTTCTGAAAGTTATGAAGAAATTCAAATGTCGTACCGCAGTGTACATGATTTGTAAACAGAAAAGCAAAATGAGCCTCTCCTGCATTTTTTGGCACAAAACGAGGTGCTTATTAAATAATTATTGAATGAACGCTGAATGAAATACTAATTGTTATCGTGTGAAAGGAATCTGTGGCATATTAATTTGACATCTACGTGCTTCAAATGTTGCTGCTGAGACGTCATCAGAATATTTGAGGGATGTTTTTAAATTTTTTGTACTAAGCAACTTTTCTGTGTAGTGCAGAGAATATATTTTAAAGGAATTTAGTTGTAAAGGTTGCTGCCAGATAGGAAGTAATGTAAAAATTCAATTTTTTTTACCTCAAACTGAGAGTAAAATAATATGCTTGTTCATTTAGTCTGCTTAGAGAATATGTGCAGTTAATATGCCCCCCAAAGTATACTTTCTGGCTTAAATGATTTACATTATTTAAGTCATGAAATGGCTCACAGAAGTGCATGTATTACACCTTATAAAAAATAGAATATGGACAGATCAAACATGGCTCTCCTTGAATCAAGAAATGAAATAAAGATTGTCTGTATTCTGCTTTTTCATTAGACTGTGAGCTTTCTTGGGTCATTCATTGTCTTGTGGCTGTTTGTTTCCAATGTACTTTATTCAGAACAATCCAGACCAAAGCTTGATTCTTCTCCTTTGTTCCCAAAAAAAGAAGTAAAAGGGAGGGGGAAAATAACATTAATCCCAATGACTTTCGCTAGAACAGGAAATTTCCTACCGCTACCCGCGTTAGCTGTGGTTGCAGGAGGATGCTCATCCTTCTTGGGGCCCAGATGCAGTGACTGTATGGTTCATTGTTTTGCTTTCTGCCCCTTCCACACTGCTTCTCAAAATGGGCTGCCCCCTTTTGGAAGCAACAGAGAAGGGAATTAGAGGTATTGGAAACACCTGGACCTCAGTTGTTCTGAAGGGGAAGAGGTTTTTTGTTGTTTCTTTTTGTTTTTGTTTTGCTTTGTTTTGATCAGTCTTTCCTTTGGCAAGTACTGCTTTCATGTAAAGTCGAGCAGGTCCTGGGTCATTAGTTAGCTTGGATGTGTCACTGGAGAATTCCACTACTGACAGGGTGTCAGACTCTGGTCAGGCTTTGATTGGCTGCAGTTGAATTTGGTCAGGGTCCCAGGGTGCATCGTGTATCCCCAGGGCCTCCCACATGGTACATGCTCAATACGTATGTAATGATAATATGGTCCTCACTACCATTAGTCAATGACAGACTGATTTGATTCCATTAAGAATGTCATTTGTTTTCATAAGGCATGATGTGAATTTGGGGGAATGAGAAAAAGTACTATCAGATTTGCCCTTGAAATTGATTTTTAGCAAAAATCTTTCATAACTGTTTTGTCATTGACAATCAACAAGCTGCTCCCAATGCTTTTGGAATCAGGCCAACTGTATACATTTTAAAATAAATCATTATTTTTTTAAAGTAAATATATTTATAAAATAAAAATTCAGATATCTCATTCTCTTCTCATTTCCAAAGGCTGTTTGGGACAGATAACTTTCTCTGAGCCATGGGTACCTGATGGGATGGTTTTGGTTAATGGCTAATGAAACTAATTGGAAGTGAAACACCAGTCCGTTTGTGCAATGGATAAAAGTTTAGGTGCTACTTTCGACTTAATGGGAAATTGATCTGTATTTGTTACATTTATGTGAGAATGATGTGTCTAGGCAACCCACACAGCTTAGAGGAAATATACTGAGATGAGCCAAAAAGTTAGGCTCCATTATTAGCTATGATTTTGGAAGATCACCTGCTGTTTCTGTAGATCAACTTTATCCCATACAACTTGCAGTCAATACCTCTTTCCCCATTAATCACAAAGAAGGAGTAAGCGAAAGCCACTTCTCACCACCTCTACCACCCATCGCCCTCCGTCAGGCCATCATCACTTCTCATCTAACTCCTGCAGTAGCCTGACAACTGGGGATGCCAGTTCGGTCCCTGGTTGGGGAACTAGGATCCCACATGCCGCGCGGCAACTAAGCCCATGCGCCACAACTAGAGAGCCTGCGTGCTGCAACTACAGGCTCTGGAGCCCGTACGCCACAACTACAGAAGCCCACGCTCTCTGGAACCCATGTGCCGCGACTACTGAGCCCGCACACCACAACTAGAGAGAAGCCCGTGCACCGCAATAAAAGATCCCACGTGCCGCAAAGAAGACCCGATGCAGCCAAAAATAAATAAATGAATATTAAAAAAAAAAGAAAGAAAAGAAAACAAGCTAGAATGTGAACAGAGAATCTGGAAAAACTGTGGAAGTTTCTTGGTTGTTCCCCTTTCCCAGACCATACAGGCTAATTAGAGTAAGAAACAGCTGGTGGACAAATGGCTCCCTGCCAGTGTGTTTGGAAAGCTTTCTTTTGAGTAACAAATATATGTCTTTTACAACAATGGTGAAAATACTGAGCATAGCAAGGTTATTTTTGAAATGTCAACAACATACCACAAATGGTACAAATATTTGCTATCTAAATATAGCATGCGTCTCTTTCACTCTGACAAGTTTTTTTTTTTTTCTTTGTTTGTTTTTTCAGGTCAAACACTTCAGAGCTTTGCAGGAACAGGCAAGGACCTACTTAGATCTCCTTTGCACCATGTGTGACTTGTCAAACTCTTCAGTGAAAACCACAGCAAAAGACATTCAACAAACAGAACAAATGGTAAAAGTTAAAAAATGACATTGGATATATCTGACTATATTCTCTTGCTTGAATGTTAGATGTGAAAAAAAATGTCTCCTTGGAGTATTCTTGCTATAATGCTCCTACAAGCATTATAATAAATATGTATTGAATTTCAACTAAGTCACAGAAAAGTAGGCACACTCTAATACTGATGCCACTGAATTGGAAGTGAAATATTTAGTCCCATTGAACTGCTAAACATTCGCACCTCTTTCCTCTTCTCTTTTCTCCTCAATTACCATTCTCTCTTCCTCTTTTCCTATTTTTTCACTCATTTTTTTTCTTTTCTCCTTTTCCATTGTTTTCTTTCAGTCATATTTAGTGTGAAAGGGCCTCCTGACCCTTCCTATTAGGATGGCAAACATCTGTCATGACCCTTCTAATTCATTGGCAGTGGCTGAGTGTGGTGTTGAGAAGAATTCTGAAGCTGTATCTGGGCCCTTTGGACAGTGTTGTGATGAGCTAGCAGTACCTGCCTGCAGCAGACAGATGGCGCCACAGAAGCCGTGTGTTTGCTGCTGCTGCCTTAAACTCTGGAACACAACATGTTCGGATTAAAAAAAAAAAAGACTTGGTTTTGGTATTTAATTGATTAAATATTCCAGAATAGTAAAATGATCTAAAGGAAAAAATAATGAAGAAATTAAGATAATTAAATAATTATAATATAGATATTAAAATAATTAAACGAATGTATGTTTTTTTACTTTTATGTTTTATTACATTACCAAAGCAAGTCTGTATTTAAATCCTTAAGAAAGATGATATAGCTCCTATATTTTTTTTTACAGAAATGATTTATCGAAATAAGTTATATGATTTCAAAAACCAGTGAAGCAGATCTAAACATATATCCAAAATGTTAATAACTCAGTGTTCTATAAGAAGTATCAGCAACTGTGCACTAGAGAACAATATAAATCTTTTCTAGTTAACCCCAAGACCAAATTGATGACTCAGTCAAACAGATGTATCCACTGAAATGCCCAATGTGAAAAACCATTAGGGCAGCTTCTGACCTAATAAATTGTTAAAACTTCTAGACCTTCACAGTATTGATTGAAATCATATGGCATAAGTCTTAGACATTTGAAGTCTTTAGAAAACCTAAATATAAAATCTGTTTTTCTTGAAGCAAATAAAGAATTCTTTTTGGATTTATCACTCGCGTGTGTGTGTGTGTGTGTGTGTGCACACACGTGTGTTGGCCTGTGTACATGGACAGGCTCGTTCATTGAACGTAAATGTTTCTGTCCATTGCTGCTAACTTTTGCCTCTGTGTTTTCTCCAGATTGAACGAAGGCTTGCCCAGGCACAGAACTTAACTCAGGGCTGGGAAGAGATCAAGCACATGAAGGCCGAGCTTTGGATTTACCTCCAGGATGCCAATCAGCAGCTGCAGAATATGAAGAGGAGGCACTCAGAACTGGAGCTAAATATTGCACAGAACATGGTGTCTCAAGTAAAGGTAGGAATTAACGTGTCTCCAGGGGAGCTAGAGGAGACCAGGACGGGTGTATGTCAATCAATCCTTACACATAGTTATTTAAGGAATGAGATAGAACAACTTTCATTTGGTGCCAGAAAAGTATAGCTCAGAAAGTAAACATTCAGATATTTTCTTGGAGCTCCAGTTGGCCACTTGCATTGAAGGACATTCACTCTGTAGCTTATTTCGGAATAAAGAACTGTGGTTTAGCTAGCAGAACCAGAAGACTCTGCCATTAAACAAACATGAAGCCTTATTATTCATTAGTTTTTCATCACAATATTGCTAAAGCTGTAGGATTTATCAATTTATTAAATATACATTTAACATATAAAACATTAACATACAACTGATTTTAAATGTAATAAAATATTTATATAATTTAAAATATAATAGAAAATTATTATAAGTATATTAACTTGATGGAAGTTGTACCAGATTTTTTTATTTTTAAAGAATTCTTTTTTTTTTAAATTAATTTATTTTATTTTTGGCTGCGTTGGGTTTTTGTTGCTGCGCGCGGGCTTTCTCTAGTTGTGGCGAGTGGGGGCTACTCTTTGTTGCAGTGTGCGGGCTTCTCAATGCAGTGGCTTCTCTTGCTGCGGAGCATGGGCTCTAGGTGCGTGGGCTTCAGTAGTTGTGGCACACGGGCTCAGTAGTTGTGGCGCACGGGCTTAGTTGCTCCGTGGCATGTGGGATCTTCCCTGACCAGGGCTCGAACCCGTGTGCCCTGCATTGGCAGGCGGATTCTTAACCACTGCGCCACCAGGGAAGCCCTGTACCAGATTTTTAACAAACCTTAACACTTATTTTTTCTCTGTGACAATCAGCCATTTTTATTTTCTACTGGGATATTGTTTGCATACGCAGGAAGAAGAATGGAAAGAATATAAATTAGATTTTGTTCTCAAAATCATGAACTTTAAAAATTTTTAGAAAACTAAGGATGCACTTTAAGATAAAATATTAACTCTTTTCCTTAGTGGCAATAATATTGTTTCACATTTATCCGTTTTTCTTTATACTTTTCAAAGTAACACAAGAAAATACCACAGTACCCTTTGATTCTTAAACACTTGGAAATTTGTTCATAAGGAAGTATGATGATTTTAGATTTTCTCTTTGTCTCTCACTATACATTCTTCAATTACATAAAGTGTTCAGAGGTATTGTATCTATGCCTCAATCTGTATTTATTTGGGGAGGGTTATTCAACATCATTTTATTGTTGTTATCCTTTAGGATTTTGTTAAGAAACTACAGTGCAAACAGTCATCAGTGACCACTATTACAGAGAAGGTGGATGAGTTAACCAAGAAGCAGGAGTCTCCTGAACACAAGGAAATAAGTCATTTAAACGACCAGTGGCTGGATCTGTGCCTTCAGTGCAACAATCTGTGCTTGCAAAGGGAAGAGGATTTCCAGAGAACACAAGATTACCACAACTGTATGAATGTCGTCGAAGTGTTCTTAGAAAAATTTACTACAGAATGGGATAACTTAGCCAGGTAACAGCAATTCTCCAGTGGGTCACCAAAATGCTAAGCCAGAAATTTCTTAATTTCTATAAAAATCAAAAATGTCTTTCTTACATTTTAAACATTCATTTTCTATCATTATAAATATTGATAAAACATTATTAAGAATCTGGTGTCATCTGTATCCATAATCATGATTTTCCTTGCTCAGTATTAATTTAAGCAGTGAGTAGAAGGAAAATATTTGAAAATGGCACCATTTCTACCTGTGACCTCATGGAATATTTCAAAGCTGTTATACTGTGAGTTCAAAGAATATCCCAAGAATATTTCTAGTTTTAATTACCAGTTATGGGACTATCATCTATGATTTCAGGACATGAATCCTTCTTGAATCTATAGCTCCACGGGTTTCTTGTCAATTCTGTAAAGTAACACATTCTATGTAATTCAGTCTAGTTTTGTCTTGTACTTGTGGTATTCTAGAACTTAGTGAACAATCTAAATTCAATTAATGTGTGTCTTATTTGATTTTATAGCCATTGAAACCCTCTTAACTTTTTCTTTGAAAAGGATTCCCTCTCTCCCACATACACTGAGTCATCATATGGAAATCTTTCTATGCTCTGATCACTATAATTGTTAAAACCTGTACTTCTTCTGCCCAGATTTATCAATTTGTAGCAATTAAAACTGAAAACATTATTCTAGCTGTAGTTAAATCGTTAAATCATGGGGTTTTTTGTTTTGGGGTGTTTCTTTTTTGGAGGAGGTACACTACTTTCTGATTTGTTTACTTTTTCTTGATGCTCAGCATTTTACTAATCTTTGGGATAAATCCAATATCAGCAAAAACCCATATTTCAGACGGACAATAGGCACCTCCGTCTGGTTAACCCACAAACACCTCAGATCTAATATGTCCCACACAGAACTCATCATATGGCCTCCCAACACTCTTCCTCATACTTCAGAACTAATCGTTTTGTAAGTGAAAAAGACTCTAAGATTGAATTTTCTCATATGTGTTTTGTAGTCAAAGGGATGAGAATTCTTTGCATTTCACAGTTATTTCTAAAGATTTCTAACGATAAACAGAAAATATCTAAGTTCCACACATGAGCAGCTGTTAGAGCCATTGGTTATTTCTTACACATGGTATACCATCTAGCACTGGATTGTTTACTGGAGCTTCTTCTCACAGGAAAGCACGTAAATCACAGATCACTTGATTTCTCTAAGTGCCTTTCAAGAATGCAGTAGATCAGTGTTTCTCAATATTTAGTGTTTCCTCAAATCATCAAGGGAACTTGTTAATATGCAGATCCTGCTCAGTTGCTAAGAGTCAGAGGAAGAAGCTAAAAAGTACACGTCAGACGTGATGGGAGGGCAGCCTTAGCTAGAAGAAGTATCTGGGCAACCTATCTTGGTTCAACTTCTGCTATGGAAATATATGGGTCTTACGTTCCATAATAATTATAGCATCTGTGTCGATAAGCCATGAATTGAACCACTCTAAGCTAAGAAAGAAGATGGTGATATGCACTTTAACGTGATATGAACAAACACAGATATTAACTAAAGTTAACTTGATTTTATGTCTTTTAATATATACATATAGATCTGATGCAGAGAGTACAGCCATCCACCTGGAAGCTTTGAAGAAGTTGGCACTGGCATTGCAGGAGAGAAAGCAGGCTATTGAAGATCTGAAAGAGCAAAAGCAGAATATGATAGACCATCTGAATGTAGATGACAAAGAATTAGTCAAAGAACAGACGAGTCACCTTGAACAACGCTGGTTTCAGCTTGAGGACCTTGTTGAAAGGAAAATCCAAGTGTCTGTCACCAACCTGGAGGAGTTAAATGTGGTCCGGTCCAGATTTCAGGAGCTGATGGACTGGGCAGAAGAGCAACGACCCAACATTGCTGAGGCTCTTAAGCAGAGCCCCCCACCTGACGTGGCTCAGAACCTTCTCATGGATCACCTTGCCATTTGCAGCGAACTGGAGGCCAAACAGATGCTCCTGAAATCACTCCTGAAGGATGCTGATAGGGTGATGGCTGATCTTGGCCTCAATGAGAGGCAGATAATCCAGAAGGTACTCTCTGATGCCCAAAGGCATGTGAATAGTCTCAGCGACTTAGTGGGCCAGAGACGAAAGTACTTAAACAAGGCTTTGTCCGAGAAAACCCAGTTTCTCATGGCAGTGTTCCAGGCGACCAGCCAAATTCAGCAACATGAGCGCAAGATAATGTTCCGTGAACATATCTGCCTGTTACCGGATGACGTGAGCAAACAAGTGAAAACATGCAAGAGCGCACAAGCCAGCCTCAAGACTTACCAAAATGAAGTCACGGGACTTTGGGCCCAGGGTCGCGAAGTAATGAAAGGAGTCACAGAGCAGGAAAAGAGCGAGGTACTGGGGAAGCTTCAGGAATTGCAGAGTGTCTATGACACCGTTTTACAAAAGTGCAGCCATCGGCTACAAGAACTAGAGAAAAATTTGGTTTCTAGGAAGCATTTTAAGGAAGATTTTGATAAAGCTTGTCACTGGCTAAAACAAGCAGATATTATTACCTTTCCTGAAATCAACCTAATGAATGAGAGTGCTGGGCTGCATACACAACTGGCCAAATACCAACACATTCTTGAACAATCTCCAGAATATGAAAATCTCCTACTTACGCTACAGAGAACTGGACAGGCCATACTGCCGACGCTGAATGAAGTCGATCATTCCTACCTCAACGAAAAGCTGAATGCACTGCCCCTGCAGTTCAATGTAATTGTCGACTTGGCTAAAGACAAGTTCTATAAAGTCCAGGAAGCAATTCTGGCTCGGAAAGAATATGATTCCTTGATCGAGTTGACAACCCAGTCTCTGTGTGAACTCGAAGACCAGTTCTTCAAGGTGAGCCAAGTCCCCAGCGACCTGAGTGTTGAAGAGGCTCTGTGTCTTCAGGATGGTTGTCGAGCTCTTGGGGGAGAGGTGGCAGCCCTTGCACAAGCAGTGGATGAACTGAACCAGAAGAAAGAAAGTTTTCGCAGCACAGGGCAGCCATGGCAACCAGACCAGATGCTGCGTCTCGTCACCCTGTACCACAGGCTGAAGCGACAAACAGAACAAAGGGTGAGCTTATTAGAAGACACCACCAGTGCTTATCAAGAGCATGAAAAGATGTGCCACCAGCTAGAGAAACAACTAGAGGTTGTGAGAACAGAGCAGGCCAAGGTGAACGAGGAGACGCTTCCTGCAGAGGAGAAGCTCAAAGTGTATCACTCCCTGGCGGGAAGCCTCCAGGATTCAGGAATTCTTCTAAAACAAGTGACTGTGCATCTCGAAGATCTTGTTCCGCATCTTGATCCCTCAGCTTATGAAAAAGCCAAGCATCAGATCCAAGCCTGGCAAGAGGAGTTAAAACTGCTGACTTCCGCCATTGGCGTGACGGTGACGGAGTGTGAGAGCCGCATGGTGCAGAGCAGAGACTTCCAGACGGAGCTGAGCCGCTCCCTGGTCTGGCTGCGGAGCGTGGAGACGGCGCTGAGTGGGCCACTGTGCCTGGACCTGAACCTGCGGGACGTCCAGGAGGAGATCAGAAAGGTCCAAATCCATCAGGAGGAGGTGCAGTCCAGCCTGAGGATAATGAATGCACTCAGTAACAAGGAGAAGGAGAAATTCACGAGAGCCAAGGAGCTGATCTCTGCTGACCTACAGCACACGCTAGGTGAGCTCTCCGAGCTGGACGGGGCCCTGCAGGAAGCTCTCCGCACCAGGCAGGTCGGTACCACAGGGCTTCCCCTTTCTTTTTTCCACTTTGCTTCTTTGTAAATAGGTGTGAGAATTTTCTTTGGTTTTGAATTTTTTGTTTAGAATTGCTTCCTTAAATATTTCTTTTTTGGCTGCTACATGGAATCATCTTCAATTGTGACTTAAAAAGATGCTTTTATTATTCATGCTCATGGTATTCATTTCATGCGATTTTCATGTTGACTTGACTTTAGTTTTAATACAGGAGCACCTCAGTTATCCCTCTCCTTTAGGAGAGATAATAAATGATAGCACTAGTATAATTAATACCATATGTGAGGAATTAATAATAAAATTCATTCATTAGCAATGAATAAGTAGTGATGCTTTTTTAAAAACAATGTGAAACCTGGCATTTCTAAGCTTAGTACTGGATGAAGAGTCTCCAAATGGAGAGAGGCAGGTGGGTGATGCAGTCCTGACCTGATGCTGAGCCAGGCTTTCTTGTGGGGTCTCCCATCAGTTGGCCCATCTCTCCACCCCTTCCTCAGGGAGGAGTGCTTCCTCTTCTCTGGCTTCCCTGAAGCACAACAGAAGCAAGACTAGAATATCCATCATGACTTGACTTGAAGATAACAAAGAAATGAGAGCATGCCCAGAACTTCCCAGGTTAGCCTCCTAATTGCAGCTTGTTCTGGGGCTCTGTGCATTCAAAAATAAGAGAGATACAACAGTGCCCAGAGGTGTACTTACTTTAATCCCTTGACCCTTTTTCTCCACATCTGTCCCTCTGATTCTATGGGATTTCAACCAGCCGTTTAAGTTAAGGACAGCCTTCCTTAGGATAATATAGTAACTATAGCTTTGGAGTAAAGCACACCTGGATTTTAATCTCAGTTATTTGATCTTGAGCAAATTACTTACGTCCTGTAAGTCTCAGTTTTCTCTGTGGAAGAGGGATAATAATATCTCCCTCTTAAGATTTATATTCTTAGTGCAGGGTCTGATGTAGAGGTAGCCCCCGATGACTCTTAGCTATCATTTAACTTTATTTTTCACATAGATTAAGGTTAACACTAAATCATACAATTTTTTAAAAAACTTAACATGTGGTTAAAATCTTAGTAAACTTCATCATGTAAAATTCTGACCTCTTAAACTAGAGTCTATTTAGTATATTTTTACCTTTTCATGTTGGTTCAGGCCACTGTTAAATTTTTTTTCAAAAAACTATGTCCCTATAGCTGTAGAGATAGAGATAAGAGTATTTAACCCAGAGTGAAGAATCAAAACAGAAGTTACCTGGAATTTTCATTCTTGAAAAACATCTGTCATGTAAGCTTGCTTCTGTTGATTTGGTGATTTTTGAACCAAAATCTTGAATCTGCTAAGGTGTCCCTACTTCTGCCATCTTGTGATTGGTAGTCTTATTGATTGTCTTGGCCCAAATAACTGAAGGTCACGGTTCTGGTGGCATTTCTAACCTCCACCACTGATTCTTTGCTTTGCCATCCTCATTCTTTCCTCATTAAGTGCTAATCTTACAAGTACTTTCCCTACCACTTCTCTGCATCTTTGCTTGACAGTAATGGCTTGTCTTGTCCAGCCACTGATGGCCAATTAGAGTGTTTCCTTTCCTTCTGGATTTGAATGGACTTCATTGCACAGGGGTCAGCTTTCCAATCTACAACTTTTCTATCATAGTCTCTATGCAAGACTTACAGGCTACTATTTCACTACCAGAAATCACTATTTAGTCTGGTAAATGCCGTTTTGGAAGTTTGGTGTTATTACACTCCCTTTTTTCCCCTCCAGCTTTATTGAGGGATAATTGACAAAGAAAATGGTAAGATATTTAAAGTGTACAATGTAATGGTTTGATATACGTATACATTGTGAAAGAAGTCCTTCTTCAAGTTAATTAACAAGTTAACACATCCATCACATCACATATTTATCTCTATCTTTTTTTTTTTTTTTTTTTTTGGTGAAAACATTTAATTTCTACTTGTTAAGCAAATTTCAATTATATGTTACACTGTTGTCAGCTATAGTCACCAGGTTACACATTAGATCCTCAGACCTTATTCAACCTAAAACTAAAAGTTTGCACCATTTTTTTTTTTTTTTTGGCTGCACCACACAGCTTGTGGGATTTTAGTTCCCCGACCAGGGATTGAACCTGGGCCCTCAGCAGTGAGATCGTGGAATCTTAACCCCTGGACCACCAGGAATTCCCGAAAAGTTTGCACCATTTTACCAACCTCTCTATTTTGTTCACCCTGCAGCCCCTGGCAACCAGTTTTCTACTCTAAGTTTCTATGATTTCAGCTTTTTCTTTTTTTCTTTTTTTTTAAGAGACCATATGATATTTGTGAGACCATGTGATATTTGTCTTTTTCTGTCTGGCTTATTTCACTTAGCGTAATATCCTCCAGGTTTGTCCACGTTTTTGGAAATGACAGGATTTCCTTCTTTTTTAAGGCTGAATAATATTCCAGGGTGTGTATTTTTTTTTTAATTTATTCATCTGTGGATGGACACTTAGGTTGTCTCCATACCTTGACTATTGTGAATAACACAGCTATGAACATGAGAGTACAGATATCTCTTCGAGATAATGATTTTGTTTTCTTTGGATAAATACCCAGAAGTGAGATTGCTGGATCATATTGGCAGTTAATTTCTTGAGGAACTTCCATGCTGTTTTCCATAGTGGCTATACCAGTTTACATTCCTACTGGTATTATTATACTGCTACCTAAATGAGGCATTATTTCACTTTGGTGAATATTCATTCTGCCACATATTAGTAAGCATTATATTTTTTCTTTAAAGAGAGGACATTTCAGAACCATCATAAATTTCTATTCCATCTGTGTCCTTGATTGTTTATTTTAACTGCAATAATAAAATTATAACAAGAACAGAAGGGAAAGTAAAGGATAATAATGGATTGTACCAAAAAAATTTTACCAGCTTATCAATTCATTTATACACATACATCCATGTGACTGAAGACTGGAAAAGAAGTGGAAAGCATAAATTATTTTTGGCAAACACATTGCGAAAGAGAGTTGATTATGTTTGCATTTGCTGTTTTTCAGGCTACCTTGACTCAAATGTATAGTCAGTGTCAAAGGTACTATCAAGTGTTTCAAGCAGCTAATGACTGGCTTGACGATGCTCACGAAATGTTACAGCTGACAGGCAATGGCCTAGATGTGGAGTGTGCAGAGGAAAGTCTCAAAAACCACATGGAATTTTTTAGTACAGAGGATCAGTTCCACAGCAATCTGGAGGAGCTCCAAGACCTAGTAGCCAACCTGGACCCACTCATCAAGCCAACTGGAAAAGAGGACTTAGCACAGAAAATGGCCTCCCTGGAAGAGAAAAGCCAGGGGACAATACAGGATTCACACGTCCAATTAGATCTCTTGCAGAGGTATTGGAGTTGTTTTGCTCTTTATATTCTAGTGAAATGGATTTTCACATGGAAAATAGGAATATATTAATGATATACATTTATCGTTCAGTCTTTTAAGTATCACTAGACATATTGACATCAGAGCTCTGCATAGAGATGTGTGATTTTAAGTTGCTTATTGACGTGTGTTGGATTTTTTCAAGATGTGCAGCTCAATGGCAGG
The DNA here is from genome assembly GCF_028564815.1 of Eubalaena glacialis. Taxonomy (NCBI): domain Eukaryota; kingdom Metazoa; phylum Chordata; class Mammalia; order Artiodactyla; family Balaenidae; genus Eubalaena; species Eubalaena glacialis. The sequence continues at coordinate 14,225,824 of NC_083727.1, forward strand.
ATTACCAGAAAGCAAGGGAAGAGGTTATTGAATTGATGAATGATGCAGAAAAGAAATTGTCTGAGTTTTCTTTATTGAAGACTTCTTCCAGTCATGAAGCAGAAGAAAAATTGTCAGAACACAAGGTTAGTTTTTTTAAATATTCTTTCATTGTAACTGTAATGGGTCTTTGCAATATGATAGTTCCAGAAACAAGTCAATAAATCTTCATTTCCACCTGGGCTTTTTAAACACAAAAAGGATACATTTAACCACATTTCATAGCAGTTTTAACTTAATTAATGCAGTCACCTTTTCAGGATTCCCGTTAGAAATGCATAGCTAGGTTTAAAAAGACACATTCAGAGCAACTTGCTTCTGATAAGATGTGATACAATAGATTTCAGTAAATACTTTCTGGTGTAACTTAGATTAATTCAATTAAAATTCAAAAATTAATAACTGAGTCTCACTCATATCACAGCAATGTAAGGTAGAATGTGACATACTTAAATGTCAAATTCCATTCACTTATATTTTTGCTAGTTTTTAAAAATGGGAGAATGTCATCTCAAGCAGCATGTAAATGTTTGTTTGTAATAAATAAGTATTTACCTTACCTCTTTAAAAAAGCCAAGCCTAACTCAATTACAAATTAAATGGAAAAGTAAGAATTACCAGAGGAAAATAAACATATGTAGGAACATTTCCTTTTGCAGATAATTTTAGGCTTTACCAAAATCCATAGAGCTTTTGAAAAAACCATCTCTCCCCTCAACCTCTATTCCTCTCCCCACCCAGGCTTTAGTGTCAGTAGTTAACTCTTTTCGTGAGAAAATTGTGGCCTTAGAGGGTGAAGCTTCAGAACTGGAAAGAACCGGAAATGGCGCGAGCAAAGCAACCATAAGCAGGTCGATGACGGCTGTCTGGCAGCGCTGGACACGGCTCCGCGCTGTGGCCCAGGACCAGGAGAAGATACTGGAAGATGCAGTGGATGAGTGGAAGATCTTTAACAATAAGGTAATCTCCATTACTGATGGGCTCAAAGTATTGTTTCCTTGCTGATGAGAATGTATTTTGAAAAGTGGTATTTTGCTCCTTTTTTTCAAATCAGCCTTATGAAAGTAAAAAGCCTTTTTAAAAAAAATCTCTATTTCCATTGACTTGAAAACCAAAATATGAAATAAAATACATATGCAATGTGCAATTTAGTCCCAAGTCTGGGTCCAGTTATTTTAATAGGAAATAAACCAAGTAATCACATTTTGAAAGGAGGACAAGCCCATTTTGCCCCATTTGTGAGGCTCTTAGTGACACTTTCTTTCCTGGCCCTGAAAAAGTGCAAAACACTTTGTCTTTGCCATGAAATAAGCAGGAATTTAACTCATTTTCCAAATCCTGTTTAATTTAATATCTTTCCTTTTAAGTAGGGTTCAAGTTTTAAGCCACATCTTCCTTTATGACTCAAAGGCACATATTCACGTTAGCATAAATATTGAAAAGATTTTTTCTTTTATCTGTTTAGTAAAATAAAAATTTTTTTAAAAACCTTTTTGTATGTTATGAAATGTCTAATTCCCCTATTATTATTATATTATTATTTTTATTTATTTATTTATTTTTGGCCACACCATGCAGCGTGTGGGATCTTAGTTCCCTAACCAGGGATCGAACCCGTGCCCCCTGCATTGGGAGCACAGAGTCTTAACCATTGGACTGCCAGGGATGTCCCTGCACTGATGTTATTTTGAGATTAAATCTTAAAACCCAGAATAATAGTGGTGGTCTTTCCTTCCATGTTAAGGAGATTGTTCACATTTTAGTTTCCTGAGATTTAGAGTTAACACCATCATCTTTAACGTGCTCCAATGCATTAGTGTCAAATTTGGCATTTATGGGAATTGCCCTCTTTTTTTCAGTTTATTTACTTTGAAATTCATAGTATGTACATTTGTCATCAGGTTAAAAAAGCCACTGAAATGATTAATAAGCTGCAAGATAAATTACCGGGAAGTTCAGCAGAGAAAGCCTCAAAAGCAGAACTCTTAACTCTTCTTGAATATCATGACACATTCATTCTGGAGCTGGAACAGCAACAGTCGGGCTTACGGATGCTGGAGCAGCAAGCACTGAGCATGCTCCAGGATGGGGCCACGCCATCCCCTGGAGAAGAGCCACCCACTGTGCAGGAAATCACGGCGATGCAGGACCGGTGCCTGAAGTAACTATACACCTGCTCTCATTCTCTGTTTCTAAACTTGGCCATGACCCAAAGGGACAAATGTGGTATTAAGAGTCTGGGGGTGCTCCCCCCAGACCACCTTAAAAATGTGGGGCTCTGTTCCTGTCATCCTTGCTATCTATTACATATCTAGTTGTATTTAGAAATATAGTAACGAACCAGATGCCATCTCTGCCTTCAGGTAGTTTACAGTCAAGCAGCAGAGGTAGACAACTAAAGATGCCTTTTAGGTGGAGCGTGGGAGGGGCACTAAGGGAAATCAAAGCAGAGGCAACTAATCTAGGAGAGGAGTCAAGGAAGGCTTCTCTTCAGAAGGGGTATTTAAGCTAAAGACTAAGCAGGCTTGAGCCAGCCAGTGAGTTCTGCAAACAGGGGAATAGCTAGTAAGAAAGCGTGGAAGGAAGCATGTTACCTCAGGGAACTCTTGGGTGATGGGGCGATTCATGAGACATAAAGCTTAAAAGGTAAACAGTTGGGAGCTATTGAGTACTTGGTTTTGATAAATCTTGATAACTCATTGGCTAAATTGGATGACACATAGATTAGAGCAAGGATGATACCAAAGTCCAGGTAAATAATAGTCATTTACTGATAGTGAACTTAGAGAAAGTTAATCTTTTATTTATTTATTTATTTATTTATTTATTTATTTATTTTTGGCTATGTTGGGTCTTCATTGCTACACACAGGTTTTCTCTAGTTGTGGAGAGCGGGGGGCCACTCTTCGTTGCGGTTTGCGGGCTTCTCTTGTTGTGGCGCACGGGCTTAGTTTTTCCGCGGCATGTGGGATCTTCCCGGACCAGGGTTTGAACCTGTGTCCCCTGCGTTGGCAGGTGGATTCTTAACCACCGCATCACCAGGGGAGTCCCGAAAATTAATCTTAATGATATGTAACCAGCTTGATTCACTTATGGGGCCAGAGAGGAAACATCACTATGTAATTTAACTCCTGTATTAACTACTACTACTCATACATATCCTACATTCACCCCGTCACTTGTAGATGAGTTCAGGATAATCCGACTCCACTTATTTAAATTTTTTAACCAAATTTATGTCAATTCAAATAAAGACTTACAATTTGGATGTTGAACATTATTAATCATAAAATTTCCAAAGTTTGAGTCTTTATTTAAAGACTAGTTTCTAATAGTCACAAATATTCCAGTTACACATTACTTTTAAAGGCTGATGATTCTGCACCATGAGTAGATTTTCAAAGAGGAAATAAATAATCAAACAATCTCCAGGTTACTCTCGACAAGAAAATGAATTGCAGTTTAGTGGCATGGGAGTATGTCAGCTCTCAATTTTCCAAGGATAAATCATTCACTTCACATGATGTATTTTCTTCTGTTATACTTGAAGTACACTTAAATGTTACTGAAAATTATCTGGCAGTTTGGGCGAAGTGTCTTTACTTGGAAAAAAGATAGGCGGCTTCACTTTTTTAATGTCTGTTTTTGACAATTTGATGTCATGTATTGGGGGGGTTCCTTTCGTTTCAGTCCACATCTGCTTTCTCCCTTTATTGTTTCTAAAGCATGCAGGAGAAAGTGAAGAAGAACGGAAAGGTGGTAAGGCAGGAGCTGAAGGAGCGAGAAGTGGTGGAGACCCAAATCAATTCAGTAAAATCTTGGGTTCAGGAAACGAAGGAGTATTTGGGGAATCCAACAATAGAAATAGATGCTCAACTTGAAGAACTTAAGGTACAAAACTCATTCCCTAGACCCATCATGTTAAAAAATTGTCCTGCTTTTAATCAAATGTATCTGTTTATATTCAATGAAATAATTGAATTAAAAATTTTTAGAAATGTTTTCTAAAAAAGACTTTTAGTATTATTTCATTGGGCTTTCTTTTGTTCTGTATAAAGTGGACATGCTTCTTATTGAGACTAAAGAAAATTTTGCTTTTTGTAAATGTGTTTCTCTAATTCCACACTTAATCATATTTTGAGGAACAATGCATATAGCCTTGTCTCTGTACCCATAAAAATTAATTTCCTTGTCAGGCTCCCAGAAATTTCTTATGTTGATCTTTTCTTCAGATTCTCCTAACAGAAGCCACAAATCACCGACAGAACATTGAGAAAATGGCTGAAGAACAGAAGAATAAGTATCTTGGTCTATATACTATATTACCTTCTGAACTCTCTCTTCAGCTAGCTGAAGTGGCCTTGGACCTAGGAACTATCCATGATCAGGTAAACCTACGGTCAAGAAAGAGTACTTTTCCACTCTTTTATAGGCTCAGTACTCTTGTATGAGAGTTCGTGATTTTCACAATCCTGTCTTCATGGAAACAGAGTTTAAAAAAAAAGATCAGTATAAAATAATAATATTAAATTAGAGGTCTTATTCATACGCAAGAAGTATATGAGAAGATATTAGATGTGAACAATACTGTCAACATTAAAGATAATTTATCTGCTTCCAAAAGGAAATTACTCAACGAAACAAAGATACATTTCATGTATTCAACGAATATTTATTGAGTATCCAGAGTCTGCCAGGCACTCTTCTTTTGTTGTTTCAGTTCAGCAAGATGTAGTAGGTGAAGATATTTGAAAAAAGGGAAAATCAGAGTTAAAAAAATAAGGTAAAACCAGGAATGAGGTTTCTACCCCAAATGCGTGCTATAGGGTCCCGTATTGTGTCTAGAGGAAGTCCTATCAGTCTAACTCTAACTTCCAAATAACTAAGGAAAGGAATGTGTATAAATTTTAAAACATATCTTTTTTTTTTTTTTAATTTAACAAATTTCTACATAGCCATTCATAGTACTGAGATCAGAGGGATATTTCTATCTTAACTCCTCGTAAAGAACATACACTTTCACGTAGGGAAAATAGCTTCAGTAGCATTTGTATGGAAACATAATGGGTTTTAGGACCTTCTTGGTGGCCTAACACTAAAGCAGTTTAGTTAAAACTGGTCTACAGAAGATAAAGGGAGGATAATTCTAAACTACTACATGAAATGGAAAGTAGTATTGCATTATAGAAACTATAAAACTATAAAATTCATGTAAGTGTGCTGTACCTTTTAGACTCTCCAGTGTATGATGCAAAGTCTTTAAAAATTTTCATCAAAGTCTAATTCTACTGCATCATACTATTGACCTAAACTATTATTTTCTATTTTAAGTATTAAAATATTAATTTTAATACTAATATTTTACAGTATTACTTATTTGGTTTTTCTCCTTAGACATTGGAAGGTCTTTTGGGAAGGATGACCTGGCGAGTTCAGATCTTAAAAAAAGAAGTTCAAATTTCAGGGTTTTTTCCCCTGTGGATAAATTTCCCTATAATAGAGTTATTCACATGCATTCCATTTACGTTAGCGCTCAACTCAAAATAATGAAGTCAAAAAAAGTACTCTTTTAATGGTGTATTTCCTCACTGCTAAGGAGATTTGATTTGCTATTTTTATATATTACAGAATGATCAGTGATCAGCACAATAAATCTAGTTAGCATTCAAAACCATACATAGTTATAAAAATTTTTTTTCTCGTGATGAAAACTTTTAAGAAGTACTCTCTTAGCAACCTTCAAGTATGCAATATAAGATTGTTAACTGTAGTCACCATGCCATACATTACATCTGCATCACTTAAAGAGATTTTTTTAAGGCCTTTCATTTATACAAAGAAAATATTTCTTTACCATCTTCCCTTCAACATTTTATTATAAGCAAAATATGAATGTTATCATATCAAATCAAAGCCATTAGAAACTTGTAAATATTAACTGTGATTTTTCATTTTCCTTTCCATTGGACATGTTCTGTGCTTTTTTGTCATACTATATACAGAGGTAACTGGAAGTTAGAAAAAGAGTTAACAGATCATTAACAGCTACTTATGGAAAGGTGCATGGACACAAATCTGTGTGCCTCCAATTATCTGGAATCGTCTTCCATTTTATGAAGAAAAAGGCTTAGAAGAGTTTGTATGTTTAGGGTCACAAAGTTAGTAAGTGGAGAAGATAGAATTCAAACTCAGCTATCTGCACTGCTTCCTGTAAACATCTGATGAGTGAATCACTGTACATGCATTGCTTACTCCTTTGCTGAAATAGCAGCAGAAAGAGGTGCAGTTAATACGTAAAATGATGGGAAGTAAGGCTGCAAGGAAAGCCATGAGAGCTTGTAATTGCACGTGGCTGGCTTGTTGAGGCATTTCGATGCCCAAGCAGTGTTGATGACCTAAAGTGCCTCTTGGCAATATCTGAAGATGGAGATATATGTTAGTATTAATTATCCAATTTTTACTATGGTTGATTTTTCTGTTCTCATTGATTATTTAGATCCAGGCCAAAATAAAAGAAGTTGAACAGAGCAAGGCCATGAGTCAGGAATTCAGCCAGCAAATTCAGAAGATAGCCAAAGATCTCACAACTATTCTAACCAAGCTGAGAGCAAAGACAGATAATTTAGTTCAAGCTAAAACTGACCAAAAGGTAAGGAAGGAGAAGTGGAAATATAAGGGGTGCTATTGAATGAATTAAATATTTTGATTGCATTAGTTTATTTTGAAGATACAGGGGGAAAAAAAAAAAAAAAGCTTCCTTGATTAGCAGGCTTCATGAAAACCAGAGAGTAAAGGCAGGCAGTAAAGAAATTTTGTAAATACAATAATATAGAGCTACTTATATCGTATAATTTATTATCACAGTTGAACTGTATTCATACATATACATGCACATGTAGTGTCAAAGGACTGAATGATGGTTTAGGATTACAAGTATATAAATTTCAAAATGAAGGATGTTCTTGGTAGTTAAATACCTGTTCTCATTTTGCCAATGAGTAAAGTGACTAATCCTTTTTGGGTGGGACAGAAGGAAAATTTTAGCTCTCTCAGCCTCGTAGGAAATAAACACCAGGGTTACAAAACATCCTGCTCTGCCTTTTCAACTGAAGAAGCAGAAATGAACTGATCATAGTTGAATTATTCGTATATATTTGGCTTTTACAAAAATCATTTAACATATAATCCTTCTGATTCTGGAAAATCTGGAGAAATTTATTATCTATAGTCTAACGTTCTTTCCTTTTGATGACCATCCAGGTGCTAGGAAAGGAATTAGACGTCTGTAACTTAAAATTAATGGACCTAGATGAAGCAGTACAAAAATTCTCGGAACAGAATGGCCAACTGGGTAAACCACTGGCCAAGAAGATAGGAAAACTGACTGAACTTCACCAACAGGCCATTAGACAGGCCGATAACCGGCTCTCTAAGCTCAGCCAGGTATGTTTTCCCAGCCGGTAATCAACATTCTCTAAAGCCAAAATTCAATTTTCTATTTTTTGCTTTTAAAAATAAGTGAAAAGATAATATGGACAATGATGAGAGTAATTTAAGTGTAGCTTATTTCATACCATGCCTGTATTCCTAAGATTTACATGTAAACCTGACTTTATTTTATATCAAACCATATTATAAATTGATTGACAAAGGTGTTCATATAAATGGACTTTTTATAAATAAGTAAATATATATATATATGTATGTTTGCCTTTACTTAATTGGTTCAGGTCACACATCATCATAATTGTTGAGCATAGACTGAACTTTTGCAAATTGACTATGTTTTTTTCTGCAATCAGGGATGAGTTAAATCAGGATTTGCAACCAATAAATTATAATGTTGAAACCTATAATCCCCACCTACCACCTCCTTACTCAGTGAGGGTAGAGTAGGAAAGGAGGGAGAGAGAAGAGCTAGATAGAGGAATAAGAGATAAGAATGGAGAATTTTTTTTAAAAGATTATTCAAGCATAGTAAGAACTTGGACTTTATCCTAAAGTCACTGGGAAGTCCTTAATAGATGTTCAATAAGGAAATAATTTTTCATGATACCTTTAGATATCACAGATATCATAATGATCAATTCATAGGATTATTGTATCCAAAGAGAGATCGAAGACTGATTTCTAGCTCACGAAGCAGAGTTTACGTTTGTTATCTGAATGTTAATGATTTTTCAGGCAGCATCCCATTTAGAAGAATACAGTGAAATGCTGGAGTCAATTCTGAAGTGGATTGAGAAAGCTAAAGTCTCAGTACATGGAAAGATTGCATGGAATTCTGCAAGCCAACTTCGGGAACAATACATTTCACATCAGGTAACTTTGGGAAAATAGTTTTCAAAGAATAACTAAGAGAGTACTTTGATTTAACTGGCTAGGCTGACAGAAAATTTAGAGGACCATGATGTAAAATTATTGTAGGTGCCAGGAAAAAAGAAAGGTAAGGTAGCCCTAACAACTTGTCCAGGGGATTGAAAGAAAGTAGCTACCCATGAGATTTCATAAGACCGTATATATAAATAAATATCCTCCTCTGTCTCCCCTAGACTTTCCATTTCCCAAGACCAAAAATAATCATCCAGATAGGACTTTTTTTTTTTTGAAGCTTCTTTGAAATAATTGTATGCAGGGATGTAGTGGGAAATTCTTCCCCAGGAAGAGCTGTAGGGACAGGTGAAAAGATTATAGCCTCCAGACTCAGACTGATGGGGAAACCAAGTTCTGCCATTTAGAGCTGTGTAATTTGGAGGAAACTACTTTGCCTCTCAGAATTCAGTCTTATCATCAATAAGATGGAGATGTAAATGATATTCATACTGCAGAGTTATCATGAGGATCAAATGGTTTAACATATGTGCCATCATCAAGCACAGTCCCTGGCACATGGGTCCTCAGTCAGAGCCTCAATCTCATGCCTCTTCCTTCCAGCCCTTCTGCCTGGTCACAGTGGGCTGACCTCCCGCAGGAAGTAGGGGTCAGCTGGGAATGAGTCCACACCACATGGGGACCGCATTACTTCATTTCCTCTGAAGTTTTCTCTCAACCATATCATCCAGGAAATTATTTCATCCCTTTATAATTTAGGCTTGAATTAGATACAGATATCTAATAGCCAGTTATCTTGCAATCAAATACAGAATGGTCTTTATTTAAGTTACATGAGTATCCTCAAGTATTTTAGATTTTCTCTCTTTTATTCTGATTTATATATATTCATGTCTTTTAAATGCATCCCCTTTTCCATTCCAGTTGACAGGGTTCTAGATCAAAGCCTCATTTTCTCCTTCTTGGAATGCTTTAACAGGCTCCTAATTGGTTTCCCTGTATTTATCTTTCTTCTCTAATCAATCCTGCACACTCCTCTCAAGAAATCTTTCTTAAACAACTACGGAGTTGTTCTGCCTGACGTTATGCATTATACATTAACAGACAAGACTTAAGTTACAATTGGTTGTAAACAATGAAAAAATATTCATTAGAAATCTAGAAATGCAAATTTAAAAGAGAGAGAGCATTTTAATTATCAAGTTAACAGTATTTTTAAAAGCTCATATTTAAAGAAGTGAGAGCTCTCGAACACTGCTGGTAACTTGGTTAAATCTCTTTGCAAAACAATTAGAAAATGTATCATGATCATCAAAACATTACTACTCTGTAATCCAAAATGTAGGAAATATTTTATATGAATATTAATGACTATACTGGAATTTTAAAGAAAACTTAAATGTCAAATAAGTTTTCTGAGTAAATTTTTGGATTTCATAAAATATAATGTAGTCTTTAAAATGACCAAGAAGGTAGTTTTTGGTTTTGTTTTGGTTTTTGTTTTTTTTTAAATAGCTCCTGCTCTCATTCATTTATGTATTCAATAATCATTTATAGAGTGCTTTCCAAAGCTAGGAATTTTGTTAGGCATTTGAAACACAAAGGATATTCCCTGCCTCTGCCCCAGGGAGTTGATAATTAAAGGGAGAAAGGAGATAGAAAGACAGATCTAGACAATTACAATACAGTGTGATAAGTGCAGGGATTGAGAGCCCAAGATGCTGAAGGAACTCAAGGGCGGGTACCCAACCCAGACTGCCCAGGATTTGAGAAGATTAAGGAAGGAAAAGGTGATTCTGAGCTGAATCCTGAAAGACACGCAGCCTACTTGTCATGGAGTTTTAGACAAAACCACATGTTGAAATCCTGGCAGTAGGAGTGAGGGGTGCTGTAGGTGGTGCACTGGCGAGGAGGTCTGCACAGAGCTGGAAAGAGAGAGAAGACAAAGACAGATCATGGAAGCCTGTTAAGAACTTGGCCTTTCTCCTGAAGTCACTCTAAGCCTTGGACAGATATTCTGCAGGCAAGTGACAAGCTCAGACTTACAGTTTAAGAAAGATGACTTAGAAGCCTGTGGAAAACAGATGGATGAAGGTAAGAGAACTAGAAGGTCGTTTCAGTATTCCAGTAGACAATGACAAGGCCTCTCTTTGGAGGCTGAGAGAGGACAAAAATCAAGGGGTATTACCCAGCAAGAACTGTGGACTTGTAGGCTATTGGGTGTGGCTGAAAGAGAGGGAGGAGCCACGGATGGTTCCCAGGTTGTTTTGATTTGGGCGGTTCAGCGGGTTGAGTGCGTTGAGGGACACAGGAGGACAGATGTCAGGTATTGGTGGTGACCTCACACAGACGTTCAGGAGAAAACTCAGCCTGTTACACACCGTTCTGGGGAGTTCTCCCGTGCCTGAAAACTGCCTGACTTTATCCAAAAACAACGCACAGAGAGAAAATGCATGTATTCTAATATCAGGTGAAAAAGAAGGAAAATTGTAGGTATGTTACGATCTCAATTACCTAAAATTATACCCAAACTGAACAGCAGTTATTGCTTAAAGTTGTCTCTGGGATATGGGATTATGGACTATTTTATCTTCTTTATTTTTCAATATTTTCTAAGCTTTATAATATACATTATAATATATATAATGTATAATATGTTATATAATATATATATAATATATGTATATGACATTTATTGTGAGAAAAAAGATGTACTTTATTTTTTAAAATAAGAATCTATTGCCTAAGAGTAATGTCCCATCTCCCATTTCTCCTCTTTACACATCACACACCCCAGGAACTGCACATTTTGTGCTCACTCACCGATGTGCCTTTGCTTATTATTCTGTCCCCTCAGCATAAAATGTCTTTCCTTTTCCTCCCCATCTGTCAATGCAAACATTCTTCTGACTCAGCTCAGATGTGACTCTCCCAGGAAGCCTTCTCTCAACCCTCCTGCAAGTAGTAGCACATGTCATTTCTGGCATCCTTAACCCTTTCTTCTTTCACTCTACTCATAAAATGCATATTATGTGCTTATTATTCTGTTTATGTTGTCCCAAGAGATGATACTCTCTTGAATGACAAGGGCTTTGTTTTATCCCAAGTTGTTTCTACCCCTTTGTCTCACTTAAAGCCAGTGTTTGTGATGCTCTTGTCTTGTTTTCATTTCTTAGATCCATATATGCTTAGGTCTTAGATACAGAATATGAGACCTGAGAAGCATCTCTTTAGTTTGAATATGAGAAAAGGGGGGCCAGTGACCTGATGAAGATACCCAGTGCGTCAGAGCGTCACCACTGCTGGAAATACTCACGTCCTGACCCTCACCAGGGAGCCGCTTGGGGTGGCAGATGGAGCGCTAGCCTTATGGTCCAACACAGGTGGCCTCAACAGATTGTTTACAGCTCCTGAAACTTGATTTCTTTTTGAAAAGGGGGTAACAGGAAGTGGGGAGCAGGCACAGGGCTGTGAAGGTTAAACACAGTAAGACACACGACCTACACAATGTGCAGGGAAAATGTGAATTACGTCTCCTTACTCCCTCCCCAGTCTGATGGTCTTTACACCACACCGTATTGATTACCCATACCTCTCTGCCTACCTGTCAATGTCATGAACATTGATAATTCACTCTAGACCATGCTAGAAGAATCTGAAGAGATTTACAACAATCTGGAAGTGATGACTGAGAAATTACAGTACCTCGATAGCGTGTACCATACGGAAAAAATGTCTCAGCAAGTAGCAGACCTGGGACGGGAGACTGAGGAGCTGCGGCAGATGATCAGAATTCATTTGCAGAACCTCCACGATGCTGCCAAGGTAAAACATAAACTTTTTTTTTTTTTTAAGTAATTTAAATGGAAAAGTCTATCATTAAAAAAACAATCGTGGTTGTATAGCAAACGTAGAGTGCTTACCTCTGATGAGCCTTCTTGACTGTGATGGTTATGGTCGGGTGTCTGACGCACAGTGACGCCAAACAACACCTAAACATCAGAGTTTGGAGCAGAGAAAGACTTGGGCCATGCAAGGAGACGGGTGACTCATGCCCCGCAAAACCCCAAACTTCCTGCAGGGTTTCAGCAAAGCATTTTTAAAGGCCGGGAGAGGGAGAGGGGCGTCACAGGGTATGTGATCAGCTTGTGCACAGTTCTCTGACTGGTTGATGGTGAGGTAACAGGGAGGTGTCACAGGGCTTAACAGTATCAGTCCTTAAGCTCCAGGAGGCCTGGGGCTGTGAGCTCATGGTCAGCAAGTAGTTAACATCTTCCATCTGGTGGGGGCTTTTCAGCTCCGTTAAACAGCTCAGGAAATGTGCATGAGATATTGTTATCTGGGTACTTCAGAGAGGAGCTCAAGCAGAGGGTATTGGGGAGGGGGTCTGCCCCAGAAGGCCCTATAGGGTCCTGCCTGGTTACATGATGCTATTCTCCACCTATGACTTTGGACTTCAAGTGCTTATATATCGACATTCACATTGCTCTTACTCTGCAGGATATGAAAAAATTTGAAACAGAGCTCCGAAACTTACAAGTTGCTTTGGAGCAAGCCCAGACAACACTGACTTCTCCAGAGGTTGGACGTCTTAGTCTCAAGGAGCAACTCTCTCACCGACAGGCAAGCAAAAATAATTCAGGGGAAATGGGTAGGGAGCTGTATTTTTGAAAAAGAAAGGATAGTTAGGAAAAGTAATTTCTAAACTCTGTTATAGTCTGAGCACTGTATGCATGATTTAAAAAAATTCCTGGGAAAATTTGTATAACTTGGGACAGAGCTGTAATTTAGTAAATGTCTCTTGCTTATGAAATACACCATTAAAACGTAAAATTTTAAAATATTTCAGAATATACATTTTAAATGGAAAATGTCTATTTTATGTATACATATATTTTATGTAAATAAATAAATTTATATCAAATTGGTATAAGATATAAAATTTAAACATTTAAAATATGAAATATGAACTCGCACTTTCAGCATTTGCTGTCTGAGATGGAGTCACTCAAGCCAAAAGTGCACGCGGTGCAGATGAGCCAGAGCGCGCTCCGGATCCCCGAGGACGTTGTCACCAGCTTGCCGCTGTGCCACGCAGCTCTGCGCCTGCAGGAGGGGGCCAGCCGGCTCCAGCACACGGCCATCCAGCAGTGCAACATCATGCAGGCACGTGCAGCGGGGCCAGCGGCGTCTGCAGGCGGTCCCCACGCCACCCGCAGAGCAGCAGCCGATGAGTCATGGGCTGCTTTTCTTAGCATTTACGTGGGCTCAGCCATCAAAACACATCCAGAGTGTTAACTCTGACAGCTTGTTGTGGTTATATAAAATAAGGACATGAGATGCTATCGTTTGGATCGTCCACAAAAGCCTGGGGAAAGCTCTATTAAAAATATCCTTTGGTGAAAACTATCTTTTAGCAATTATTTTTTTTATAAAGAACAACTTATGAAGGTTAATTTTGATATTCAATCATAGATTTTTATCTCATTGTTCATCTGAAAATCATCTAGAACTTTGTAATAAGACTTTACTGCTAGGGTGTATTACAGAATTTTTTTTTTTTTTTTTAATATTTCAGCTTATTGATGCATTTTATTGCCTGAGAAGTACATCCAACTATAACTCTTAGTCTCTTCCCCTAATAAGAGAACAATTATTTACTAGGAAGAAATGACACTATTTATCTCTTATCTACTTTCAACTAATATTTCACCTACTTTATCTAAAAATTGTATACATGTCCTCTCATTAAACCACTAATGGTCTATTTGGTCAACTCTACTTGCATTATCTTGTAATTTGTTAGACAGTAAATTCCTGAGGGTAGAAGTCATGCTTCATTCATTTTTATATCCCCTATTCCAGCACTTAGCTGAGTGCCTTACGTATATATTTAGTATTTCTTTCATGGAACAATGAAGTAACCATGCTTTTCATACTGCTTTCTACCATGTTCTAGACCATGACATTGCCGTCTTTAGGGCAATAAGGAGAAGAGGATCTAGCCACTTAACTATTTTCAGTCCATCAGTAATCTTGCCGAAATGTTTTAGAGAGAAGGCTCTGAAATATCTGAGTAGAGCTGAGGATTTGAATCATCTGGGAATTTTCCCCATCATTTCTTTGTTCCCTTGACACATGGGTAAATAGGAGTTAGCACCAGAGTTTGGCAGATAGCAGCACAGAAGCACTTACACAGTTATTGACATAGACAGATAATTGTCTTTTTTTGTTTTCTGTCAAAGGAGGCTGTGGTGCAATATGAACAATACGAGCACGAAATGCAGCTCCTCCAGGAGCTCATAGAAGGAGCTCACAGAGAGATTGAGGATAAGCCCGTGGCCACCAGCAACATCCAGGAGCTGCAAGCCCAGATTTCCCGGCACGAGGTATGACAAGCCAAGTACAAGGGCAGGACACTGGCTTGGTGAGAATATGTGATTGGTTTCCAGCGGATGAAAGAGAAAGGTCTTCCCTGTCCAGGGCATAATGTGTTGGGTTCTTGGAGAGCCTCTTTGACTCTCTTTACATTTTGAGGGCTATTTTTGCTGATACTTTCCAAGACCCAGTAGCGTGAGTCTTTCTCTTGATTCCAGAACCTCTTGACCCGACATTCGTGACATATCTCCAGCACGACCCACCGATTGTCTCCTGCAGAATTCTCACAGTTCATACACCAAAACACACTGTATTCCCTGTCTTTACAGACTGCAAGGAACAGCAGTGCTCAGAGCCTTGCTGCTTTGATGGTCCTCTTTTAAAAGAAGGGGTATTTCTTGTTAAAAAGAAAATCATTTGCTCTTTCACGTATAGGTCACTTCACCTCCTTTTACCAGAATCAGAGAATGACTCATGTTGTTTGTTTTGTGGGTTTCCAGATTATGCCTGTTAGCATCTTCCCCATTTTCAAATGCACCTCCTTCTTTGTACCCTTGGAATCATTATGACCTTAGGACTTGGACATCCCTTGTGCAGACCTGGTCCCAGAGATCATACAAGGAGCTTGAGTGTTCCAGCTCCTTGACACTTAGCAGTGAATTTCCTTTCCTGACCTGTCAAACCCTATATAGCTCACATTTACTCTTTCCTTGGGGGCTGGCTCCCAGCATCATGAATTTTGGAAAGTGACGGGGGGCTGGGGTGGGGTGTGTCCTGTTTCTCTGTGCCAAGGATAGACATTCAGTTTTTCCTTCCATCGGCTCTATTTTAACTTCATTGTCGTAAGAACAACAATTTTTCCAAACCAAATATCATGGTAAGATTCTCAAAAGATTCAACTGTCGCTTTTTTTCTTTTTTAATTTTTATTTTATATTGGAGCATAGTTGATGAACAATGTTGTGTTAGTTTCAGGTGTAAGGTTGGAAAATCTCACTTCCCCCCTTTCCAAATGCAGTTCTCTAGTTTCTTGTCACAGCCAGTGAGTGCATCCAACACTTAACAGTTGTATATGATTTACAAGTAATGTAAATGAATACCCCACCTACATTTACTTCTACATCATAGATAATCATCTGTGTTAACTATTCATTTCTCTTCTGCCACTGGTTAAATGAAAAGATGTTTTGCAACTATTTGAAACACTGTTTATATGTCATACATTACACTGTATAATACAAATTTATTTTGAAACTACTTTTAATCCCATTTTGTAAGACCCAGAATTTTGTTGTAACAGCTTTTCAGTCACAGCACAGAAAATATGTTTTAAAAAATCTATCTGGAATAACAATAATTATCATTGCTGCTGTGGGTTTTTTTTGTTTGTTTTATGTTTTTTAAAACAATTCACAAAGTTTTTAGATTATCTTTTACAACAACCCTGTGAGGTAAGAATTTTTTTGTGTGTATCATCTCCATTTTACTGATAAGAAAACAAAAACTGATTTTTTAGAATGACCTCCTGATCTTCCAGATCTAGTAACTGATAGAAACCAGATTCTAATCTAGTACCTTTGGGGACTTCCCTGGCGGTTCAGTGGTTAAGATTCTGAGCTTCCACTGCAGGGGGCATGGGTTCGATCCCTGGTCAGGGAACTAAGATCGCACATAAAAGAAAAGAATGATGGTCCAGGAGAATAAATGACTTGCCCAAGATCATTACAGTGCCGGCTCTCAGCAGAGTCAGCCGTAGACTGTCCTCTGGCTGCTACTCAGTGATCTGTTCATTTTGTCACATTTTCTCCTCCCAGTTCTAAACATTAGTGTAGATGTGTTAGTTTTGTCATGTGATTTAGATTCCATTTTCATATTTAAAATGACGTAGTCCTGTGTGAGGCTCATTGTATGTGTAAAACAAACACAGGAAGGAAAGTGCTGCATGGGGAAAGCCTGATTCATAACATAGAATTTGGGAAGAATGTTTTTTCCTGTATTTTCTGTCTGCTTTTAATGGAATTTAATCTTGAGGTGAGGCTAGTTTCCATATGGATAACTTAAACTCATAAAGATAATGGATCATTTGTTCATTTCCAAGGAATTCACATTTTTTTCGTGTAATTTTTCAAATGTTGCATTTAATTTGAAAAAACTTATCCTGTCGCTTTTAAATGATAGGAGAGAATACTCAGAGCTCTTTGCTTTCCACCTGACACAGAAGGCCTGCTCCTGTACCTGAAATTCCCACCTGTACACTCATCCTCTGTAATCATTTTCAGAAATACTCAGTAAAAACTAAGAATACATATGCTTCCTGAGACTGGGGAACACATTAACCCCCTTAGTGCTCCATTTTGATTTAGCGAATTTGACCACTAAGCTGCAAAGTTCATGGGATATAGGCAGGTTTATTCTTACAGAAGAAAGTTCTCGAGAGATGTTTGTCCAAGGGAATCACATGGACTAACCATAAAATGCAGATTCTCATAAGCCTAGTAAATCAAAAACTTTTGAAGCCTAGACCAGTATTGCATTTCTAACAAACAACTCAGATGAGTTGTGTTTTTTTTTTTTTTTTTAATATTGCTACTAGCGTTTTATTTATTTTTAAATTTTTTTGGCTGTGCCGAGCAGCATGTGGGATCTTAGTTCCCCAGCCAGGGATTGAACATGCGTCCCCTGCATTGGAAGCATGAAGTCTTAACCAGCGGACTGCCAGGGAAGTCCCCTAGATGAGTTTTATATACAATAACTTGAGAACATCGATTTAGGAAATGGGCGTTTGCTGTCAGCGTGCTAGGCAGGGTACTGCGGTAGGGGCCGTGACCATCCACGTGGGCATGAAGCATGGGAGGACTAAGACTAACTCCCCTTCACACAGAGTCTTCAAATCTGCCAGATGGGGCAAGCCATGGCAAGGAGGCTTAGTGATTTGTCCTATGAAAACAGAGAATTCAAGGAGTCCGGTGGGCTGGTAGATGACTTCCATGTGTACACGTTTACCAATTATTATAGAGTACTCATGTGTTAGGCACTAGACCAGATGTAGTAAATAGCTATTTAATCGCTATTATAAAAATCCTATTAGGTTTAACTAAGTAAGTTTCTGTAACCCTGAAAGGTAAAGATGTGATGATTTCTACTTTTTAAATCCTTGCTTAAAAAATTCCTGTACTTCTGTACTAGAAAGAAGACAGGATGCTGGCTGAGTTCTGCTGGACTGTTTTCCCTTCCACCCACCCAGTCAATTTTGGTTGGGAGGGGAGAAACAAAATGACAACAGTAGCAAAATGGTATGTGTGTACATATATACATACACATGTACATATACATACGTGTATCATTTTGCTATTGTCATTTTGTTTGTTTCTGAACTTCAGGTTCAAAGCTCTAGTTTGAGTGTGTATACACACACTATCATTTTAAAGACTCAGAAAATGTGTTCTGTACAAACGCTAAATGACAGGTTTTCAGGTGAAGGAGCCAAATAAAAGGAATAGAAAAAAATAGTGGTTTTGTACTTTTAGGGTTAATGTTTTACATGAATGTAATAAAAAAGAATGAATGTTTAAATCTTCATTTTTTAACTTATGTATGCATCTTTTAAGCAAGAAAGTATAAATTTAACATTTTAGAGTTCCCATTTTAGGTTATTAGGATTTTAATATTTTAATATATTAGATTTTTTAAGAGCTATGTGCTGTTCAGAATATATTTTCAATTAGCTCTTTGTAAAAGTTTTAAAACTTCTATCTCTTAAAACAATTTTTTTCAACAACAAATAAATTTAAAAGCCATTAAAATTGAACCACACTTCAAGTTCAAAGCTCTAGTTTGAGGCATCAGAAACATTTGAGGCATGATGGAGTACATGAGGGAAAATGTCATGAATGTACAAAATTTTATTTGGGGTGTAATCTGCATAAAACAAATAAGGGTTTCCTAAGTGGTATTCACCTTATCTGCAAAAAAGCAACTCCCCGGGGTCACAGGAATTCAGGAGCAGTTTACATTGTGATGCGTCTGTCACAAATGACTGCTCTGTTTGACATATTCCGGAGGGTAAGAGCTGAGCATTGCGTTTTTGGCAGTGTTAGTCATCACATGACCTAATTTGCCTGGCATGAACCATCTGGCAATTTCAGATTCCTTAGGCATTTTAAAGAGAGTTGCCAGGGCTTAACTTCCCATAAATTCCGATCCGGCCCGGAGCGTCTCTCGGGATTAGAATCCCCGGCCGCCTGCCGTCGTCTCTGCCGCCGCGCGCGCCGCAGCACCCCTTCCGGCCCCGCCGCGCTGTGGTCTGGCTCGGGGAGCGCGGCAGGCAGGCTCCGCGCTCGCACCGTCCACATCCTGCCTCCCCGCCGCTCCGTCTGGCGCAGCCCTGAGATTTCATTGGCCAGCCCCGGAGGAAGATGAACGCTACTAGTTCTGTTTCCTTCTGCTGCTGCTGTGACACCCGGGGCGCGGGGGGGCGGAAATGTTTCCTCAGGAGCTGGCTCAGAAAATCAAGGGCTACCAGGAGCAGATCGCTTCTTTGAACTCCAAGTGCAAGATGCTGACCATGAAAGCCAAGCACGCCACCATGCTGCTGACGGTGACCGAGGTGGAGGGGCTGGCGGAGGGGATGGAGGACCTGGACAGGGAGCTCCTCCCCGCGACCTCGGCCCACCCCTCTGTGGTCATGGTAAGTAAGGGTCAAGGCCAGTTTGCTGGGTGCCAGCTCGCTCTCTTCTGACTGTCTCCTGCCTAGTGGCTCTGGGCTCTTCTCCGTGGCTTGGTTTAGGGATCAGTGCTAGATCTTGCAGATTAGAACTGAGGAACAGTCCCCTTAACTCTCTGACTACCTTTGGGCCAAGGCCAATCTTTGACACTGTAAACAGTGACAGTTGAAATGAGGCTATTTGTTTGAGACTCCTGAATTACTTAACGTGCTGAAGGTTGGCCCTGCATTTGTTTATAATTTAGCAATAATACTCAGAAGCTCTGAGCTTCAAAACAATTCCTTTGCACAGTTTTCTCGTTTTCTGGGGGATGGGAGAATCATGCTACATATATGTTTTGTGTGTTTTTCCAGCTGAAGCACTGGCTGACTAGGTATGTTTGTGTATTCTGTTGTGTAAATGTTTAATAAATTATAGAAGGAAAGCTATTATTAGACAAATAAGAAAATAGAAAATCCAAAGTTTACCTTTGGATTAAAATAAGTTCCATTAATTTCTCTCTGCAACATTATTTCCTCATAACTTTGCATCTAAACTGCGTTAATTAGTTTGATAACTCAGTTTTTTTCAGTGCTGTATATTTTCCACAGATAATGTGCTGTGCTTTGGGTAGTGTATAACCATACCTGGACTCTTTTGGCAATATATTACTGTGGGTGCATTTATCTTGCTAGAATATTTGGAATTTGAAATATCCACAAGACCAAGCTTTATTTCATAGACCCTTCTCTCATTTGTATGATTCATGATTTTAATTTCTAAAGATACAATCAATCAAGAAAAGGAAAATAAAGAGATATTTCATCAACAAGAACACTCTATAATGTGACGTGCATCCCTTACCCCTGTTTGTCTTACAAATGGTCCCTAGGAGCATATTCACGTGAGGACAAAATTTTCAAATAGTAACACAGAATTTGTATGTAAATTTGGGTCTCAGTAATTCTAACTTTTGTTGTATAGTTATCTCTGTTTTGGCCTGTGCCTGACCAGGTCTTTTGTTAACATAGCTAACCAATTTTCATGTCCTTTGGGCAACATTTTATGTGACAGATGACTGCAGGTCGCTGTCACACTTTGCTGTCACCGGTCACTGAGGAGTCTGGGGAGGAGGGAACCAACAGTGAGATTTCCTCTCCACCTGCCTGTCGCTCCCCTTCACCTGTGGCTAATACAGATGCTTCCATTAACCAGGTACCACCCCCTTGGCATTCCTCCAGCTAAGATCTCTGAACGGATGCAGGACTCCATTCTCTGTTCTTATGAGATTATGGGTATGAATCGTAGACTTTGAGAAACACACCGTTAGGTGTGATAGTTGCACAAACTGTGATTGTCATGTGAGACCGATACTGGCTTAACCCACCATCTCCTCTCCCAGGCTACTGAAATGAGATGAGCAAAAATTAGGTCACAGAAATGATAGCTGGAGAAGGGCCTGTTTTAAGGCATTCTGGCTTTAGTTTCTAACAGCTGTCTGTAATGGAGTACTGCATCCTAACAGAAAATGAAATGTTTGTGTCACTGTTGTAAAATAACATGATTCTATTGCTGTTTTAACATTTTCACTGAACATAGTTTTGACACTTAACCAGCTCAGATTTTGAAGATGGAAAATTTATGTTCACCGTATCAGACTTTTTCTTTATTTGCTAATTGCCAACAAATTTCAAGGCTGTCAGTGTATATTTTGGAGTTCCTAAGTAGATTTGCATTTTGAGTTTTCTTACTTATCTTTCAATAATCTTAAATTTTATTTTTTATAAAATGGGGACCATAGCTTGCTGTTATGAGGTGTCTTTTTTGTGTACACTATATTAAATATAGATTACACTAAATTAAATATGTCAAAAGTTTTCATGAAAAATATTGGATAGAGATCAAAAAGATGCTTTTACAATAACCAAAATTGTTTTAATGTGTGTTATAATAATGTGTGTTAAAATAATAACCAAAATTGTTTTAATGTGTGTTAAAATAATACTTTCCTTTTTTTTCCTTTAGCCAAAAAACTAAAAAAAATTTTAATTACCTTATCATGAAATTACTAGTGTTCAAAGAAGTTAAAATTTATTATCAAGGGAGAAGCATTGAACATTGCAAGTGTTCTATAAGCTATATTACAAATCAATCATATTATTTTTATTTTAAAGCAAAAGCATTCAAAATAGGATTTCTGTGATAAAAAGAACCTACCTCCCCCCAAAAATGGAAAATGAAACGATGAAACCTTTAGATAAGACCGTTCTCTTGGAGGGAATTCCCTGGTCAGGCAACTGAGATCCTGCAAGCTGCGTGGCACGGCCGGAAAAAAAAAGACAATTCTCTTGGTAAAAATCTATGTAGCTTTAGGGAACATATCAATTCATGCATTCATCAGATACATTGTGAGCACCTGCTGGGCATAAAACCTTGTGCTGGGTCCCAGAGGTGTAACAAAGGCGGAGACAGCAGTGGCCCTTGCCCTCAAGCACCTTGTAATCTAGAGAAAAAGTGGCCATAAGATGAAGAATAACAAAAGTGATGAGAGGAAATTAAAAAAAAAAAAGAAGTTCACAGTGTTCTGGAGGATTTGGAAAACAGTTCTCCAAATTCTGATTTTAAAATATGAATTACTCATTCTTTGATGATGTGTTCTTCCCTGTGGTCACAGATGTCATTAGAATCATAGAAATATGGCTAGAGTCAGCTTTTTATTGTGTAAGAAAAATGTATCCTATATAATGTGCTTAATGTTCTTAACATTTTCAAATTGAACAATGAACACGGACCTTTGGACTAACACTTGGGAAGAGCATCCCCTTCCTAAAATTATAAGTCTGAGTGCTGCATCTTGTGAAGTGTCTTTCCATGTACATGTGAAAGTATTCTGTAAATGGTAAAATATGCAAACGTTTTTATTATGATTACTTTAACTGTCCAGCTCAGTCAAATCCCAAAATTATGAGCAAAATTGTGCTTTGTCTTAATCCCGTTTTGACACTCTGCCCATATCAACATCAATTTAAATCACGTTATTAACCTAACATACTTACATATGGAACTGCAAATTAGGGGGGAAAATCTTCATTTAGTTCATGTCAGGCAGCTATATTCGCAGGAAGCTGTTGGAAAGCAAAAATATAACGCTTGGTGTTAGACAAATCGACCGCATCGTTCCAGCCACATGTTACGCTTGTCCAGTGATGTAAGACAGAGGAAAATGAACAAATACTGCAACATGGCCAGTGATGCCTGGGTCTACAAAATTTTCTCTTGAAACTGAGAACATTTAGAATTCCCATAAGTTCCAGTTTGCAGGCTCAAAACACTGTACAGAATATGCACAGCTGTTTCAAGGAGCAGCCAAATATAACAGCTTCATAAAGTCGCAGCTGTTAAAAAAAGGCTGTGTGCTTGCCGCTTCTGTAAGTAGATCTCCATTATATAACTAACTGATCCCCTGCAGTCAGTGTGTTCTCTCTCTGACGGTAGTTATTAGCTGAAATGTGATAACAGTTTAGTTTACTTGAGGGTAGAAATAACGAGGCAGCCGCAGAACTTGCTGCAGGCTTCTTGATCTTATTAAAAGCAAGCCAAGACTTGGGCTCCTCCTCGGAAGAGCTGAGGGCAGTAGAAGTTTGAAGAGAGCGGTAGTGTAATGGGTAGAACCCCCGGTTCCAGGTTAAAAAGCTCAGAATGGGTCCCAGCTCTTCCTCTAAGCTGAATGTACCCGGAAAGTCCCTCATTTGTAATGGGAAGCAATGCTACTTAATTCACAAAATGGTGAAAGTTAATTTTGAAAGTACATTTTAGACTGGAAAATGCTAATCAAATTGTAGCAGTGGTTTTCCAAATTTAATTCCTTAGGAATCTGCTGGATAATAACTCCCATAACATAGACACGTAACCAACAAGAGACATATTTCTAAGGGTGATTCTTCACTATGCCAAATATTGCCCTTATTTAGTAGTTACTTATAGGACTGATTGATTTATTTTATTGACTCTATGTATTCCTCAAATAGATGCAAATTATTAATCTACAAAAGGTGATATATTTTCAAATTATTTTAGGTAACCAAGGGTTGTCTTTCCTGTCTAATAGACCTGAGACACACACACACACACACACACACACACACACACAAGCCAGAAAACAGGTTTTTTGGTGACAAATTTATTTTATTATTTTGGGGAGCCTTTATTTATTATAGAGTATTTAATTTAAATTTTTTACATTAAAGGACGTTTTGCTTTTCCTCGTAGACAGTAATGGTACTACCTTCCATGTATACAAAAGAGTTTACAAAAGTGCTTTTACATATACCATTTTTTATGAATGTATATACTTGCCTGTTATTTGCCAAATACTCCATGATACGCTCAGGATCAAAGACACTTCCACAGATTTTAAGGAACTCATAGTCTGTGTGAGAGCAGGTAAATGATGACCGTGGAGTGGGACAAGTGCTATGAAAGTGGGAAGCACAGTGTTGAGGAAGGACACAGAGTAAGTACCTAAACAAGGCTGGAGTTCAGTAGGCCAAGGATGTCCCCCTTTTGTTTTAAAGCAGGGGAAGGTAGGTACAGTTGGAGTGCACTAGAGTGATGTGAAGTTTTTCAGGCAGAAGGAAGCACATGTAGGAAGTTTTTCAGGCAGCAGGAAGGAAAATGGCCCATCAAGGCAACTGTAAATAATATCAGTATGATTGGAGAAACATAGATTTGGAGGAGGAGGTGGGAGGAGAAATGAAACTGAGAAGGTTACAGGAAACACACCCTGATGGACCTTGAATGCCACACAGAGGAATTTGAACTTTGTCCAGAAGCTAATCCTTAACTACTGAAGGAATTTAACTAGAAGCTCTGCCCAGAAGTGACTTTTAGAACAGGTCATTCTGGATCAATGTGGACAGGAGAACGGAGATAGACAAATCCAGAGCCCAGGAAGCTAGTGAGGGACAGAAGTTGCACACTCTGATGTCTGGTCCAGACCGGTGATGTAAATGAGAGAAACAGCGCAGGGGCTGTGGGCACCTGGACAGCACCTCCCCGCATGAACGAGGCAGCCTCTCCTCCGTTAGAATTACTGTAGCTGCCTGGACACAGAGTCCTGTCTTACCTACCTTCTGGTTTGCAAGAGAAGCCATGAATCGGGATTCTTATGAAAGCTCCCTCTCTGGATGAAGAGAAATTTTACACAATTTAAAACACTGTATAAACCAAGCTAAATGTATGCAGGCTAGAGGCAACCTGCAGGCTGCCAGTTTGCAACCTGAGAATTAGGAAGTTGTTGGTGTAACGTGAGCTTGAACCAGTGTTTTTGGCAATGGTATAGAACTTCATCCTTACATAAGCAGGGGCGGTAAGGGAAAGAAGAAATAGAGAATAAATCCCAAGTAAGGTGATTAGAAGTTCCATTCACTGAAAGATGGATAATACTTCCTCATTTTTCCTAAATCCATTTCTCATCCTAGATGTGGGTTTGGTTTTGTTTTTTTTTTTTGAAGTATTGAGTTTGAAGAGACTGGGGGATAAACTTGTACAACAGGATATGTGAGTCTGGAGCTTATAAATACAGCAGTATTTAAGAATGAGGGCAAAAAACAAACTACAAAAGAGAAAGATTGAATGACTAGAGAGCTGGGAGGAGAACAGAGATGAAAAGGAAAGTGTTTCCAAAAAGGGATGGTCAGTGGTATTGAATGCTAGTGAGAGACCAAGCAACAGAAGATCCAAAAAATAATCATTTTATATCATGGAAAACAGCCACCACTGACTGTGGCCAGAGCATTTTCAGTGGAGTCGCTAGGCTCGAAGCCCAATTGGCTACTTAGAAGTGGACTGAGAGTGAGAAAGTGAACATATTAAGTGTAAACTACCATTTTCAGAAACTGGATTATGAAGCCAAAGGGAGAGGGAAGAAATGATGATTCCGAATGTATTTGTGTATGATGAGCCATCACATATTGATGTGTAGAACTTTCCAATATGTGATATCCTGCAAGAAAAAAATCAGAAAAGAGTGTGTGTAGGTGTTTTCAGATGGAAAAAAATGTGGCTTTATTTACATGCTGAGGAGAAAGACAGTGAAGAGGGAGTAGGTATTAATGGACCAAGACCCTTGCAAAAGCGAAGGTGGCTGAGGTTGTGGGAGTAGGTAGGAGGGTCCTTTTTAATCAAGAGGACCAGGAGGAGCGAGATAGAGGTGAGTCTGAATATAGACAGGCTTGAAAATTTGAGAACTTGCAGGAGTATCTCCTCAAGGGCTTTGATCGTGTGTGTGCGTACTGGAAAGAAAAGTTGCATTGAGTCATGGTTGGGGTTTTCCAAGTGGCTGAAGCAGAGGTTCAAGAGGCAAAGGAAACACAGCAGTTGGCAAGAGAAGGGTTTACATAACTTAAACACAGTCAGAAATACACTTGGGGTGAATCCATTCAGTGATGACAGCCTATCATGTTCAAGGAGTGGAAGTGGGTGAGGATGAATGGATATAAGCCTGTCAAGGACTTGAAAATACCAAGATAATCTACTCAAGATGAGTGGCAGGGTTAGGAATGAAAAGGAACCAGTCTCCATGCTTCAACGTCATCAGTAAATGCTGGGGACTTACCTAGAAGCCTCAGCAACAGCAACAAAATGGGTAGAAGGTCTCATGGCCACTCAAACATCACTGTATTTAATTCTCAAAACCACCCAGTGTTATGCAGATGAGGGAACCCATGCATGAGATGTGAGTGACTTGCTCCAATTCTGTAGCTACTTGGGAGGAGAATTTCACCTGGGGTCTCAGGTGTCCTCTAGTGGCAGACTCCTGTCTGAACTCATTCTGTTGTACTCCACCACCCTGCTCCTGCCCTGGTACAGACCCCCAAGACACCAGGCTACTTCCTGCTGTTTCCTTGGTTTCCCAGGTGTCTGGGGCTTTCGTCAATACTTTTTACCAAGACGTTATTATCAATAAGGCTCAGGTTTTTGATCTTAAACAGTGCAACTGCGAAAGTTGTGAACTTTATTATAGCAATTTCCAGAATATAAACATTACGTCCCAGTTCAATTTCTATAAATATACAGATAAACAACCATAAAAACAATTAAAAACACATGAATTATGTACCTTGAGATAGTAATGCCATTATCAATACTAATAAAATATGTAATATTACTTATTATCCAAGAAATAAGAAAATTCAAAAGCTTCATTTTTCAGCATTCACTTTATTTCTTTTGTACTTCCAGGAATCGAATAGAAGAAAACCTCTCTATTATTTGTTTCTTAGAGTAGTTTTAACCTCCCTATTACATTTTCCCTTATTAATATTAACATATTTAAATTAATTACTGTGAATAATGAACTCACAAATATTAAAGATCTGGCTATATCTGAAAAAAGACTTTCTATAGACTTAAATGTATTTAAATCAAGGGTTTTAAAAAATTATTCAAAACTTTGATCAACACATTAAGCAACATTTTAGGAAGTAGATCATTTAGATTCTCCTTTTTTGCTGGTTAATCAGTCTTTAAATATGTATACCACTTAAACATGTATTCCACATTGTGGAAAAACCTGAACGAACTTTTTGGCCAACCTGATATTTCCATTTTACCAAATATAAAATAGGAATGAGTTTTGGCAACTTGAAATATTGGTAAATTTTTTTTTACCAATTCTAAAAAATTCTAAAGCAACTCCAGTGTGCTTTGATACGACCTTCTTGTCACAGGAGTTTACTAACTTTGATAGTTGGTAGCCCCCGGGGATGGGTGTGAATCCTAAACCTTTCCTCCACATGACAAGCGGTACCCAGAGCATCATGACCTAAACCTTGTTTTCCTCTTGAATCCAACACCGTGCTTTGCACCCATAGGACATCGCTTATTACCAAGCATTGTCTGCTGAGACATTGCAGACGGATGCCTCCAGGATTCCCCCCAGCACTCTGCCTCCCCAGGAGCTCTGTGACCCAAGACTGGAGCCGTCTGCTACTGCTAAACTGGATGATTTACAGCGCTCTTGGGAAACCTTAAAGAATGTGGTAAGTCTTCGAAATGTGGAATTGTTTAGCCCACCAAACACTGATTACCTTAGCGATTGTCTTATGAAATAAATGCATAATGTTTACACATCCCATATACAGTTGAACACCCTTTGTTGGGTCACAGAGGTAAAGCGGTGAGGAAAGAAATGTCGTAATCTAGAAGATAAGGGGCTGGGGAATATTTGGTAATATCCCTTTTCTTCTTTAGATCAGCGAAAAGCAGCGCACGCTCTACGAAGCATTGGAACGCCAGCAGAAGTACCAGGACTCCCTTCAGTCCGTCTCCACGAAAATGGAGGCCATCGAGATGAAACTCGGTGAAAGTCCGGAGCATGGCAGGAGTACCGAGAGCCAGATGGCCGAACACCAGGTAAGAATAGCGATGACTTCAGTTTCCTGCATGATCAAATAGGTGCACTCTTACTTATGACTGGCCGGCCAAGCATGTGTATAAGACAGCAGGCTGACCCGTTTTACTGTATCACTTGTTACAGAGTAAACAAGATCCCGAGTGGTGGTGGTTTCCATCACTGCTTCAGGGAGGGGTCTAACAGGGAAAGAAGGAAATTCAGACCTTGATGTTGCTTTTTTGCTTTTATTACACAAACTGCATTTCCTTATAGTTGCCACATTATTTTTATTTTGTTTTGAACCATTGTTGTAAGAATAAAGTGTACCCCACGTCTACCTTCTCGGGGTATTGTTGTTTGAAGAAACTTAGCCAGTGTGTGCCCAGCACCTCCCCGTTATCACTGAAGAGAATAACTCTCAGACTCCAGTAGGCAAAGAAGCAGCTGAAGAATAAGGGGTTCCAAGTTGTAATCTTGTGGTTTTCCCAGACTTGAATCATTTTTTAAAAGGGACACTGGACAGTGCTTCAGCTTTAGGTGAGAAACAGAGATGATTACATTAACCTAACTCAGACAGATATTGTTAAAAATGCATCAACTTAAAATGCATGCTAAGAAAGTGCATAGCTTAAATCAGGTTACTGCTTTAGCAGCATTATCGGGTGTACTCTTAATGCATAATCAGGTGTAACTGGGTCTGGGTACTGAGGCGTGCAGTCACCTAAATATTCAGTCACCGTGGTACAGGAAAACGTTGCTGCGGCCAGAACTCAGGAGCGTGTGACAACGCTATCAAAGGCAGAGGAAAAGAAAGATATTTTAAAATGCAAATTAAGAGCTATAAAAGCATGATGCAATTATGTAGTTATCAAATACTGGGTAATTTACCCTTACCCGCTTTAAGAGTGAAACTCTGTACTTTATCTTTCTTCTACTTAACATCTCTATAGTTTTGGAACCCAGGATAACCTTGGAATACATTGCTTGTTCGTATGTGTAGTCTAAGATAAAATTGTACTATTTTACAATAAAGGACCTTGCAGTATAACACAAAAATGAGAATATTTCATCTAGAGACAGCATGTTGAGAAACAGTGGTTTCAGGTTTTTGACACTCTTGTAACTTCTTAAGATAGAAATCAGAGTGTATAGCATCCATTTATAGACCTTATTTTGGTAAAATGACCTTCTGTGGGTCTTTCTGCTATCCTAAAGTCACCCATAGTCCATCTGGTTTGGGGAGGGTGCAGTGAAAATATAAAGTTAAAATTAACCTTTGTTTACTTGGATTAAGACAATCACGAGGACAGTCAGGGACTTAGGTCTCTACTACCAGGCGGTGTCCCCGGAGCACCGCAGTCCCCTCTAACTGACACTCCAGTTTCCTAACTGTCAACAGCCGCCTCACTGTCACCTGAAAGGGTGTCCGGATAGCCCCAGTGTGCTTCCTGGGGCTCTGTCTGCCTACCACCCTCCCCAACTCTTCACTGTGCCTGGATGGGCAGGAGAACTTCCATACATTTGACTACAGCTTCTTTTAAGCAACCAAAAAGGATTTGGCATAAATTATCCAAAGGCTGGATTAAAGTGAATTTGAGTGTCACAGACTTAGATTATCAGAAGCCAACATTCCAGAAGAGGGTTTACAGAATTTGCCTCTCTCTACTTTTGGGTACTTTCCAATCACCTCTGCTTTTGTTCAAGGCTGATCATTCTTGTGTCCCAGGTGACAGACCACAGCTCCCAAAGGCCCTTCAGCAGGTCCCACAGGATTTAGGAACTGTATGAAAGCAGGATCCTGGCGGTCTGCCTTGACCTTTCAGAGTTCCTAATTAAAATGCAAATTAGCTCCCAATCACCAGCATCACCCTGCCTCTTAGGTATTAGTATGAAAAACACAAACTGAATGTAGAGGAAAAGTATTATTTTATTCAAGGGATTTAATGGAGAAAACTCAAAATTGCACATTAAAGCTAAGTATTATGAATTAGAAATGAACCTGTGACTTTTCTTGTAATTAAGCCCAACCACATGACTTTTGTCCCATTCTAAATTGAGAGTGGTAATGCTAACAATTATAGCAATGAGGGGATGTAGCTAATTCAATGATTACCCATCATTGGAGCTTTTAACAATTATATTAATTCTCTAATGAGAGGGAAAGAAATATAAATAATGTATAATTTCTTGTATCATCACAAATCTAACATTTTCCATCTGACCTACTTTTGCTGTCTGTACCTAAATTCTGTGAATTCTGGGACAGCCCTGCCCACATGGAAGGCTAACGGTATCACAATATCTAAATTGGTTCTTGGCTTCTGGAATGATACTTTAAAAATTTCAAGCAATACGATAGAATTACTCTTTCTAAATTCCAGTGGAATGTGTGTGAGAAAGTCCAGTATGCTTTTAGTATTTTCTAAAAATTAATAAAAAATACTTCAATTGCTAATTTTTTCCCAACACTCTCTTGGAAGAGATGTACTAATGTTTCTTTAGAGAGCTACTCTAATTCCTACATTTTTCCTCCGAACACTTGTCTAAATCTGCTGAATTTGGGTGGAGGGCTGTGCCTTTCCTGTTACCCTCTTTAAATTGAACAATAAGTTTAAGACATCAATGCAGTTCATAAGCTGACTTGTGGCTGTTCTTCTGGGTGGTGAGCCCTCTGATCGGGACCTTCATTATCACGGGCAGCTAATGCTTCCTGGGCATGTGTTGTCTTTGCCACACCAACTCAGTGATGGTTAGTAGGCAGAGCTCTGAGGTTATTTCGGTTCTGTTTCTTTAATATAAATAACAGCTCAAAGTTTGAGATGAACTCTGATGTAGATAGTTCTGAAAGTCACAATGAAATTCATGTTCACCTTTGGTGTTGAACCAGACATGAGCTCCATGTTCTCCCCAGAGTGAGTCATTTTAGAAAAGCTCAAGGAACTTCTCTAGACCACAAACTGGTCATACACATGCCCTCCTTGTAAACACAAGTCAGAAACGCAAAGAGGAACAACATTTCATCTCCTCTCCCTAGTTTTGAGTCAGATGTTGGAGGGAAGCATCTGGCCACCAGCTGAGACAGTTATTGGGCAAAGACATATTTAACTGCTGGATCTTTTTGTTTTTTTAGATGGAAGTGAAATTCGCATCCCATGAAATTAACCATTTTAAAGTGTACAGTTCAGTGGCTTTTAGTACTTTCACAATGTCATACAATCACCCTCCCAATCTGGTTTCAAAACATTTACATCACCGCAAAAGAAAACCCCATCCCCCAGTAAGTTTGGCTGCTGGATCTTGAAGTTAAAAACTATAGCAACCTTCCAAAAATATCCACTCTCCCCTGAGAGTAAACTGAAGCATGAATAGCGCGAGGCTTGACTCTAACGGAATGGAAACTAACAGTTCTAGGATTCCTAATTCCATCATCACTTACTACAGAACATTCAGAGAGCTGTTTTAGACATTGTGAGTCTGAAATGGAAGTTGTTCACTTCACTGTATGCCTGGTTGGTCAAGTCCACTGAGATTAAATGAATGAGGAAGCTTTTTTTTTTTTTTTTCCTGGTTGCTTCATGATTAAGATAACTGTTTTGTCTATTATGAATTAGAATGAATTCAACTAGATGTGTTGAGCACCTACTATGTGCACAGCTGAAATAGACACTTATTCTTTAACATATGATTTAGGGGTAGATGAATTACCAACACATTATAGAAAACCCAGCAATGTGATTATGGGTTACAGTGGTGGGAAGATCAGAGGAGACTCTAACAGGTCTTTTGGGAGACATGGATTTTGAAAATTTGGAATGGTAACAGGAGTGGATGGGAGACACTATAAATGTAAATGTGTGAGGAAAGGCACAGAGGAGAGAATGAGAATGAACGTGGTGTGAAGTAGTGGGGGGCTCTTCCTGCTTGTACAGAGAATCAGTGCAAAAAAAGATATAATAAGGTCGGTCTACTTATGGAGAAACCCTCAAAACAGACCACATAATATGAATTTTATATTTTTGGCAATCAAGTACCAAAAATGATTATAAAGTAGGAGAAAATACTTTACTGGACCAAAAGCAATTTGAATGTATAACAAACAATAATGGTCTGTAAATTTGTTACAATTACATTAAAATATCCCAGCAAGTTCTTTGGTGGAGATTGATAAGATAATTCTAAAACATATTGCAAATGTACTAAAAAATATATATTGAAAATGGAAAGAGTCAAGAATAGCCAAGACAACCTTGAAGAAGATGAATAAAATTGAAGGATATGTATCCTTTCAGAGAGTGAGACTTATAAAGCTATAGCAATTATGAGACTGTGGTATTGGCACAGACACCAAATGGGTCAATGGTGCAGAATGCGAAGCCAGAAGCACCCTCCCATCTACACGGACACTTGGCTTATGTCAAAAACTGTACTGCAAAACAGTGGATGAAAAATCATCTTTTCACTAAATAATACAGGGTCAATAAGAAGAAAAAAAAAAAGAATTTTGACCCCTACTTACACCGGACACGGTAATTAAGTTTAGGTGGATTGTAGATCTAAATGTGAAGATTAAAAAAAAAAAAAATGTTTTGAAACAGTGCTTCTCAAAGTATCTGTAGTGTATAACCTTTTTTTTTAATTTTTAAATTTCTAACTCAACATTTTAGTAAAATAAAATAAAATACTGGTTGGATATCGTGTCAACGTCAAGTTGCTATAAAATTTCTTAATGTTTACTTACAATATCTTTCTCTCGTCATGAACTAGAGACAAACCAGTTCATGACGCCATTGAATGGACCGCACTTTGAATAACATTCTTCTAGAAGGTAACATGTGAGAATATATTCATGACATTACGGTAGGCAAAGATCTCTTAAATAGGACAGCAAAGGCCCTAACTTTTCCAATGAAGCAAAATACTGATATATTAGACTACAATACAATGAAGAGCTTCTGTTTATCAAAAAACATCATTAAGGAAGCTTTTACCCGTTAAGGGACAGACACGTCACAAAATGGGAGCAGATATTTGCAATACCCAGAACTAAAAGAAACACAGGCACTCCTATCCTGAATATATACACAACTCCATGCATCAATAAGAAAAGGAAAGACTCCAATAGAAAATGGGCTGAAGATTTTTAGCAGGCGGTCACAAAAGACGATCTCCAGGTGGCCAAAAAGCATAGGGAAAGGTGCTCAGTCTAATTAACCATCAGGGAAATGCAAATTAAAGCTGCAATGAGATACCGCTATGAACCCACTGGAAAGGCTTAAATGGACAAGACCCACAAACCAGGTGACAGTGGAATACAATGCAGCGATAAAAAGGGCCAGCTCTTTTTACGTGCAACAGTCACAGTCTTGGAGGGAGTGAAAGAAGCCAGACACAGAACAGTACAGCAGGAATGATTCCATTTCTGTAGAGCTCAAAAACAGGCAGCAGTGATCTATGACATTTGCAAGCCAGCACCATGGTGATCTCTGGAAAGGAAGGGATGCGGTCCAGGGGGCTTGTGGAGTCCTGGGAATGTTCTGTTTCTCGATCTGGGTGCCAGGAGCCACAGGTATGTGCGGTTTGTGCAAATTCATAGAACTGTACACTTATAGTTTGCACTTTTCTAGATGTATATAATAATTTCAGTATAATAGTTTACTTAAACAGCAGTTGGACAGGATGACAACTGATATTAGGGAAAGAAGAGGGTTTTTGTTGCTTTGTTTTTTATATCTATTGAGAGCCCACTCTGAGGAGGCACTGGGCTTACAGCGAAGTCTACAGTCCTTTGGAATAGGTGGGAATTATGCAAGTAGGGGTATATTGGAAACTGTGAAATATTGGCAACTATAAAAGCAATGATTCTTTACTTGGAGTCATGATTGCCCCTCCTGTAGGGGTAGGGCCTGTTTTTCTAACATGTCATTCAAATCCCAAAAAAGAATTTCTCCTGTCAAGAGTCCAGCTAAAGAGCAACTCATAAAATACGAAAAATGAGAAATACTAACAGTGTATAATTGTGATAGCTGTTAAGCAGGAAATAGGGTGCTGTTAAAAGAGAACAATAGAGAGTTTTTTTTAGAGTCAGTGGTCAGGAAAGGCCTCTCTGAAGATGTGACAATTAACCTAAGGCTCCAAGAATGAAGAGAAACATCTCACAGAGAGGAAGAAGAGCATTCCAGAGCTTGAGGGAACACCATGTGCAAAGGCCCTGAGGCAGAAAGTGCTGAGGGTCCTGGAGTAACTGAAGAAGGCTGGAATGTAGTAAGCCAGAAGGGAGTGTGGTACAAGGGGCAAGCGGGGGTGAGACCGCACGAGTACAGTAAGGAGTTTGGATTTTATTTTACAGGCAAGAAGCCACTAAGTATTTTAAAGCAGGGAAATGAGAGGATCTGGTTTACCTTTTTAAAAGGTCACTCTAATTACTCTGTGAAGAGGGGTTTGGAGAGACAAGAGTGTAAACTGGTACTCCACCCAGTAGACCATGAGAGCAATTCAGATAAGGAGTTGGCGTGACTTAGGTGGGAGCAGAGGAGACATAGAAGATACGTTTTGGAAGTGAAAGCAGTTGGATTTGATGCTGGATATGGTGACAGAAGGTGTGAATGACTCCTAGGTCTCAAGCTTAAGCAATGAGAAGGGTGTTACCTTTTACTGAGATGGGGACAACAGAGGAAGAAGCGGGCTTTTACATGATAAGTTGGTGACACCCGTGAAATATGTAAGTTGAACATACAAGCCTGAAACTTAGGACAGATATCTGGGTTAGAGATATACCTTTATAAGTGTCAGGGAGGCAGAAAATTTCCTCTACTCTTCTAGGTTCTTCTGGCTGGTCTAAGAATTTAATTGACATGAGACAGATTAACCAGAGAAAATCAAATAAAAGTTTAATAACATGTATACGTGGGAGAGACCCAGGAAAACTGAATAACTTGCCAAAATGGTTGAAACTCTCGCCTTAAATACTATCTTCAGCTAAAGACAAAGGAGGATGTTGGGGTAGTGGTTTGAGACTTAAAAGAGGAGGAAGGCAACTCACATAAAGATGGAAAAGCAAATGTTTGGTAAACAAATATTAATTGGGCCATTCAGAGATAGTGGGATACAGAGTGTACTCTGATCTCTTAAGAGTTTCCCTCACCACACCCAGCCCTATTCTTTGCAGATATCTCGATGATAGCTCTACTCCTGTAATAGGTCCCCTTTCTAGATTCTTTAGGTAGTTAGAGGGAAGGTCAGAGTTTTTTCTTGAGTCTTTTGGACCTTGATTGTTTTCAGCTCAAAATAATCTGCATGCCAGAGACATTTTGGGGTGGCAAGTTTTATTCTCCTACTAAGTGTTCCACATTAGGAAGGGTTTAAAGCCTTGGCAATGGACATCGCCTGGGAGAGCTTGTGAAGAGAGAAAAGGGGCCTGGAAATTAGCCCTGAGAAACTTCAAATTTTAGAGTTGGGGAGAGGAGAAAAATAAGGAGAGGGTAACAGCATAGAAACAGGTGACAAATTTTTCCTGTCTTGTATAATGTGAGTTTGTGATTAAAACGCAGTGCTGTTTCAGACTCAGGGAAGTTTAGAGTGGGAAGAATCATGTTGAGGAAGAAAGTGATGAATTTTATTTTCAACATAGAATTGTAGACTCAAACATAATTGAGCATACCCCCGACGGATTACAGATGTGCCCGTTGAAAAGGAGAAAGATTAATTAACCAGTTCAAATTCATTTAAGTTACCAATACAAATGGTCTTAAAATCAGAAATTTCCTGACATTCAGTCTGGTACTGTCATTTAGAAACTTAGGTTAGTAGGTCCCCCGTTTGTTGGTTAAACGACTTCCAAATGAAGTGTCTTCACTAATATCAAACCACATGGGACTCAGCCAGTGCCACGATTCCTCAGTGCAAAAAAATACATACACGAGTATGATTCCACAGTCTTCCCCACAGGCACTGATGGATGAGATTCTCATGCTTCAAGAGGAGATCAGTGAG
Organism: Eubalaena glacialis; assembly: GCF_028564815.1. NCBI lineage: Eukaryota > Metazoa > Chordata > Mammalia > Artiodactyla > Balaenidae > Eubalaena > Eubalaena glacialis. The sequence goes on from NC_083727.1 coordinate 14,261,658, forward strand.
CTGCAGTCAGCCCTCGCGGAGGAGCTGGTGTCTGACTCCCCAGAGTCCGACCCTGCGGAGCAGCTGCCCTTGCAGTCCACGCTCACTGTCTTAGCAGAGCGAATGTCCACCATCAAGATGAAGGCATCAGGGAAGCGACAGCTTTTGGAGGTAACAAGCCATTCTGAAGGTGCCCCTCAGGTCCAGATTAACTCTTAGGGTTGTGTTGACAAGTATGTTGGGCTACGTACGTGATCGACATGTTTATTGTTTCCCGCTCAGAAGAAGCTGGTATTGTGTGTCCAAGGGGGCCTCGTGAATAGAGCCCTGAGTCAGTGTGGAGCCATGAATGTGTCTTTTCACCCCTTTCTGAGTCATTTCAAGCATGCAAAACTGAGACTGTGGAAAACTGATAACTTGGTAGACATGAGTCTTGTGAGGAATAATTATAGGAGGTTTGCATAATAGTTTGCTGTGTTTAAATAAGAGCATTTTTATGAATAGTATTACCAATACTGTGAAAGAATAAATCCTTAGTCACTGTTAGCCAATTCAAGCACGTTAATTCATGAAAATATTCTTGCAGTTCTGGTTCTCATGTTACTTAACTTTAATATTATTTAATAGAGAGAGAAATTTTAGTCACGGTAGCAGATGTGTTAAAAATAAGTTATTTTCCTTTTTTGTTGTTGTTTTTCTCTTATCATTCCTGCCCCTAAACGTATACGATGTTCATATTGTTGATCCTATAATTTAAAGTGTCTGTGTCCTTGTATCTCTAGGGTCTAGCAGCTTCTCTGGCAAATAATCATTTATTATATACACTTATTTTATTTAGCTGCTGATTATACCATAATTCAATTAACCATCCCCCTATTGTTGGGTATGTAGGCTGTTTCTAGTTTTACCTGTTATAAAATTAGTTAGACTAGGTATTCATATATTTTCTGGTTTTGGAGAAATTTTAAATCAACGTGTCTGCTCTATTTAATCTCTCTTTTAAACAATTTAATAAAAATTTTAATTAAAAACATAATAGATTATTAATAAAATAATTTTTAAAGTAAAGTACTTAGAGTATCTTAAGGATTAACTTTTTAATTCATTAATACTGTCCCCAGTCACTCTATGAAACCCTCGTGGAATTCTGAAATAAAGTAATTGGCCTGGATTTTTTAAAAAATATGAATTATTTGCCATCATTAAAACATCCTCAGAGATCTAACCAAAATTTTTGAATTTTTGCCTTTGCTCAAGAAACTAATAACACTGGACCACCCTTTCCTGTAGGGGATCAGTTGCCTGAAACTACATGGTGCTGCCCTTTTAGGTGGACCAGATATGTTCTTCAGTTTTCCATAGACCCCACTACTTCCTACAGTTTCCCGGGCATTGAAGCCAAGTTACCTACTGTCTTATGCCATTGGTTTGTTCTAATCCTTGACCAGTCTCTATCATTCATATCATCTGTCTTGTCCTGTAGAGATGTATTATTTAAGAACGTTTAACTCTAGGCACACGTTAGAATCATTGTAGGAGTTTTTAGGGACTTCCCTGGTGGCGCAGCAGTTAAGAATCCACCTGCCAATGCAGGGGACACGGGTTCGATCCCTTGTCCGGGAAGATCCCACATGCCGCAGAGCAGCTAAGCCTGTGCGCCACAACTACTGAGCCTGAGCTCTAGAGCCCGTGAGCCACAACTACTGAACTCGCGTGCCACAACTACTGAAGCCTGCATGCCTAGAGCCCGCGCACCACAACAAAGAGTAGCCCCCGCTCGCGGCAACTAGAGAAAGCCCGCGCGCAACAACGTGGACCCAGTGCAGCCAAAAATATAAATTAATTAATTATTTTAAAAAAAGAATCATTGTAGGAGTTTTTATAAAATACTAATCTTGAGGCTCACCTCCCCAAATTCTCATTTAGTAGTCTGTGATGTGGCCTAAACATGGGTTTTTTTTTTTTTTAAGTTTCACAGGTGATTCTGATGTGCACTCAGGCCTGAGAACCATTGCTCTACTGTGTTGAATCCTAATGATTTTACCTTAGAGTGATTTAGGTTCCATTCTGCTTAATTCATTAGGAGAAGTTAAATGATCAGCTGGAGGAACAGAGACAGGAACAGGCCCTGCAGAGGTATCGCTGTGAAGCCGATGAGCTGGACCATTGGCTCTTGAGCACTAAGGCTACTCTGGACATTGCACTGGGGTCACCCAAGGAGCCCATGGACATGGAGGCCCAGCTGGTGGACTGCCAGGTACAAAAATGTTCTTGAAGGAATATGCCAACATCACAAGGCACATTTTTTAACTATAGAAAACATAATGGTAACAAAGCTTGGTATGGTTGTATGATTTTTCACAACCCATATACTTTATATATTTAGAGAGTAGAAAAACAATACCTTATAAAAGCTTAAATGAAATCCAGGCTTGGACTTAGTCTTTTCAAAAATTTTACCAAGAGTATCTACTCTTTAGAACATTTTCAGCTTCCTGAAGGACCATTCTTAAAGACTATAGATGCCAAAACACTTATGGTATCTATTTTGGTGGCTAATAAGGAATATAAGTACCCAACGAGAAGAATTAGTGTCAGTGAATCAGACTGTGGATAAACACAACAGGAGATGTCTCTAGGTGGCCTGTTGCAATTTTGGTTCTAATTTAGAAATATTATGTGGAAAACTTGGCAAAATTGTCAGTTATAGGCAGACAGATTGAACACGGGAAGGTTGTCTTCTGGAGGAGAGAATTTCCTTCCTCGATGTGAGGTCTCTAGAAATTAAGGTAAGGGGTAATGGCATCAAGGTTTTTATTGTAAGATTATTTTCTTGCCTCTTTATTATGGAAACTTTCAAGCACACATATAAGCATAGAGAATAGATGATAAACTCCCATGTACCAGTCATAGAATTTCAAAGATTATCAGCATAGTAGACTTTACACATGGGTGAAGTATGTTTTAAAAGTGCTTTCATTTAACTAACTAACAAGTCTCTAGAAAACCCGGCCTAATCTGCAAGGTTAAATATCCGTATGCACAACTGCATGTTTCTCCCATTTGGAATTGGAGGAAATATGCACAAGCCATTAATTATGAATGCCACTTCTTTTCTTAATACTTCGTATGTCATTCTGGTCATCCCTTTTATGATTTGAGATTTTTTTGTCATATTAATTATTATAATTTGGATTTTTAAATTCTTTGGACAACTTATTTATGTGTATTCGAAGCATCTCTACCTTGATGGTGGAGAGTAGAGAGCCATGTGCAAGTGTTTTCTATTCTTTCTATCATTTTTTCTGAAGTTCCTTTTCTAAAGAGACATGTATTTTTAGCATTCCCTTCTAGCACTCGAAATTACCCATGCACTAGCATTTCAAAATTATGTTTCGTCATTATTCCCATCTCTCCCTTTTGGATGTCCCTATTTTTATAGTTATGCATAAAGTCCATGGTTGAGTTAATGTATTTCAGGACTTTTCCAAAGTATTGAAATGGTATTTTTTAAAACTCGAAGCATGTGGAATCACACAGGTACACAACAGTTCCTCAGTCAATTCATTCAAGCCTTTAAGCCAGTTGTATAATTATAAGTGTGGCTGTCACGTGGAATTAGGGCCCCATTATGACTTTTGGGGCCCTAGGTACTTTGCTTCCATGGGCCTCTTCCTCTATAAAAATACTAAAAATTATATTTGACTTTACAATTGCTTTGGTACAGAGACTAATATAACCTGGGGTGGTATCATTATATATTAATTGTTATTATCTTCATATTTTTCTTCTGATTTTAAAAGAACCTAAAATTAAGACATTTTCTTGTGTCCCCAGAAGCGTTATGGGCTCTCAGCACTGTGTCCGCTGTGCCTAATGGAAAAGACAGTCCTGCACAGAATGATATTAGCTCCACAAAAGTAATCCTCAGGAAATCATCCTTTAAGCCCCACTTCATGAAATATTTCACTTTCCCACTTAGTTCTAGGTTTTAGGATCATACTTTTAGTCCTAGAAGTTGATGGTAGTAATTCTGATTTTGTACAGGGAAATAAAATATCTTTTCTTATTAATGTATAACTGAGTATAAATTAGAACGTGCATTTCAAAGAGTTCAGAGTTAAGGAATATAAAAACAGAACAGTTTTTATAGAAAATAATATGGTTATTTGTTTTGCTTGATTTTTTTAGTTGTTTTTCTTTTTTGGTTTTTGTTTTAAATAGTACTTTGGAAGAGGGGAGACTATTTTCGCTTCTTTTCTGGATTTAGCCTCCATTTTAGAAGAAAACCTTGCAGCACTAGAGAGTTGCCACAGAAAGTGAAAGTAAAATTCTTAGGAAAACTTTCAGAAATATGAGGTTAAAAATACGTTATATAAAAGACAAAAATAATAAAAATCAAGTAAAAAAAGCATCAATCTGGGAAAAAAGTCAACCCAAAGAAAAATGTTTTGAAAGAGAGAGTCCTCTTTAAATTGACACAAAAGGGGCTCATCATGTGATGTCTTTACTATTATTAGCCACAAGCATAACAGTCTAACACTAAAATAGTAAAATAGTCATAATAATGGGATAACACTAAGAAATGGTCTTTTCTACTTACCTGTTGGCTATATAAAATGTGCTTTCCATATGTTTTTCATTATATAATATCTAATCTTAAATAAGAGAAAAATTAGGAAGCTCAAAGAAGTTTTAAAATCTACGTACCACTCTTGAAGGTTGTAAGAAAACTAGGTAAAAAAAAACAAACCTGGAGGCATGATCTTTTGGTGAAAGACTAGTAAAGTGTTGGGTTTCGCTGTGAGACACGGTCTTTGCAGAGACTGGCAGGGTTTGTGAATTTCAGCCTTATTTCTGTTGTTCAAGAACATGCTGGTGGAAATAGAACAGAAGGTGGTGGCCTTATCGGAGCTCTCAGTCCACAATGAAAACCTGCTGCTGGAGGGCAAGGCTCACACAAAGGACGAGGCAGAGCAGCTGTCGGTGAAGCTGAGAACCCTCAAGGGGAGCCTCCTGGAGCTGCAGAGAGCGCTGCACGACAAGCAGCTCCACATCCAGGTGAGGCTGCAGCCATGGACGCTGCATCTCTGCACGTGGCTGGTCTGGCCTCTGAGCACGGGACACATAAAGGGGACCACTGGGGAATGATACGTACTTATGTACATACCTGCTTTGCACAGTCTGGCATAGGTTTTCAAATAGGTTTTGTAAGAACTATTTGAATGCAGACACCTGCAAATTGCAGCATAGGAAAAGAAAAGAAAATGAAAATAATTACCAAAATCTATCAAGTACATCATTTTAAAAAATATTTAAACATAGGTCATGGATTAAGATATCCTATGACACTCATATTTCTCCTTTATTTCTCCTATATTCTACTTTTCAGATAGACTCTTTTATTTAGCGCCCACAACTTCAGACTTGTCATATATTCCAGGTGAATTGAACCTTTTTACTATCGTGTAATGACCTTAATGTTCCCTAATAGTGATTTTTGTTTTAGACGACTAGAGCTATTTTTGGGTAATATTTGCCTCGCATGTCTTTTAATTTTCCTTTGATTTCACCCTTTCTGGGTCCTTATATTTTAGATTTGTTTCTTATAAAGAACATTTAGCTATATTTTGTTGGTTTTAAACATATGTAGTCAGAAAACCTCTGACTTTTGAAGGGCAGGTTTAGTCCATTTAAATTTATTGTGATTATTGATATGTTTGAACTTTTATTCTTATTTTTTGTTTTCCGTTTTTGTTGTGTTCCTTCTATTCTTCTTTCTCCTTTTCAACCTTTGTTTATAAGTGGTTGAATGCTTTTCTTTGTTTTGTTCCTCTACTTTTTAATCATGCATACCTAATAAATTCTAAGTTAATATCTTAATCTGCTTCCAGATCAATACAAGAAACTTAGAACACATTCACTCAGGTTTCTTCCCATGCACCTTGCATACTATTATTGTCTAATATTTTGATTTTGTTCTTTTTTAATCTATACAAATTAGAATTATTATTATTATTATCTTACACAAAAATTAAGCAACTGTGCGGGAATTCTCTGGTGGTCCAGTAGTTAGGACTCCGTGCTTTCACTGCTGAGTGCCTGGGTTCAATCCCTGGTCAGAAAACTAAGATCCCGTGAGCCGTGCAGTGCGGCCAAAATAAAAAAAAAAAAAAATTAAGCAAAAGTTTTTTGAGAAACTACTATGTGCCAGCTACTATTCTATGTGATAGAGTGAAAGAGCATGGGCAACATCTATCTGTATCTGTATATCTATATATTCCATCTTCAAGGGATTATGTTTGGGAGAGACAGATAGTAATATAAAATTAAGGTGCATTATTATATGCTAAGTTAGAAGATGATAAGAGCTATAGGTGAAATACCCATAAGGCAGGTAGATAAAGGCAAGGCTGGGCGGATTTGCAGTTTTAAACAGGGTGGCCAAGGAAGCCTTCCTCAGGTTACGTTTGAAGGAGTGAGCCATGTGGACATGGAAGGATAGAGTTCCAGGCTCAGGGGGAAGCAAGGGCAAAGGCTCCCAGGTGGGCTCCTACCTGGTCTGTTCAATATGCCCAACGGCTGGAGTGGAGTGAGCATGATGAGAGAGGTCAGACAGGTAACAGGGGCCCAGGGTGCAAAGGACCTTGTAAGCATCGTATGGGCTTTGGCTTTTTATGCTGGGGGAATTGAGAAGCCGTTGGAGTGTTGGGGGACAAAGGAGTGACAAGATCAAATTATAACTGCTGTAGGGGACCAGGGTGGAAGCTGAGAGACCAGTTAGGAGGTTAGAAGTGATGAGGACTTATTAGATTGTGGATAACTCTGAGGAACAGAACTGGGGGAAAGAGGACTAGTTAGGTCAATGGTTTCATCAGGGACAGGTTAGGTTTGAGATGCGTACTCAACGTTAAGCAGTGGTTGGAATTCAAGAGACAGACCTAGACCGAATCATCGGCCTCTAGATGGTCCTCAAAGGCTTGAGACTCCATGAGTTCACCAAGGGTGTGAGGAGAGAGCACCAAGTGCTGGGATGCTCCAGTGTGAAAAGTTTGGAAAATGTGGAGGAGCCCAAAAAGGAAACACCAGTGAGGTGGGAAGAAAACTGAGATTTGGGTTCCTGGGAGACACTTGAGGGTAAGTGAGTTAAAATGAGGACTGAGAACTGACCACTGGATTTAGCAATGTGCAGGTCTTCTGTGACCCCAACCACAGCTTTTTCAGTGAAATAGTGGAGGCAAAAAACCCTCTGAAATGAAAGTGAGAATGGAGAAGGGAGTTGGAGAGGAAGCGTGCAGGAAACTCAGGAGTTTCACTATAAAGAGGAACAGAGGAATGGAATAAACTATAAGAAGTAAGTTAGGAGAAATTTGTTCCATTTTAAGATCAAAGAATAATGACATGTTTACAGGGAGATGGAAACGACTCAGTAGAGGGAAAATTGATAAAAAAGAAGTGAGATTGCCACAACAGTCTTCTTGTTAGAAGGGAGAAGATGGGATCAAAGGGGAGGGAGTGCTCTTGGAACCAGTATCAGGAGGGAGGGAAACATCTGTATTTGAGTACAGATGCTGGCAGGGGATATGGCACAAATATTGTAGTGGGAGCTTAATGAACATTCACTGCGATTGTTTCTGCTTTCTCAGTGTAATAAATTTTTTTGGACTAAACTACGTATTTTCAGTTCTTTGCTAATCATATGATTATATGATCTGGAACATCAAGCCTAGTCAACAGAAAACTATTAGAAGCAATGGAAGAATTTAGTAAGAAGACTGGCTTATTAAAAAGATGAAATAGAGGAAAAAAAAAAATAGAAAAAAAAAAAAGATGAAATAGAGAATCCATAACTTTCCTGTATAAATAAAAAGTTAGTGAAATACAATAATTTTCCATCTATAACATGAACAAAATGTAAAGTATTTGAAATCTCAACATTTTAAAACCCGAGCGATACCAAAAAAAACTGAAAAAATAGAAACTTTATTTTTAGATAGGAATACAGTATCTTAAAGATGTCAAATTTTCCTCTACTAAAACATAAATTTAAGTTATTCACAACTAAAATACTAACTGTATATTTTTGAAATGTGACAAAATGATACCAGGTTTACCTGGAATAAAATAAACCCGAAAAAAACTGTAAAATTCTGACAGTAAAGAGTTATGAGGGGTTAATTATTCTTATATATTAAAATACAATATTACAATAATTAGTATTGGCACAATAAATGGATGAACAAAAAATTAGAATAAATATTCCCAAAAGAGGTCCCAGTATACAAGGGCATTAGATAAATGTTTAAGGTGGCATTTCAAGTCACTGTTTAAAATATGATTCACTGTGTAAATAATAAAAAAGTAATAGGGGACTTCCCTGGTGCCGCAGTGTTTAAGAAACCAACTGCCAATGCAGGGAACACGGGTTCAAGCCCTACCTGGGAAGATCCCACATGCCGCAGAGCAATTAAGCCCGTGCGCCGCGACTACTGAAGCCCGTGTGCCTAAGAGCCCGTGCTCCGCAACAAGAGAAGCCACTGCAATGAGAAGCCCGCACACCGCAACGAAGAGTAGCCCCCACTCGCCACAACTAGAGAAAGCCCGCGTGCAGCAACAAAGACCCAACACAGCCAAAAATAAATAAATAAATAAATAAAATTAAAATGAATAAATAAATAAAGTAATAGGCAAACCACTTGAAATATGATAAACTAGATTCCCTATCCCACTCTTTACAGAAAAAAGTGCATCACAGGTGGATCAAATATTTAATGTAAAAACTAAATCTAAAACGTTCTGGATGTATGGGTATTCAAAAAAAAAAAAATCTTAGGATGGGAAGGAGCTTTGCCAGTATGCCCAAAACCCAGAATTTTAGTTTCTTTAAAATTACTACATAGAAATGAGAAAGTTCTGTATGACCAAGAAAATATTAACCAAATTAAATGACATGGACAAATATGGAAGAAACTATGCAATTCACATGACCAGGAATTAATTCCCTTAATTTCCAGAAATCTTATTGTAAATCAATAAAATAAGAAAAGGTCACCTAATAGAAATATAGACAAAAAATACGAAGAGGTGATTCAAAGGAAAAGAAATACAAATGGCCAATGAACATATGAAAAAATATTTGAACTCACTATTAGATAAATAAATACCAATAAAGACAAAATGCAACTTTTCACGTTAAATTCACATACTTTAAAATGCACACGCAATCTGACTTTATGAATTAAAGCAAAAAGTAAAATGTTAAAAGTATTAAAGTTGAACAAAACTAGAAGGATTTTCTAACTGGGAGAGTATACCACAGTTCACTTAGTTTTATAAAAGATATTGTCAATCTAACGCGTAATGCTTTTTTTTTCCCCTCATTTTTCCCCCATTGTTGGTGTGTGAATGAACTTTAAGAAACCAAAACAAAGGGAAGGACTTCAAGGTTTCATCTCTGGGATAGTTATCATTTATCAATCTCCAGTTGTGCCCTATGCCTAGAGGCAGGTAGGAAGGGAAGGGCCAGCCTAATACACAGGCACATCTAGAGGTTAAAGAGGGGAAGGGGTGCTGGCACAGTTGCAAGGCCTCAGGGCCTGGGAAGGGAATACAAATGAGTGAAGCTGACCCAGTCAGGACCTTGGCAAGCTGGTCGCCTGTCAAAGAAGCAGTTGTTACTCAGCTCCAGAATTTACAGGCAGCATTGCTAGATCTTCCAGAGAAAGCATATTTATATCTAAAATTTTCCAATTTTAAAACATTGGCATTTTATTCTAAAATTTTAAAATAATTTGTGTGCCAAACAAAGCATATCCAGAAGCCAGGCTTGGTTCTCGAGCCGTCACTTTGGAACTGCTGCTCTGAAGTCTCCGCAGCCTGGCGCCACCAGTTACTGAGTAGGTGACTCTGGGGCAAGATTCTTGAACTTCCCAAAATTTGTCTCACTGATGTTTTCTGATCTGTAAAATAGGGATCATAGTAGTGTTTAACTTTTTTTAAAAAATGCTGAGGATTTTCATGCAAGTAGCACTTACAGGAAGTGCTCCAGTCTCAGTATAATAACAGCAACTGTTTGCAGACCACATTCTTTGGGAGGAAAAACTCCTGACATGCTCCAAGGCCTGGTCTGAGACTGGTAGGGCTGGTGCCCACACCCAGCAGATCCTGCCCGCCCATGGCCGCAGGGATTCTTCACATTGACTAAAGTTCTGACTGCCCGCAAGTGTAAGCTTCCCTGGGGATACTGCTGTGTGAAGTGTAAATACAGAAAAATGTGGCAGTGTTTGCACTGAAATTGGTCGTTGTTTGTTTTAAAGTATCTATAAATACCATCATCTTTTCGTCTTATGAGTTCCCAGGATATAAAATATTGATTTTCTAAATACAATCAGAGCTGTTGAGGAGATTATTTTTCCAACTGCAGGAATAAAAAGAGTCCTGTTTACATTATTATTGCCGGGAAAAGGATTATTTACCCGTGTGTAAAGAATTCGGAGTTGATCTAAAATTAACTAACGTTAACTGGGGGAAAAAAAAACTTCCATTGAATGTGGATGTCAGTGAAGTTGGGTTTGCATAATTCAGGAGAGCTGGAATACCTTCCTAAATCATGTGTGACCATAAGCACATAATTCCTCAGTGCTAGTTATCTGTAAAATGGTCATATGTCTTATGGCCATTCTTTTTAACTAATTGGACTTCTAGGCATATCAGTGAATAATCCGTTTAGTTCTCCCCACCCCACCCCAAAATAGTTTCCTTCTCTATATGACACAGGCATATAATAACATCTCTTAAGTTACATGATGTCTTTCTTTGTAATAAGTTTAAATCATTTTCACACATTATCATCTAAGGAACAGAGTTCTCACCCTATATAAATAATGAAATGCTTTATAAACAAGTGTTTTATTTAATGTTTAGCATTCTGCAATCCTCGCTAATGTTCCAAGGAATGTTCCTGGCAAAAATGGTTACTCTTCTAGTATTTCCAAAATAAACAGCTCACATAGCCCCACCCAGGCGGGACCCCTCTGGGTCCCGCCTGGGTGGGGCTATGTAATCCACCTTATTTCCTATTCCCTAGATAGGTCAGAAAACTGTTATCAGACCTCAGATACTGTAATTACCATTGTTTTATTCCTTCTGTCAATGCCTTCGTATCCCAAGGGGAAAGGAAAAGAAATTTGAACGGATTCTTAATCATTTTTTGCTTCCTGTGGTCCAAGACTGATGTTTCAAAATGATGAAATCAGCCAGAGAAAAATTGGCTAACTGAAAAACCAAACCTGACCACAGAGAAAATGCATACTAGGCATCTGTTTTTGATGCTGCATAATTTCCTTTTTTCTAAAGCTGTGGATTCAATTAATCAAATATGAGTCCCCTTCTTAGATTTTGTCTTAGAATCTGAGATGTGTCTGTGCATGTAAAAGTGGTTAAGTTGTCCTTAAGACCTAAGATTTCAATTGTTATTTTTCCAAGTACAATTGGCATTTTTCCCCAGTGTGAGGAATTTGAAATCAGAGCTCTCAGTCAGGCTATAGTTACCTGCAGAGAAGGGTGAGCTGGTGCCCTGAGGAGTTTCCACGGGAGTCGTCAGGCTGGGCTCTGAAAACAAACCTTTACTGAAGGGCAAAGCATAGAGGAAGTGGCTGGAGCCCACAAAAGAGAGTTAGCAGGTCAGGGCCATGGCCACTGTTTTGTCACTGGGGCTTTGACTAGGGACGGCTTTCAACCTGTTACACTGACTTCTTTGGGGTCATTCTCTACAGGTCCGTTTTGACCTGCTGTTTCCTCCCTGCCTGGAAAAGCCAGGATCTCTCAGAGCTTATTCTGGGTAGATGGAGCGTTCTCAGATGGGGGAGACTGCTTTATGCAGAAATGTGTGGCCTTCAGTCCTGGAGGAATGCCGGACCACCCCAAACCTCCCACCTTCAGGAAAATCACTGCTTCTCTGGAAGAGGCACTCCTGGGAGGGCGGGGAACATACTGACCTGGGTGTCACTAGTCACCTGAAGGTCCTGCGAAATGCAAATAACATGTTTTAGGCCAGTGGCACGCCAGTTGTTCTACCTAAACCACATTCTTTTACTGGGGAGCTGGATCATCTTAAAGGAGAGCAAGTACCTGTGAGCTAAGGTGGCTCAGAATCTGGAAAGGATGAAATATAAATAGTACCTATAGATTTCACTGTTTCCTTCACTGCACTTCAAGTACGGATACCGATGTTGCCAAGTTCACGATCTGGAACATTTTACAGTTTAATTATGAGATTCTATTGAGTAAGACAGAGGGGAAACAGCCCCCATCTATTTCTCTGTAAGAGTTAGTGTACAATTCTGAAAATAAGAGGAAGAGAAGGGTCTTTGTGGGCAGTCAGGCGGGCTGAGCTGGGGTGGCTGGACCCCATTCCGTGGTCAGATTCGGCAGAGAAGAGCCAAAGGCCGGGACAGCAGCAGCTCGGCAGGATGACTCCTCTGTGGAAGCACCCTAAAGAATGTTCCCTTTCACTGCGCCTGCCCCGGCCCCTCCCCTTGCTCCAGCCATGCTTGCCCTGTCTCTGCTCTTTCCGAGATGCTAAGTTTCTTTCCCCTACAGCCTTTGCTCCAGTGGTTCCCTAGGCCTGGAGGCCCCTCCCCCAATCTTTGCCAGCACTCCACACACGTTGTCAGCTCTGAAGACGCCTTCCTGCCCAGCCTAAGAAACCCTTCCCCTTCACGTTCCTTCCTATTATCTAGTTTCACATTCTTTGTAGCTCTTATCACCATCCCAGTTTATCTTGTTTGTTTATTGTCTGTCTCCCCAGCAGGGCCCTTGTCTGGCTTCTGAGCTGAATACCACCCAATGCCCAAAACAGTGCCTGACACACAGTGGCTGCTGATAGGTATTTAGTAAATGAGTCATACCAAAATGGTGTAATTTATCCTTTGACATATAAATATATGGGAGTAGAAAGGCACTCATTCAGAACTAGTTCCATTCTGATACACCGTATTTTAGGGCCTGTTAAATTCCCTCAGGATAGTCTAGCAGGAAGAATAAACTCCTGCCCGGGTAATAAGTAATTACATTGGCTTTCTCCTTTAGCCATACTTTGTCAAAGCCAGAGTGGCAACAGATGGCAGTGGAGTCTAGTCCTGGTGGTGATAGTAAAGGAAATAATATCTAGAGTTATATTCTCATGGAAAAAATTCCACAATAATATGTGGTGACCACATCAGTCAGCTAAAAATCCTAGCCTCTAAAGGACAGTTTTTCCCCCTCAAGTATTTTGAGTATAATCATCTATTTATTGTTCTCCCTCCTGCAAATGCCATAAATTCGGTGGGTTTTGTGTTACCATTTTTTTTTAATGTGGTCTCATGTCCAAATGGAGCCACTTTGGTATCATTATTCAGACCACACTAAAAAGGAGCCGTCACTCTGTTTTGGTTAAGGTCTTCCAGTGGGTAGTATGACTCTTGATTTCTGCCTCGTTTAAAGCAGGGGACAGCCCAGGAGAAGGAGGAGAGCGATGCTGACCTGGCTGCCACTCAGAGCCCCGGCGTTCAGGAATGGCTGGCTCAAGCTCGGACCGCGTGGACCCAACAGCGACAGAGCAGCCTCCAGCAACAAAAAGTAACGCACTTCCTGACCTTCTCGCCTGCAGATAGACCAAACAGACACCTTGAGAGAAATGTTTTAGAAGGACAAGTTCCTTCTGTACTAAAGATAGAATGCCCCTTTATCTTCTCTTTGGACAGAAGCAGGACCTGACTGTTTCCTTTCCATGTACTTACTTGTGACCACTGGAATGATTGGTCATTTTAAAGTCAGTTCTCTAAGAAAAGCTTGTGCTTAGTTTTAAAACAGTGTTACTCAGTTATAATCTGCCCTCTATTTCTAGTCTTACCTCTATTATAAATAACGAAAACCTCAGAAGGCCTCTGAGAATTGGTAAATGTCTGAGTTACATGTTTTTAAAAGAAATGAAATTTGCTTTCAGCTCTCAAGTAGATACCATCACAAAAATAGGATTGCAAATTACTGCCAGGTGAAACAAATGAGCTTTGATGACTGAGAAGGATTGCTCATTGATATCTTAACTTTATGGATAGGGCATATTAAAATATTTTATCAAAGAGTAGAGACATTTATTATAAATAATGAAAAAGTAAAACTGAGTCCATTGATGATCCAGTTTATCAAGTGAGTGGGAAATTGAAGAGAGCTGTTGCTCTCAAGGATCTCTTTCAGTTAGAACAAGGCAGTATCAATTTTTGAAAAGTGAAAGTGCATTTTGTACCACTTGAGGGCACCATTGCCCAGCAAAATTTTCTTTTCTCATTGATTTTTTTTTTTTTTTCAAGATTATTCAGAGATTATCTTTTATCAAAGCCAAAGAAAGCTACAGAAGACTTGGAGACATGTCTGAACAGTTACCTAAACCACACCTTTTATGTAATGTGCAAACTTAAAAACTTACTACCAAAGTTCTCTGAGAGTTTTCTAGACATAGAGTTGTGATTGTAGACAATAATCATAAAGTAACAAAGATGTTTTTATTTGTCCTTTTCCTTGAGCAGGAGTTGGAACAGGAATTAGCAGAGCAGAAGAGCCTCCTCCAGTCAGTAGCCAGTCTTGGAGAGGAAATTCTAACCCAACACTCAGCTGCAGAGACCTCTGGTGGTGTTGGGTAGGTTTCTTTTGTTCTTTTTTTTTTTAATTCACTAGTTTGTTTTATTTTTTTAGATTCCATGTTTAAGTGATATCATACAGTATTTGTCTTTCTCTGTCTGACTTATTTCACTAAGCATAATACCCTCCAAGTCTATCCATGTTGTTGCAAGTGGAAAAATTTTCATTCTTTTTTATGGCTGAGTAATATTCCATTGTATATATGTACCACATCTTCTTTATCCATTCATCTGTTGATGGACACTTAGGTTGCTTCCATATCTTGGCTACTGTGAATAATGCTGCCATGAACATTGGGGTGCATGTATCTTTTCGAATTAGAGTTTTTATTTTCTTCAAATGTATACCCAGGAGTGGAATTGCTGGATCTTATGGCAGTTGTATTTTTAGTTTTTTGAGGAACCTCCATACTGTTTTCCACAGTGACTGCACCAATTTACATTCCCACCAACAGTGTACAACAGTTCCCTTTTCTTCACATCTTTGCCAACATTTGTTATTTGTGGTCTTTTTGATGATAGCCATTCTGACAGGTGTGAGGTGATACCTAATTGTGGTTTTGATTTACATTTCTCTGATGACAGCTTACCGTTCTCTTCTTGTCACTGTTTTCCTGACATTTGAAGAAACGTAAACATCTCACTCAAAATTTTATTTTGAACATCTGCAAAAATTTAATCATTTTGTTTTCACTTTATGATGTTAAATTTACTTGCATTTTGAACATTTCGTTGTGTAGCATGAGTATAGCTAGTAATTATAATGGCTAACTTGCTTGCCCTCTTTCCACTACGCTTAGCATTTCTGTCTATAGAAGATGCTAAGTTCATTTTTAAAATCACATAAGAAATGCATTATAAAATTAGATTCATGATGTTTCTGACTGAATAATTATATCTAACTGCAAAACATTTTCCCTACCAGAGCTAATCTTCCCCTAATATCATTCTGAAAAATAAATGTATGTGCCTTCTAAGTATCTTGAGTTTTCTTGATGATCTGTTTCTACAGTTTCTGTATATAAAGTCATTGAGCTTTGAGTCCTGGTTTGGAGTAGAGACTGAAAGTCTTTTACACAGGAAAGTAAAGTGTTGAAGAAAAATTAAGGAAAGTGGAGAATTTTCAGGTTGAAGATTCTGGTTTAAAAGGTAGGAAGGAAAATAAACTGAAGAAGAGTGGAAGTGTCCCTGTATTTTGAGGCAGGTCTGGGTTTTATTCCAGTTCTGTATTTGTCACCATGGAAAAGTAACTCAACTCTGAGACCTTGTTTGCTTATCAATAGAATTAGAATAATAATTGACTACCATCATCACAGAAGGGCTGTGCTGTGAACATTGTGAATGTCAACTGAAAGGATATATAGGAGAAGTATCTTTAAAATCTAAAACATTAAAAAAAAAAGTTTCAGCGAAACCTCTGTGTTCATGCAATGCTAACGGTTGAAATTTAGCAGCATCCTTTGACAACCATCATGTGTCAAAGAGCTTTAACTCCATGGCCTCCAATGTTTTCATTTCTGAACGTTTGTTTGGAGGAAATACATGGTATAAAGATGACTTTTGATATTATTTATAATACCAAATAATTAAAAAGACAGAAATGCCCATTAGTAAAAAAAAAAAAGGCCTAAGAAAAATTTTATGCCTATATAATCGTAACAAAAAACTATGTAACAATATCAGAAAATGTATATGTGGTCCTAAGTAAAAAATGTGATATAAAATTGAATGTATAGTATATGTATGAGTAAGAACCAGAGTAGATGTGGATGATCAAAAGTAACTGGCGAGGGTAGATTTGGAGATTTTTCTTTCCTTTTTTTTTTTTTTTTTTTAAGTTTATTCAGTTTGACATAAATTTGCTGACATATAACATGTGTGTTGACTATATATGTATATACATATAAGAAACAGGAAGATATTCAAGGAAAGAAAAACAAAACAAAAAGCAGTAAAAATATTGATACAACTAATAAATATCAATTTAGAAGAATAGGAATGAATACTATTATAACATCTACGGTCAGGAATTCCATTAAAATAACCCTAATACTGTACAAATTGTGTTAAAATATAATGGGGTTTTAAAAGTCCCTGTTGTCCTCAGGCTTAAAAGTGCTGATAAGGCCATAAACATGTGTCTGTATAAATCTAAAACGAGGAACGCTATTTCGACTCTGAGTAGAGACTTGCCTTCACTTTGCATTTTCTTTTCTGTTTCCAGTTCTTCTAAGATGTTTATTCATCCCTCATAGTTTTCTGAATATTTTTGCCAAACTCTGTTTTTACAAAGAACCCATCCACACATTGCCTCCTCATCGTATGTAGAGTCACGAAAAGCAGCCGTAGGAATATTCTGCAACTTTCTTGCCATGATTTTCTTTTCTTTCCTTGGCCTTTAGCTTTGGAAAGGAGCCAAATGAAAGACAAACAGCTATAAATTCCTCGTTCAAATATAAAAATATTTTAAAGAGAAATTTGCAGTGCAGTACTGGCTTTCTGTAGAACATTTACTCCAAATACTTATAAATTCTTTAATTTTTGTACAAAATCTTTAGAAAAATCTCCTTTAAATCTAGCTGATGACAGAGCAGCCATGCCTTTCAAGCCTTTAGGTAAATATACCAAGCAAACAAACAGCCATAAATTAAACAATATCCAGAAGTCAAACGAAAAATATATGTATATATCTTTAAAAGAACAGAATAACATTGCTAGGGAAAAACTTTATATATTCAGCCTTCAACATATTAGCTGATTTTCTAAGACTATCAAGTGTGAATTGGTTTATGTCAGAAAATCCCTGTGGGATGGGCATGGTTTGCTTCATGGCTACAAATTTAATAAATAAAGAATAAGTATTATGTGGCGTACAGGAGAATTGATGGAGGAGTCCTTCCAAGATCACTAAGGAAACTCAACTGGAATTAATTGATATAAATATCAAAGGAAAAGAAGAATATTTTCTATGGGAAACGAAAGGCTGTGTTCTTATTTAAGACTAATTTGCTGGTGGCATTATATATGTGTCAATGCTTAAACATAAGAATATATAGATATTAAATATCCCCAGGAGGTTTTTTTTTTTTCCTTTTTTGGCCACACGGCTTGCGGGATCTTAGTTCCCTGACCAGGGATTGCACCCAAGCCCTTTGCACTGAAAGGAGATTCCTAACCACTGGACCGCCAGGGAATTCCCAAATAGCCCCAGGTTTTATACTAAATTGTTATGCAAACATAAATGAATTAAAAGTGATGCACTGCAGTCTACCACCCCAAAAAACAGCACAATAAAGAAATTTAATTTCAGAAGAATTTTAAAACTTGTTTTTTATTTAAAATGCTTTTTAAAAAGCAGAAAAATCCTTAGGGAATTCCTTGGCAGTCCAGTGGTTAGGACTCTGCACTCTCACTGCCGAGGGCCCAGGTTTGATCCCTGGTCAGGGAACTAAGATCCCACAAGCCGTGGGATGAGGCCAAAGGAAAAAAAAAAAAAAAGGCAGAAAAATCCAGACTAATATAACAAACAAAATTAGAGGTATCAATTTTATTTTGATATTTTTTCACTCAGCATTACATTTTTAGATCAATCCATGTTGATACATATAGATCTAGTTTTTTCATTTTAACTGCTTAACAGTATTTTAACTTGTAACAATAACAGCTTACCCATTTTCTTATTGATGGGCCTTTATATTGTTGCCATTTTTTTTGGTTTTTTGCTATTCCTAGCATTGTTGAACTTAACCTCTTACATGTCTGTAAGTGTGCAGGTGAGAAAGATTCTCTTATATCCTAGAAGTAGAAGTCCTGCATCATAGCCTTATGGATAATTTTTTAAGGTTTACTTCAACAGACCTACCTAAAGAAACTATTGTATTCAATACTCATTCTGAAAAGAATTGGCTTTGGGGTAGTATATAGTATTATTCTGCCAATGAACTGGTTATTTTTTTTCCTTCACTTGAGCAAAAGTTTCCATCAAAGTAATAGTAATGGCTATCTAGTACGGCTTTCGGCTGACATGGTTCTAGTTAGGACTTCAAAACCCCTGACAAACTAGGACCTATTGGAACTTGGGTCCCCCAGATTCTTATCATTGCCATTACCATTATCATTAGGCCCCATTGATTGAGTGGCTGTTTTTTACCAGATAGGGTCATAGGCATTATGCCTATCTTCTCTAAATTTAATTCTCATACTTCTGCAAGATAGGTACTATCTTCATTTTAAAGATGAGAAGATTGGACTTCCCTGGCGATCCAATGGTTAAGACTCTACGCTTCTAATGCAGGGGGCGGGGGTTCGATCCCTGGTCGGTGAACTAAGATCCTGCATGCCGCACGGCACAGCCAAAAGGATAAAAAATTAAAAAAATAAAGATGAGGAAATTGAGGCTCTGAGAAGTGAAGTGACTTACTCAAAGTCACAAATCTAACTTGCTGGAACAGGGAACCCAGATCTGTCTCACCCGCAGAGCCATAGTCTCAGATGCTACCTTATGCCTCTCTTTAAGGATGACCCTTCCACATTCTGTACTCCTGTTCCACGTCCTGAAACCTGTTCTGTAGTATTTTCCTTGGACTCACGGTGAAAACTCTCAATAGACTAGGCAGCATTTTTAGGGCTTTTGAATTAGTTTGTGGGCTATTTGTCAAAGGATACGAGTCTTATCGTCTACTTTCTCGTTCTAAAAGTTACAATTATTTTTATCTTTAATGCTGAGCTATTTTCAGTGTATTTTTTTAATTATTGTGCTCATGGTTCAATTATATGAGTAAGAATGTACTTGCTTTACTATTAGTCTCAAGTTTTCTATTTTAATTTATATTTTTAAAGTATAAGCTAATGACTGAAATAATCTGGTTCCAATTTTAGAAGCCAGATCTGGTACACATAATAAATTACCTAGAACTTATTGCCTTTTTACACACATTGTAAACTTAGATTATTTATTCTTCTAATAGCGAAAAACCTGATGTGTTGTCCCAGGAGTTGGGGATGGAAGGGGAGAAATCACCTGCTGAAGACCAGATGAGAATGAAATGGGAAAGCCTCCATCAAGAATTTAGTACCAAGCAGAAACTGCTTCAGAATGTCCTGCAACAGGAACAAGAGCACGTGGTATCGAACATTTTGCTGTTACATATTAACTAATATAAAAGATGTACAGCTTACGCTATGGGAATGAATGTAACTGTGCAACAACCTGTATTTCATTATCAATTCCAAAATAAGACATAAAACAAATTACTCATCCTACACTCTTCTTAACAAGCCTGTTTCACATATCCCTTTATAATTATATATTTATATGTGGAAATTTAGTTGACTTCTAGATACTGTTTTCCTCAGAGAAGATGAATATCTGATGACGCATTAGCGTAAACCATTAAATTTCAAATGGGCCCCCCCTTTTTTCCCACAACTTTGAAAATTAAGGATGCAAATTAAGGATATACACATCCAGGCCAAAAACAAAAGCTACAAATTTGTCAGTAAGTTATCAAGTTATCTTATTTTCTATTGCTACTTCCAGTATTTAATCGTTTCAGAAGATCTTACTGGGAAACACACTGGGACCTCAGTGGAGCTAAAGGGAGGGGAATTCAGGGGTCAGTTACAGTGGTCACTGGCCCATCTGTATGCTGGTTCCCAAGATGGGTGGGTACTTGTGATGTTGGACTTGGTTGCAACAAGCAAGCCAAATCCGGTGGAATTAAATAGAGCAACCGAAGGTTCCAGATAGATAATAGCTATGAGTTCACCCTAAGCAGAAACCTGAGAACAGCAAAGAGTCAGAGGGATTCACCCCTTAAGAGCCAGTCAGGGAAGCCTGTGATGCTCACCACAGCTGTGGCCCAGCAGGATGCTGGAGATAGAAGCCCAGCCCAGGTCCTGGGTCAGCTCTGCTCTGGCCGTCCCACCACAGTGGTATCATCAGAGCAAGTTCTAAGACCTTCACTGTGGATCTGGGGAAGCTGCTGTTTTCACTGCTCTGCTTCGGACCAGCTTAGGAGCTGGGAGAGGCTGACCCCAGAAGAGAAAGGGTATCAATATTTACAGAGCATCTGAGGAGGGAAAGGCAGGAGCTGAGAAAGCGGGCACTGTAGGGCAGGTACACCTTGCCAGGATCACCTGAAAGGGGGATGTCTAAAGGTCATAGCCTGTCCCCCATCTGCTGAGAGCCATGCGTAAGTCGTACAGAGCCATTTGTCTCTGTCTCCTTTTACAGCATCTTGTGGCATTCACACGTTCTCACTCCCTGGCCAGGGCCTTCTTTGCCACTGTCCACAGGAACATCACCAGCTCTGGCCCTGGAGAATAGAAAGCCCTCCCTTTCCAGAGGCGGTTGTCTCGAAATCATACTCCACCCTGGTACACAGGGCCCTTATACCTTTTGCATGGACCTCCTACCTGTGTTTGAATGAATCCTTCTTCACACCCCTGATCAAACATTCCTCAGACTCGTGGCTTGAGTTCTTGATTTCTGATGTAGATCTCCTGGACTTCAGAACAGCACTATCCATGTTATAGGATTTCCCCGTTCCTTTGTCTGTAAGGGGTATTTACAGTCCTAAATGGTGGACTGCAGCCTTTTCTGACTATCCTAAGTCAGATAAACCTGGGATATTTCTAGTCGCGTCCCACGCTTACTTACTGTTCTTCATTCGTGAAACGCCCGACCCCTCCTTCTGCCTCTTGTCCATTCAGCTTAAACACTTGCACGAGTCACCCATCCAGCATCGCTGACCTGGACGTCTCCTCCATACCCGCTCTCATCTCGGAGAGCTGCCCTGTCAGCACTTTCTTCTCTTTGGTGTGGAGAGGTGAGAGGAAAGTACAGGAAGAAGTAGTCTGGCTATGAGTTTCCAAAAAGAAAGGGAATGATCTATTAGGACCATATTTTGTGTTCTAGGTGTTCACATAATAATGCTGTGGTGAGGTTGACGTTACCTCTCTTCGTAGATCAGTCAGCTAAGGCTTGGAGAGATTAGATAATTTCTCAGGGTCTTGGGACTAAGAAGAGGCAGAACTGAGATGGGGATGCAGGTCTGTTTAACTCCAAAGTCCCTCCTTTTTCATGTTACCTTACTGACAGTTTTGTACACTGGATGATATACTTAACTAATTTCAAGTGTAAAAACAGGCACTTTTTTTTTTGCCTTCAAGTTCATTAGGTCAAAAGGCATCAGTCTTTCAGAGCAATGTTTCTTTGTTCGCTTCCACTGTATTTAGCATCTCTGTGCAGAACACCTGGCCTCAGGATGAGATATGGCTCCTGCTCCTCGGAACCTGTAACCCAACTAAGGAAATACTTCAGACATTTCTGAAAAACTAAGCAGCTGGGGAGGCTCCAGTAGCAGGGATTAAAAAGGAAACAAAAGTAAAAAAAAAAAAGTGGAAAGTGGCTAGAAGAGGTGTGGAATTTAAGGCAGTGGATTATAAAGAGGTGCTGGGTGGTTAGCAGTGCAGCCACAGTGGGGAATGAGCCTGGCATTTTAGAGGATAATGAGTTAATCAGCCTGAAAAGTAAGGGGAAGATGAGGTATTCTAAAAAATTACACGACGCTGAGTGTGATCAGAAACAGCATTAAAACGTTTGAGTGCCAGGCCATATCATAGCCCTTACTGGGGAGACGTTGTGTTTGCCTAAAAGAGTTTAGGGGGGAAGTAAAGGAATCACGAAAGCAAAGGGATCAGTCTAGTTCTGGTATTTCGGCTGAATTATTTCATCATGGGTCGTGCTAAAACCAAGATTAAGTTGAGAGGAAGGCTATGATAAGAATTCAGGCATGTTTTTCCCACTATTTTCTTTTCTCTCTTTCTTTTTTTCGTGGTCCATCAGGGAAACATTGCCATTGCTGAATCCGGTCATCATGTTTAGTGGACATGGTGTGTTGTAAGGTTGTTTTTCTCCAGCAGAGGTTTCCATAAACACAGTTTTTCCAGCATCTGTTTCAGTGTTCATTTCTAAATGAGAACACCTGGATAGAGTACATCTGGTCCTAAATAAACTCTCCTGTCTGCCTGCAGCTTTACAGCAGGCCAAATCGGCTCCTGTCTGGCATGCCACTGTACAAAGGGGACGGACAGGCCCAGGATAAATCCGCAGTGACGTCTTTGCTGGATGGATTGAACCAGGCCTTGGAGGAGGTTTCAGCCCAGGTAGGGTGGTGCACTTGGTCTGCTTGTGGATCTGGGATCCCAGCGGGTTGCTCCACCCCTGGGCGTGAGCTGTTGAGACACAGCGCTAGTGATTAGCCCGGAAAGGCAGAGCCACTGGACCCCAGCATCTCATCCTGGTATTTTTCTTTGATTCCTCAAAACACTGTAATTAATCCTTTGTTCCTTCCTTTTTTTCTCAGGGTGGAGGGACAAAGAGGCGGAACACTGACTTGGAGCAGAAGTTATACGATGGGGTCTCGGCTACCTCTACTTGGCTGGATGATGTGGAGGAACGTTTATATGCTGCCACAGCACTTTTACCAGCAGAGGCGGAAACTTGCCTCTTTAACCAAGAGGTAGGTTTGGCAGCCCGTGTCTGTGAGGGTATGACATTACATGGCACTTGAAATGCTGACATTGGATAATTAATGTTATGTATAAAGAAGGTCAAGCATAAAACAGTTCTAATAAGGGACAAATGAGGTGTATTTCCAAGCAGCATAATGTAGAAAAGAATTGCCTAAATATAGAAAGCTGTCAAAGATATTTATGTTTTGTATTTTTATTCTTTGTCTTGTGCATGTAGGAGGTGGAAAAAACTGAGGACTCTGTAGGAACCCTGTTGTACATTGCAAACCTTCCACATATGAAACACAGACTAAAAATAATAATTATGAATTTCTAAATGGCACTTTAGAAAGCTCATCTTTTCACCAAATAGTATATATTAGTATTAGCAAATGATGTAAAGTTTCTGAGGAAAATAACAGTAACTTTCCTAATATTTATAGAAGTGTAAGAAGTGGTCCAACTTTCCTTAGATGTAATTATCACTGAGCAGTATGAGAGATATAGTGGACTTCCTATGAGGAAATGACTCGATTTGTATATGAATTCATGGATCTAAACATTGAAATGCACTTTCTTATCAACCCCAGACTCTTGCCAAAGATATTAAGGAAATGTCTGAAGAAATGGATAAGAACAAGAACTTGTTTTCCCAAGCCTTTCCAGAGAATGGTGATAACCGAGATGTTATTGAAGACACTTTGGGTTGTCTTTTGGGCAGGTTATCTTTGCTAGACTCAGTAGTAAATCAACGATGTCATCAGATGAAGGAAAGACTTCAGCAAATACTAAATTTCCAGGTAAGACATTATCAAGAGATATTTCACCATCTTCCAGCTACCTTCAACAATAAACAGGATCTTACTGAGGTATGATATAGACCTACCTTTTTTTTCAAAGGTACAAAGAGTAAGAACATTATAGAAAAACAAGGGGGTTGAACTCAAGGAATAGAAAACAAAGTTTTATGCTCCTAGAAGTGGAAGGTTGAGAAAATCAGCCAACCAAACTTAGGGCTGAATAGAACTTTAAATTCAACCAGTGAAGCTCATATATATGGCATATTATAATGATAATTTCCAGTTGATAAAACTGGAGTTTAAAACATAGGACCAAAGAAACATGCAGGAAGTAATAAAAAGCATCCTTTGGGAATACTTACATTCGAATTGAATTTTATTTGTAGCAAACACATAAGATTTATAAAATAGATTCATGTAATACATGTAATTAGGGCCAAGGGGTTGATGTAAAATTTTGATTTCCAAAAAAATACTGTAAAGTGTCAAGTAAACGTACCACTAGCCAGGAAATGTGGAATTTTCTAGATATTCGTCTAGAGGGACAAATTATCATTGCCTTCCAGTAGTTTACATTCTTTAAACTAAAATTATCACAAACATTTGTGTATCATTTCTCTATTCACAAGAAATCTTCACATGTATTCTTGACATAATAATAATATTATGATTTTATCACCTACTGCTGTATAACCTTAGCTGCTTCTCTGACCTAAGTATCCTCAACTATTAAATCATGCCCACAGTAACTACCTTTTAGGGCTTTGTGAGGATAAAATGAGTTAAAATGTGTAAAATACTTTAAACAGTGTCTGAAACATAGTAAGCACTCAGCAAGTTTTGTTACTGTTGCTGCAATTAATAGTAGTATTTATGATAATAGATATAGGATCTAAAACCAATGGAAAAGTTAAATTATTTCTCCAAGGTTATTTAACCATCGCGAACTAGAGCCAGGATTTGACTCAAAGAATGTTTGTATATTTTATATTGTTAGGATGATGGCGGGGGAGTTGGAGAAAAGTAGACCTATTCAAGATATATTTGGAAGGCAGAATCAATAGGGGAACATCTGTTTGGATCTGGGCAACAAGAGAAAGGGGCACTGCTGAGGAACTGCAGGGACTCTGACGTGAGCATCTGGGGGGCATTGGCTGACAGAAAAGACAGATGGGAGCAGTGCCATGGACCAAGGGGCAAGACTGGGTCGCTAGCAGTATCACTGGCTGGGCAAGGGTATCGGGTAGAATTAAAATACTCAGGTGAATAGTCGCAAGTCTGTGGCTTAGAAGAATGACCTGCATTGGATATTTGCATTTGTATCTGTTATGCTGTGTAGTACACAGAGAGGAAAGAGCATTTCCCTTTCAGTTAGAAAACCTGGGGTTGATTATTTGGGTATTTTGTCTTGAATGCAAGATCTGATTGCATGTACATCTGTGCATAGTATGTCTAAAATCAGCTAAGCTGTTGTGCAACTTATGGAAACTTGTTTCATTACTCTAAAATTCCTCTTGCATAAAACAACACACTGAGTTTTAATAGCATTCTAGTCAGTCGGCCATGAATGAGGTGGGTTAAAAGTGCAAATGGGTGTATCACTAGGAGGCATGTTTCCCTTTTTCAAATTGCGTTCTCTATGCTAGTGTCTTTGGTACTTTTAAATTGTTATTGGTAATCATAGCCAGTCAGAGTAAAAACTGAACTAAACATGAATACTCTGGAACTTATTTTGGGTAGAGGATCAAGAGAAGAACAAGTAATCTTGAAATTCTCTTTCAATCATGTTCTCTATTTTTCTTCTGCCAACAAGTTTCTACTTGTTGGTGGCCAGCTCACAAACAAAAACTGACATTTCAAAATGTCTGTGCTCCAATTTAATTGAGAGAAGAAGTTCCAATGTTAATATAATTAAAAGTCAAGTCACAAACCATTTTATTTTACTTTGCACTGAGCACCTGGTATACTATCAGTGCTCAGTGCTTATTGGAATGGTAGCCTTCATTTTCCAGTTAACTTCTGAGTATTAACTTTTGCCAGACGCTAACGTTATCCTATACCCAACAGACAATCTGGAAAATGGGTAGATGTTATGTAGAAGTATGTTATCTACATGGAATCACAAGTTAATTATCACCTATTCTGTATTTTTAAAACTTTTATTCATAGACTTAAACCCAAATAAATTTCCTAGACATTTTTTTTTTAAAGCAATTTTTTTTAAATTTATTTATTTTATTTATGGCTGTGTTGGGTCTTCGTTTCTGCGCGAGGGCTTTCTCTAGTTGTGGCAAGCGGGGGCCACTCCTCATCGCGGTGCGCGGGCCTCTCACTATCGTGGCCTCTCTTGTTGCGGAGCACAGGCTCCAGACGCGCAGGCTCAGTAATTGTGGCCCACGGGCCCAGTTGCTCCGCGGCATGTGGGATCCTCCCAAACCAGGGCTCGAACCCGTGTCCCCTGCATTGGCAGGCAGACTCTCAACCACTGCGCCACCAGGGAAGCCCCCCTAGACATTTTTATAGTTGAATATTTTAAGTTATTTAAAAAGTAAAAAATGAAAGAATTTCTTATTGAATGAGCAAGGCAACACAAATGATTTTAAAACTTGAAACTTCCTGTTTCTCAAACAGCTAGAAGCCCACCTCTTTATGCCCTACAAGTAATTCCAGTAACTGTAAGAAAAAAATTGTGATGTCTGTTATGTGTGTAGTATATAGATGCCTTAAATACCCTGCTGTATCACAAGGGTGGTATTAAGAAATGGTTAAAGCCTTTGGATTTTCATTCTTAAGAAAATATCAACATCCATATGGTTATAAGCACCTCTTAGAGTCTTTTATTTAGTAATTTTTAAATCAGTCATATTCTCTGCTTTACTTTCTTCTTGGCTAGTCTCTTCTAGTAATTAGTGCAGCTTCTAGAAATGTGAACTCTGTTCTCTATTACCTGGAGTAGAATATGATTAATATAGAAAATGTGCTATTAAAAATGTAAAGATGATATACAGGAAATACATATACCCTCTTCATTTCTAACCCGTGTTATTTATACTTATCTACTCGTTTAGATTAACGGAACTAATGTTTTTCTAAATACATGTAGGTAATAAGGACTTTATTTCTTTTGAATCTGTTCAAATGAATGGGAACATCTCTTCTTATGCATATAAACAGATAAATGTATCATGGTTCTAATGGCCCACGTGGCCTTACCCTGAACACAGCTGAATGACACAAGCATTATCATAACTCATAAGCAGAACCCTTGTTTCTGCCATCGTTTTTCCAGTGCTGTTCTTATAATTTCTCATTTAGTCTGCAACTAGGCTTGCAGATTGGTTTAGGTTTTGGTTAGTGACAGTTATTGCCTCTTAGGATCGTATGCTTTTCTCTAAATCTCATGTTCAGTTCTATTTCTTCTTTTCTTTTTAAACTGCATAATTCACCTACTATTTTGCTTTAGCCGTGTATTTTGTGTTATAATGCTGCCATATATCCTTAAAGACTTTTTTTTCTTCCTCGGTGTGACTATCCTTCTACTCATGAGACAGTCAGAATTTTTGCATCTTGGTACCATACACACATGCGATCAGCTCCCGCTGAAGAGAACGTGATAAGTCAGACTTCAGCCTATGATGAGCAACCAGCCCATCGTAGAAGTTTCTAACTAATAAGAAATAGAGCTTACCTGTTGATATTTCAGGAGAAAAATTAAAAATTTTATAATTCAAGTTTTGTTCCAGTTCATTATTCCTTTTAGAATTGAGTATCAAAATTCTGATAGTTATCTCCTTTCTGTACAAAGTTAACTCAATATAAGTATATTTGGACATTTATATGAGTAATGTTTATGAATAGGCTGAGCTAAGATCTTTTTGTGTTGTCTTTTCATATGTCTTTGGTCATTGTGAATAATGTTTATCTTCTAAACTTCTGGATGGCTTTTTATAAGCTTGTGCAAATTCTTTGAAAATAGGAGAGAGAAGGAAGTGAGGGAGAGAGGGAAGGAGAGGAGAGAGGAAAAAAAGGATCATAATTATTCTTAAGAATAATATTTTTCCCCCAAACACAACGACACCTGCAGGTTGTTTTACTAGCTAGAAGTCCTTAGTGTAATATTTCTGCTGCAATGTTTAAATGTGCTCATTTATTACAGAAATAACCAGAACATTCGGGTGACCAATATTGCTTTTTATTTGTGTACTTCGTCTCCATCTGTGTTGTGTTGGAAATGCTTTGTGTAACAAATTCTAGCACTTGTGTAAATTTTTTAGCACTTGTATAAATTGTTACCAGTTCCTTTTACTTTCCCATAAGATAATATTGTTTCTTCTGGAAACAATTAAATTCCTACCCCTGTATATTATTTCTAAGAATGTGTGTTATATTTACAACCATTTTGAATTTCCTGTTACACATGTTAAGCCTTCCTGTTGTTTTCCTCCTTAGAATGATCTGAAGGTGCTGTTTACATCCCTGGCTGACCACAAATACATCGTTCTGCAGAAACTGGCAAATGTGTTTGAACAGCCTGTGGCAGAGCAGATAGAGGTATTTACAGCTGCCTTTTTCCATAAGAGCAAGTGCAATGAGTAGAACTGATTTACTATGAAATTCCAAATATTCTATGGAATATTAATGGCTTACTGTAGCATTTTTGTTTGTCATCTATTTTGTTTTTAAGTACCAGGTTTACATCAGATTACATTGACTCTGTCACTTACTTCTGTGTGTAACCAGGAAATGTGAGAGAGGAAAAGGTGTTAGTGACAGATGCTGACCTGAAGGTGTTTGCCACCTAACAATGAGATTAGACGTGAACCTCAGTGACACTGGACAGGGAGTCAGACCGTCCTGGTAGCATTACACATGAAGCACTATGGATGTTTAGAAGATGGGAGATTACCTTCAGCAGCGGTAGGATTAGGGAAAAATTTTGTAAAGAGAAAGTCGAACTGGACTTAGAAGTTTGGACACACAGAGACTGGGAAGAAAGGTATTCTAGTAAAGAGGACAGCAAGAACAAAGGCATAAATGTTAGACCATTCAGGGCACTTTGCGAGAAAAGCAAGTAATCCTGTTTGGCTGAACTTAACAACGAACAAATGTGGTTGAGGGGAAGTAGGGTTCAAAGAGAAAATTTGAAGCAACTTATAGAGCCTATTGAATGTCAGAGAATTTGGACTTTGTTCTACAAATGAGTGGTCAGCTTTATTGCTTGCGCACTTCATTGGTTAAGACAATAAGCACACACCACAAATATATGTGTATTTACTTATTTATAAATTATAAGTAGGTACTGTGTTATAAAGCATACACACAAATGAAAATTAAAAATGCATGTGGTTGTATATAA
The DNA here is from genome assembly GCF_028564815.1 of Eubalaena glacialis. NCBI lineage: Eukaryota > Metazoa > Chordata > Mammalia > Artiodactyla > Balaenidae > Eubalaena > Eubalaena glacialis. The sequence continues at coordinate 14,290,988 of NC_083727.1, forward strand.
AGGAAAGACATAGTGTTTCATTCTCATCGATCATCTTATACACTTTTGGGTACTTATACTCACCTTGGAGACCACTGGCAGTGGAAAGTCACTAGGGATGTTTGAGGGTGAGGATAGGTGTCAGTGCCAGCTCCTGCATCTGCTGCTCGACATGACAGCTCACAGGGTCAGGAAGCAGGGTGTCCGTCCTGAGGCTTCACATACCTGCACTGAGGAGAAGGAATGAGAATTCAAACTATCGTACTGGCAGTGAAAACAGGGAGGAGGGAGGAAATGGGAAGGACGTTACACACAACATCCCATTTCATAAACGAAGTAATTATGGAAATGTGTGCTTTAATAGAATTGCATACCCTAATTTCAGTAGACCTCTAATGGTTCTATGGGTAGGCCATAGGGAATCACCTGAGATAGAAACCACCTCAAATATTTCTCTATAGAAGGAGATATCTAGATCTCTCTCCCTCTCTGACCATCTAAAACAGTTTGCAAATTTATATGTGAATATGTATCTTTCTGGACCCTAATTTCATCTGTTTTTTAACAGAGATCCCTCATTTTTCCCAAATTGAAAATCATTCTTCCGTGTCATAGCTTCTACTTGAAAGGACCCTTTTTTATTTTTATTTTTTATTTTTGGCTTATAATGTACCCAATCCCAAACAGAATTTGAGCAGCCATAAGAGTGCTTTGCCTTGAATTTCTAATGTGAAATTTAGGATATGTGTGATCACAAGTAACACTTTTACTATTGACCAATATAACCAATGTAAATTCCAGAGATAAAAATAAATTACTCATTATTTCGCTGAATAAATGGAAAGCAACTAAAAAAGTGCTAATTCCATCCCTACCCTCCTTGGGTTAAAGAGGTAACAGTAGCAGAAGCATGGGGATATATTCATCTTTTGAGTCGTGTCATTCTGACCTAGAACAGACCTGTTGCCCCATAAGCCTGTTGCACAGCTGTCTTCTTCAATCTCCCTTTACTACCGTTCTGAGAATTTCCTTCACTTCTCCCTTCTGCTGGGTCTTCTCTTTCCTGAGTTTCAAGTCTTTCTCTTTACTGTATTGCTTCCTTGTTTTCTTAGTGCACATCCTTACTAAGAAAGGATGCATGCTAGATATATTTTTCAATATTTTGCATGTCTGAAAATGTTCTAGTCATATGCTCAGATACTACTCATACTGATAGCTTGGCTCTTTATAGAATTCTTGGTCAGTTCTTTATAGAGTTTTGAGGCTTTTCCTCCATTGTTTTCTAGCTTCCAGTGTTGGCTTTAGGAATTGAAAAGTGTCGTAATTCCCAAAGGTATCAGTGTTCTGAAATTTCACAGTGACATGCCTTGGGGATAGTCTGTTTCATCCACTGGGCTTGGAGCTCAATGGGCTCTTTTGATCTGGCAGCTCTCATCTTTCTATTCTGGAACATTTTCTAAGAGTTATTTAAATATTTTTCATCCCTCTATTTTATCTGTCTCCCTTTCTGAAACTCCTTTTAGGCAGATGTTGGATGTTCTGGTCCAATCCTCTAACTTTCTTATCAAGGGACATTTCTCTCTTTGTCTTTTTGCTCTGCTTTCTGGAGACTTCCTCAGTTTCAACTCTAAACTTTTCTATTGACTTCTACATTTCTGCTCTCATGCATTTAATCTTCTCAGAGCTCTTCTTGGTTCTGCAAATGATCCATTTTTTGGTAGTATCCTGTTCTTTTTTAAATAGATGCATTGTCTTTTATAATCTCTCTGGTATATTAGTGATTTTGGCGTTGAAAGGGTTTTGGGGGGACTCTGGGGGAGTTTTTTATTTGTTGGTTTTTCCTGTATAATCTATTTCCCTCCAGGTTGCTTTTAATTTGTTTGCTTATTTTGGTCTCTGTCTTTCATGTTAGAGGCTTTTCTCAGATATATGGAAATGCTTTGTTGTCTATTCACATTTAGGATGAGAGACTGAATGGGAACTTCATGAATGGATGGGGCATGACAATTTTGAGATTTATTGAAGGATGATCTGTGTGGGCTATTGGAGAATCCTTGTGTCAAATTTTTTAGGTCTTTTCTTTTGGTCTTTTCATATTCTCCCGCCCACCCCCTTCTGTCTGGAGAGTAGAAACAAGGCTTCAGCACTCTAGGAGACGTAGGGGCTCCACATTCAGCATTCAGTGGGTGTTGTCACTTTATCCCCTTGTTTTCAGTCAAGGACTCAAGCCCACAACTGTGCCTGGTGCCCCTCAGTCCAGAGACATCTGTTTTACCTTCTCCAGAAAATGAACTTTCAGTCTTTCACCAAGGAAGGGAAGAGCCGGTGTGGAATGAGGAAGGGGATCTGGGAATCGAGGTGCTCTTTAAGCAGCTTTCCACCAACCCTCCTTATTTAGCACCCTCCCCATGTTGCCCAGGGTTCCAGAGATTCCTGTTGCTTTAATTTGGTGATAAAGAAACCCTGCTAGCTTAGGATTCAGCTTTCTCAGATTTCCTAAGTCAATTCCCATGTATCCTTCTGATTTTCAGCTTGCAAAATTTTGTTGGTATTACCCTCTTTCCTGTTTCCTTGCCCTTGTAGATTTATGAAGGAAAAACACACCAGAAAACAAGCAAACAAAATATTGGCAGTGGTTGTAGTGGGGACTCAGGAAAGAGAAAATAAGACACGTGTGTTTCATCTGCCATTTGGAGTCCATGTTCTTTTCATCCTGCAAGGGCAGCTGAGGTTGCTTTTCTTCCAAAAGCCTTCCTCGACTGCTCCAGGATTCACTGGTGTCTCCCTGCTCCAAAGTCCTCTAACAGGGATGAGCTGCAGCAAGCTTAGTACATAACTGCATTCAGCCTTGTTTCCTTTTCTTCTGTTTACTCAGGCTTCCTAAGCAGACTGGAAGCTCCTTGAAGGCCAGGTTGATGTCTTGTCCTGCTTCTGTAGACCTCACCCTGGGAAGACAAGGCGCAGCGCTAGCTGTCACTTTCATACTTGATTGCTTGCCCTCCCATTTCACAACGGAGTAAGCTCTCCCTGACCATGCTGAAACATAGTTTCCTCTTTCCTCACTGCATCTCTCGTCAAAGATGCTCAGAACTGCATTTCAGAAAACCAGAACACGATCCCCTAGAACATCTTAGGCAAATACCTTTTTCTAAAGACGTCCTAAAATCATGCTTCTTTTTCAGGGTGCTCTTCACCATTTCCCTTATTTGTTCAAGGAAGCCATTGTTCTCCCAACCCTCCATGCTAAGCCCTTCCAACCTCCTTACCTTTAAAATATCTGATCTGTAGTATAATAAAGGGCGTTCTTCACTTTTCTGTTTAATAGAGGACCATCATGTTTATGTTGCATGGAAAATGTTTTAGGTGGAGAAGAGCGGAACAAATAAGGAGACACGATAATCATACTTTGCATGGCAAATTGTTTACGGGAGTTTTAATAAAATGTCATAAATCTTATATAGGCAATACAGCAGGCTGAAGATGGGCTAAAGGAATTGGATGCGGGAATCACTGAGTTGAAAAGGCGTGGTGATAAGCTGCAGATAGAGCAGCCTTGGGTGCAAGAACTCTCCAAACTCCAGGTACAGTTTTCTACCAATGGCATTCAGCTTCAATGGTACATCCGAACTGGAAGTCAAGAAAAAATTATTTTCTCTATTTTTTCAGGCTTTCTCTATAAAATGCATGTCATTTAGGCCCAATTTTTCTTCCAAGTAACTCTTAGAACATTTTCTGAAACTTTTATCATATTTAGTACAATAAAATAAATCGACATATTTTGAGATTTACTGCAGGGCAGTCTGTGTGCATTTGTTGGAGGACCCTTGTGTCAAATTTTTTAACTCTTTTCTTGTATTTTCTTGTGTTCTCATGCTTCGAAGATTTTTTTGACATTATTATTATTCCGATGGCTAAGCATTATAGCATAGTTTAGTTGTGGCATATTACTTTCTACTGTAGAAAATTTAATAACTGGCAATCCTACCTAGAAAAATTTAAAAAAGGCTATCTACCCTGTATTGTACTACACCCAAAAAAATTTTAAGGAAAAAATACTTAAGCTAATACTTTTAGAAAGTGTATTTTCTCAAGTTCAAAATTATAGTTTATATTTCATGTTTGAATGGAAAAGAGACATTGTTTCAATTCCAGAGCAACAACAAAAAATTAAAGGTAGCTGAAATCCAAACAGATTTCCTGGCATCTTTCAGGCATAGAGAATTAACACTTTGGATTAGTGTTTTTCTAAATCTGGCACTTAGGCAAGAATCTGATCTCAGGTTGGTAGGAAGATACTGGGATAGTAAACCAGCAAAGTGTAGCATCTGAAAGGCAACACAGTTAAGTTACATTAAGAAAAACTATGTGCATGTGTCAGGTTTTCTCTGCACACACGCCTTATTACAGAACCATTGAGGGATTAATAGTACGAGTCCAATACAGGGTCACAAGTTCTTACTTTTGAGAAAATAAAATACCTCTTATTTTAAAAAGAACATTTTTATTTCAACTATCTCATTGCATTATCTAACATTTCATCATGTGATGAGCCCATGGCCCCGACTCTGTCCTTTTCAGACAGTTTTCCGACAGTACTTAAATGTCAGGTGTAAGAGTCAAGCGTCATAGCTGTAAATAGGCATTAAAGTTGAACTTTTCCAGATTGAGGCATTTTGGCCTGCTAAACCTTAATATGATACATTAATCAGGTCCATATGGCTCAAATAAATTTTGTATTTGGTGTATCATCGTCCGCTAAAATGTCTTTCCAGCTTAAATAGTTATTTATTTACCCCACCACATTTGGCAAAAACATTGCCGTTTTAAGTTTTAAAGTCTTTCTGCTCACATTAAACTCCTCTGTTTCTGTAGCTCTTTATTTAAGGAATAGTCCCAAATCTGATTATTACTTAGCAGACCAAATGTTGAAGATGCTCTATTCAGTTACTCTAAAATTAGAAAATTTGAGAGCATGATAAAAATTAAAACTACATTTCCTATGACATTTCCCTCAGCCACAAGAACAATTTGTCAGCATTTTAACCCCACGGAAACTATTGACATCCTGTGAGCACAGGTGTTAAACGTACCTCATGAAGCGGTAGGTTTGAATTGAGCGTGAGTATCTGTCTGTTTCTTAGGACATGTACGATGAGCTGATGATGGCCATTGGCTCCCGGCGGGGCGGTCTGAACCAGAATCTTGCACTCAAGAGTCAGTACGAAAGGGCCCTGCAAGATCTGGCTGACCTGCTGGAGACCGGACGCGAGAAGATGGCAGGAGACCAGAAAATTATCGTGTCTTCCAAAGAAGAAATCCAACAACTACTTGACAAACATAAGGTAAAAAAAAAAAAAAAACAGAGAGAAAGAAAATGTAGTTTTGGAAGCACATTCTCACTCACTGACATATATTTAGTAAAACCTAACATTATCAATCATTTATGAGTTTCTGCTCATATAAGTTACTCTTTAAAATGGTCAACAAATGTATATTCAAGCCCACTGGCACTCAATAGCACAGGAAAATTAGAGAGTATATATTCCTATAATTTTGGAAGTTAACGAAGAATACCAACCATACCAGTACTTTTGATGATCAGTATCAGCCAGGCTTTCTCCTTCGTAGACTGCAGTGGACAGGAAACCCAGGGGCTCTCTTCAAAGGAGCCCAGCTTCGTTCTTAACTCTGCCCTTTTCCTTTGCATCCCTCATGCCAATGTGTTCATCTGGTCCTAGGTGTTCTCTCTGCTTTCCCTTGTTCTGGCCGAGAACTCCCCACTCTGCTCTGGGAATGCAGAGCTGCCCACTCAGCTCTGGACGGGCTTTATGTCCGTCACATGCATCACTTGGCTCTTCTGGTCCCTAAGCACAAGCTCCTCTGGTTACCGTGGGCCTCAGGAGTTTCTTCCTGCGGACGGCAAGTGCTTTTGCTATATAACCAAACTTGGGAGGCCTGAGAGTGTTCCATCAGTGTGTACCCTAACCAAGTTCAGGTTAGACACTGCCCCTTTGTGAAGGAATGCCTGTTTAATGCACACACACACACACAGATTGCATTATTAGTAATATTACAAAAATAACAGTTTTGCCAGTTCAGAGACTCAAGCTCCCAGATAGTGGAAATTTCTTATGAGGAAACTTTAAAAATTCCCTAAGATTACAGATGATTAACATTCTACCATTACGTAGCTCTTTGGTGGCTTATAAAGGTAGATTTGGGGGGGGGGCATGGAGAATTGTACTTGTTGCTATTTTTCCCAGAGGTTTTTGTCCAAAACTTTGTGATTTATTAAAGCCTTATCATTTGGCTTTGAAAACATTGCTTTAAAGTTCACAGCTGGTTTTTCTCAAATCTTTGACCATAGCAATAAAATATCATCCTGAGTTATTCCAGAGGGGAAACTGGTATCAATGAGTATAAATAACAGAGAAATAAAGCTCAATAGATGAAGAACTCTAAAAGGAGTAGGCTGCCATTGAACAGACCCCCTCCTGGCCATGAGAAGTCCATCCAAGGCTGTCAGGGGGAGACGGGGTTGTAATAGGAATATCAGCTTTCTGTGAATGTTGGGCTAAATGACTTCCAAGTTCTCTTCCAGCTTTAAGATTCTATGATATAATAATTGTTAGTTAAAAATAATGGTTCTAGCTCCTCCTGACCAGACCATTTTCTGAGGGAGAGCTCTGTGTGACCTTGGGCATGTTGCATTAGACTGAGTAGCGCAGAGTCTATAAAATGGGAAATAAAACTACCTATCTTACAGGGTTGTTATGAGGATTCAATGAGTTAGTTGCTGAAGTGTTTATAGGGCACCTGGCACGTAGTACACACTCGGTGTTAGCTGATGTTAACGATTCCTGGTCCTTTAGTTTCATCCGTGGTGCTGGGAACAGGAAGTGGGATAACCTTCTCCCCATCTTCCGGGGATTTTTATGTATAGAAAGTAATACTTTAAAACACATTTGTAGGGTTGTGCAAGGCCTGCAATTCTGCTGTGTGTAGGTATGTTATGAGGGAAATTTAAAAGTATTAATGCCAGTTGGTGTGTGTCCAGCTGTACTTGGCCATGAGTATTAAGTACAAAAGAGTAGAGCTCAAGCCCAGCCCTGGAGGAAGAAAAATTATGAATGTGTCAAGTGAGGACATTGCAGGAAGTAGAGTGCAGGCAGAGGCTGAAGATGGGGAGCGGGCGCTCATGTGTCCCAGGGACAAAGGAGGCCAGTATCTGTGGTGGGGGAAGCAGGTGTCCACCCAGATGGTACCAGGATGAAGAGTGGAGAGGGCGGACGAGTGTTTCAGCAGCTGTTCGCTTCTGAAGGGCTCTGTTTTGGGGACAGAGTATCTGCAGCACAGCACAGGGTAGGTGCTTTGAGTGGGGGCGGCCAGGAGAGGCCAGTTAGGAGGCTGGACCCCCATCCCAACCCCCCCCCCATCCCCGTCTCTGCAGGAAGCGGTGAGTGCCTGGGTAAGTGGAGGCCAGCAGGGAAGGACCCGTATCACCCATATATTAGCCAAGTTCCATCAGCTTCCAGGTTTGAAGCAATTTTTATTGTAAGGTAGTAAATGAATGAGTTGCTGACCTCCTTCTATCTGAAAAATTGCAGGAATACTTTCAGGGCCTGGAATCTCATATGATCTTGACTGAAACACTCTTCAGGAAGGTTATCAGCTTTGCAGTCCTACGGGAAACTCAGTTCCACACAGACCTGATGGCGCAGGCTTCGGCTGTGCTCAAAGGGGCTCACAAGAGGGGTGTGGAGTTGGAGTACATTCTCGAGGTGAGCCCCTGATGCCGCCCTTCCCCTACAGCACACTCCCTACTGCACAGCAGACCCTTCAGGCAAGACATCTTCGTTCCTGCGATTTGCCTCCTGTGACCTCGGAGGTGTCTCAGACTCAGCATCATGTGTTGGGTGTGCCCCTGGTGTTCCCTATCCACATTCAGGTAAAGGCTGTGCCTTACCGTGAGTTCAGCTAGATGAATACCAGTTTCAGACTGGGCATGACGATATTTGGGGTCTCGACAGTCAGACTGAAAAACTGCTGACTTTTGCTATACATTATTGAAAAAGACGTCACATGATTAAAAAAAGATTTTCCGATTTTAAATAGAATAAAAATCATAATTTTCTTTTATTTTTTTGGCCGCGCTGTGCAGCTTGTGGGATCTTAGTTCCCCGACCAGGGATTGAACCCGTGCCCCCTGCAGTGGAAGCACAGAGTCCTAACCACTGGTCCGCCAGGGAATTCCCTAAAAATTACAATTTTAGAATAAGTGATTTGGGATTTCTCCTTAGTAGAATGTCTATACTACATATTCATATTTCTTAAACGTCTGTGTGGGTTTTTTTAATTTACAAATGTAATGTATTTAGTTCACTTACTTTGGAAAGTAAACACACCCGTCCCTTTCACTTAAGTCATTCATTCATCATCACTGCAGTAAAGGATGAAACTGAATATCAGCTGCCTGCTGTGTTCCAGGTGTGCTGCATATGTTATTCTATTTAATCCTCACGATGGACAAGATATTATTATCCCCATTTTTTTTAATGTTGAAAATGAGGGAGGTCAGAGAAGCGTAGTAACTTGCCCCGGTCATACAGCTAGTTAGTTGCAGAAGTGAAAGCCCGTTCACAGTGCTTTTCAAGGTCACCATCTGATGACTTGCTTCAAAGCTATCTTTCGCTTCCCAAAGCAAACCCCCAATGCAGGCATCTCTGACATGTCTTTAAAGAGACTGTCAGGTACATATTTGCACACAAAGAGGACTACTCTTCCTTAATGAGGATATTTAGCTCACAGACTGATGCTGTGTTTCTAGACATGGTCCCATCTGGATGAGGACCACCGGGAGCTTAGCAGGCAGCTGGAGATGGTGGAGACCAGCATCCCGAGTGTGGGTTTGGTGGAGGAGAGCGAAGACAGGCTTATCGACCGGATAACACTCTACCAGGTCAGCGTCTAAATGACAACTTAGTGTAAAAAGTTGCCACATTTCCTTTGGAAGCTTTCCCATGGTTTTAACAGGATCTAAACAAACTTGCAATCAAATATTTTATCAAGTACTTTTACTTTAAGTGTTTGTTTTGTAGTAGAACATAGAAAGGTCCTTTGTTTTTTTTTTTTAATGAAAGCCCCTTTTGAAAATTTAGCCTCCACCAAGCGTTTTCCGCTTGTTATGCTGAAGTCACACTATCGTGAAATAATTACAGTTTGTTGTTTTTTAATAGAGCACTAAAAAGCCTTTTTTTTTTCCTTATTTTTGAGAGAGAGCTCTTTTTGAAAACTTAGCCTCCACCAAGCATTATTTTGTACTTTGTGTTGGTGTCACACTATTCTTGAAATAATTATACTTCGACGGTTTTAAGTGCACCTAATGTTATATACTTAGATATAGATGAAACGTCTCGAAGCTTCTAATGAAACTTGGGTGCAAATAGTTGAAATTTGACTAAAAGGTAATGGTAACATTATGGAGAACTTACAATCTTTAGGGGAGAAAAATTGCATTATCTCACCTTTTTGACCCAGTATTTTCAATCATTTTAGCATTTGAAATCCAGCCTTAATGAATACCAGCCCAAATTATATCAGGTACTAGATGATGGGAAACGACTTCTGATATCTGTTAGCTGCTCAGATCTAGAAAGCCAGCTAAATCAACTTGGAGAACACTGGTTAAATGACACCAACAAAGTGTCTAAGGAACTTCACAGATTGGAAACAATATTGAAACACTGGACCAGGTAATACAGTGACTCTTTCGCAAATTTTTAAATTAGTGCTGCAGAGTATTTATAAGGCTATTGGGTACCTGAGTTGACGAAGATGTGGTCCCTCTAGGAACTTATCACAGAGTTTGGAAAATAAAGGCAAGCACAAAGCTTCCAGTTGGATTCTTGTATAACTGTATAAACATGTACTTTAAAATGTGGCGGGGAGGCAGGAATTATGCAATACCTCTTACCTTTGAGCTGTTGTCTCCCCTGCCTACTGACTGTACATGGGTGGTCAAGTAAATCTTAGAAGGAGAGAAAGAAGAGAAAGTTTGTTTTGAGAAGGTAAAGTTTTTCTTGAGGGCAATGGGAGGTATTCAATAACTGAGTCACTTTGCTGTTTAACAGAAAGTAACACAACATTGTAAATCAACTATACTTCCATTAAAAAAAAAATTGGTCATAATTGGTGTAATTGGCAATGGGGGTTGATTTTACGTAGTGAAATCCTTATTTTTATGCCACCTTTATTTCTAAGAACTTTGAATAACAATCATGTAATATTTTCTTTTTTAAAAATTTTATTTATTTATTTATTTATTTTATTTTGTTTATTTATTTTTGGCTGCGTTGGGTCTTCGTTGCTGTGCGCGGGCTTTCTCTAATTGTGGTGAGCGGGGGCTACTCTTCATTGCGGTGTGCAGGTTTCTCACTGCGGTGGCTTCCCTTGTTGCAGAACATGGGCTCTAGGGCGCGCGGGCTTCAGTAATTGTGGCACGTGGGCTCAGTAGTTGTGGCTCGCGGGCTCTAGAGCGCAGGCTCAGTAGTTGTGGCACACAGGCTTAGTTGCTCCGTGGCATGTGGGATCTTCCTGGACTAGGGCTCGAACCCGTGTCGCCTGCATTGACAAGCAGATTCTTAACCACTGTGCCACCTGGGAAGCCCAATCATGAAATATTTTCTAAATAGCCTCAATGTGAAGGAGTAGGAGAAAGATATTTTTATTTGCAGCTTAGAGATGGGAAAGCTGAAACTCAGAGAGACTGACTTGCTTAAGGTATGAATATTAAGAGAAGGGAATTTGAGCGTGTCAACCCAGGGCATTATTCTCCCAAATCTGTTGTGTCTCCTTTTAAAATTAGCATTGGTGACTAACACGGGTTAGCACAAAGTCGGAATTGGATGTTTACTTAATAGGCTTATTACTGTCCTTACAGATATCAAAGTGAATCTGCAGATCTCAGCCACTGGTTACAGTCTGCAAAAGACAGGCTAGAATTTTGGACTCAACAATCTGTGACAGTTCCTCAAGAACTGGAAATGGTCCGTGATCATCTGAACGCTTTTCTGGTAAGCTCAAGAATCTAAAGCATTTGATTCAGTTTTATTGTTTTCAGACCTGACTTACAGGTGAAAAGGACATCAGTTGTCAATGGATGTACTTAGTAAATCAAGCTATAGAGAATTTATCAATGTTCACTCTGTGTGTTGAATAATTATACAAAATAGTAGGGTTCAACATTGCCTCTTTAAAGTAGTGTTTAAGTAATGTTGGCTTTCATTTGGGGCAAGGGTGCGTTGCTTTTGTTTTCCTCCAGAGTGTTTAATATCACCACTCCCCTTCAAGAGGTAAAGAAAACTTGTTTATGTAATAAATTAGTCTCTTTTCTTAAATGAGGGGTCTGGCTACTTAATCCTGATTTGAACCTTGCTCCTTCTTTTAGGAGTTTTCCAAAGAGGTGGATGCCAAATCTACCTTGAAATCGTCTGTTCTGAGCACTGGAAATCAGCTTCTTAGACTAAAGAAAGTGGACACAGCTGCCCTGCGTTCTGAGCTGTCACACATTGATGGCCAGTGGACTGACCTGCTGACAAATATTCCAACCGTACAGGAAAAGCTCCACCAGGTACAGAAATAATCATCGGTTTAATTGGTCATAATTGGTGTAAGCAGTATTAGATGGAAAAGTACATTGATCTGCTTTTGCTCACAAATTTAAATCAGCTTTGTCTTGGACATCTCGTCTTTTATGTCTTCCATTGTATTGCATATTGACACTATTATATATAAAATAGATAACTAATAAGGACCTACTGTATAGCACAGGAAACTCTACTCAGTACTCTGTAATGACCTATATGGGAAAAGAGTCTAAAAAAGAGTGGATATATGAATATGTATAACTGAGTCACTTTGCTGTTCAACAGAAAGTAACACAACATTGTAAATCAACTATACTCCCATTAAAAAAAAAAAAAAATAGTGAATGGTTCTACAAATGCCCTATCTATAAATTCCCTGTCTTCCAAGGGCTTCTTTATCATGTGTGTGTGTGTGTTTTAGAATCCTTGTCTGTCCATGTTTAAATTCTTTGTTTTCTCATAAATAAAATATGGGTAACTATACCTGTCTCATAAAGTGAGTAGTTATGAAGATTTAATAATAATAATATATGTAAAAGACCTATAACCTTACCTACAATAGAGCTGACATTCAACAAGTGAAGAGAACTAGGGGAAGAGAAGTAAGTAGCTCTCTTATCTGGAAATTATGCTTCTCTCCCCTGAAACTCCCAGATATTTTATCTTTATCTCTCTTTGGCATTCATCACTGTGTACAAGGTGTAAAGATGTGTTTCATATAAATGTCTTATCCCTTCTAATCAGCAGCTGTACACTTCTAGAGGGCAGGAAACATCTCACATTAACTTGTATATCTTTCTGCCCACATAGAAGTCCATAAATATTTTAAATGATTGCTTTTGTTCCTCTCAGTCATTACAAGCATTTGCATAAATGTATGATATGTTAAGGAAGATTCAGGATTCTAAGTATGTTTTAGTGAAAGACTGAGGAAATTGGCTATGCTCTTTGGAATAAATATGAGAGCGCCAAAAATCTAGAAAATGATAGTTTGTAGTGTGGTGGTAACATTCCTGAGTCATAATACACAGAGATTTTACAAGATAATTAATAAAATACATCTGTTGAATGTTTTGTAGTTACTTTTTTTATACTCATAAAACTAGCTATAAAATAAGAATAATATTTTCTTCCTGCTGGTGTTTTGATTAATTAGGTAGTGTTTATGCAATGTTTATAGTATTCGATGTCAAGTGAACATAAGAGGACTATTATTGTTCAATGTTTGCCTGATGTTTAATTTCAAGCTTCTAACAAGGTTAATATCCAAAAATGTCATTAAGAAGTGTTATCTCTGTTGGTACTTTAGTAGGAATTAATAGAGTTTTAGGTTAACAGAAATCGAGTTTGAATTTTAACACTTGCGACTTCTTCTATCTCTGACATGGGCAGCTCCAAATGGATAAGCTGCCTTCTCGCCATGCCATTTCTGAAGTCATGGCTTGGATTTCTCTCATGGAAAATGTTATTCAAATGGATGAAGAAAGTATTAAAAACTCCATCGGTTACAAGGCAATTCATGAATACCTTCAGAAATATAAGGTAATTAAACATTTTTGTTTGTTTGTTTTTAGCTTTGCATATTTTAGGACTGTTTTATTTGAAGAAACTCAAAAACTCAAGTTATGGAAATCAGGTCTGAAAGTATATGTTTCATATATAGTGACCAGGTAGGTCTACTATAGTAAGAAAACTGCTTCCCTAGTTATAGGCATAGGAAAATTGTCCAGTATTAGGAATAATTTTGAATAAGATTTTGTGTCATTTTAAGAAATCATAAAAATAAATATTATAATTTGTAAATATTTTATAGTGAGATTATACAATTTGTCCAATTCTACTTTCCTACCTAAAAAAAATTTATATTCAATATATCTATAAATTCAAATCTTTACAAACTCAAATTCAATATATTTATACATTCAAAATGTATAAATTCAATTTATATTCAGTATATTCATATATTATAGATATTCAACTTCTGAAGGTAATGGGTTATATTAATACATACCAATTGTGCCATTTGGACTAAATCACACAAGTGATAATATTAATCTTAAGGTTACTTAAGGCTTTCCAACTCCTGGTAAAATATAAGACATTTATATGTATAAGCTTGTTTTCTTATTTTCGCCTTTCCCTTTTTAGGGTTTTAAGATCGACATTAACTGTAAACAGCTGACCGTCGATTTTGTGAACCAGTCTGTGCTACAAATCAGCAGTCAGGACGTGGAAAGTAAACGCAGCGATAAGACTGATTTTGCTGAGCAACTTGGAGCAATGAATAAAAGCTGGCAAATCCTGCAGGGTGTAGTCACTGAGAAGGTGAGCCAAGTGTTCTCTGCTGTCCGTGTTTCATGAAAACGCCAAGAACAGGTACACTCTGTAAAGAAAACTCATTCCACGAATAGTATGGCTACACTGGGCACACAACTGCTTCTGAAGAGACTGGCCCCTGAAGGTTCTAACAGCTCTTCAGCCCTGTTCATTATTTTGTCTATGTACCCACTGCTCTTTGAATATTTCATATTGTTTTAGTTTATTAAAGATGCCTCTTAATGTCTTTTTCCTGTGCCTCAAGTTGACTTAAGTTCTTTACTTGTTTACCAATAATGGTCATTGATTTATACTTTTTAACATTCATTTTTAATCATATATACAATGGACTGTCTTTTAAGAATTCTTAATCTGGAGGAAATAGTGACCTGCCAGTAATTTGATTCTAAAATAAAATTGCAAATTTCATTTCATTATGTTTGTTCAGATTCAGCTGTTGGAAGGCTTACTGGAATCTTGGTCAGAATATGAAAATAACGTACAATGTCTGAAAACTTGGTTTGAGACCCAGGAAAACAGACTAAAGCAACAACAGCGAATTGGAGATCAGGCTTCAGTTCAGAACGCGCTGAAAGACTGTCAGGTAACTTGTCCAGGTGGCTGACAGGCGCGGCTACACAATTTCATTGCGCACACCAAAGAAATTTGCGGGTCCTGAGAATTGAGGATTCAGTATGGAAAAATGCTGCATTTGTTAACAAATTTCTCTGATTATGTGATTTATAGAGTTTTTCTGACTATTAGGTTTTTTTCACCTGTTTTTATAAATTTGAATTTATGAGTTTTCAAACACACTTGTAAGTAGAGAATCCTTCTATACTGATCATCAGATTTAATAATTATCAAGATTTTGAAATACTTGCCTGCATTATTTCTTTTCTTCGTAAAGATTTTACAGTGAGTCCCAGACATCATGTCATTTTTTTTTTTTTTAATTGGCTGTAAATGCATGAGTTTATTTCTGGAAGCTCAGTTCCATTCCATTGATCTATATGTCTATCATTATGCCATACCATACTGTGTTTGTTGTTGTTGTTGTTGTTTTTAAATAGATCTTTACTGGAGTATAATTGCTTCACGATACTGTGTTAGTGTCTGTTGTACAACAAAGTGAATCAGCCATATGCATATATATGTCCCCATGTCCCCTCCCTCTTCAGCCTCCCTCCCACCCTCCCTATCCCACCCCTCTAGGTCATCTCAAAGCACCGAGCTGATCTCCCTGTGCTGTGCTGCTGCTTCCCAGTAGCTATCTGTTTTACATTCGGTAGTGTATATATGTTGATGCTACTCTCACTTCGCCCCAGCTTCCCCCTCCCACCCCGTGTCCTCAAGTCCATTCTCTATGTCTCCCTCTTTATTCCTGCCCTGCAACTAGGTTCATCAGTACCATTTTTTTTTTTTTTAGATTCCATATATATGCATTAGCATATGGTATTTGTTTTTCTCCTTCTGACTCACTTCTAGGTCCATCCACCTCACTACAAATAACTCAATTTATGGCTGAGTAATATTCCATTGTATATATGTGCCACATCTTCTTTATCCATTCATCTGTCGATGGACATTTAGGTTGGTTCCATGTCTTGGCTATTGTCAATAGTGCTGCAATGAACATTGCAGTACACGACTCTTTGAATTATGGTTTTCTCAGGGTATATGCCCAGTAGTGGGATTGCTGTGTCGCATGCTAGTTCTATTTTTAGTTTTTTAAGGAAACTCCGTACTGTTTTCCATAGTGGTTGTATCAATTTACATTCCCGCCAACAGTGCAGGAGGTTTCCCTTTCCACCACACCATTTCCAGCATTTATTGTTTCTAGATTATTTGATAATGGCCATTCTGACTGGTGTGAGGTGATACCTCATTGTAGTTTTGATTTGCATTTCTCTAATAATTAGTGATGTTGAGCATATTCTCATGTGCCTCTTGGCCATCTGTATGTCTTCTTTGGGGACATGTCTATTTAGGTCTTCTGCCCATTTTTTAACTGGATTTTTTTTTGATATGATAGCTCCATGAGCTATTTGTGTATTTTGGAGATTAATCCTTTGTCTGTTGTTTCATTTGCAAATAATTTCTCCCATTCTGAGGGTTGTCTTTTTGTCTTGTTTATGGTTTCCTTTGCTGTGCAAAAGCTTTTAAGTTTAATTATGTCCCATTTGTTTATTTTTGTTTTTATTTCCGTTACTGTAGGAGGTGGGTCAAAAAAGATCTTGCTGTGGTTTATGTCAAAGAGTGTTTTTCCTATGTTTTCCTCTAAGAGTTTTATACTGTCTGGCCTTACATTTAAGTCTTTAATCCTTTTGGAGTTTATGTTTGTGTGTGGTGTTAGGTAGTGTCCTATTTTCATTCTTTTACATGTAGCTGTCCAGTTTTCCCAGAACCACGTATTGAAGAGGCTGTCTTTTCTCCATTGTATGTTCTTGCCTCCTTTGTCATAAATTAGGTGCCCATATGTGCGTGGGTTTATCTCTGGGCATTCTATCCTGTACCATTGATCTATATTTCTGTTTTTGTGCCAGTACCATACTGTCTTGATTACTGTAGCTTTGTGGTATAGTTTGAAGTCGGGGAGCCTGATCCCTCCAACTCTGTTTTTCTTTCTCAAGATTGCTTTGGCTATTTGGGGTCTTTTGTGTTTCCATACGTGTTGTAAAATTTTTTGTTCTAATTCTGTGAAGAATGCCATTGGTAGTTTGATAGGGATTGCACTGAATCTGTAGATTGCTTTGGGTAGTATAGTCATTTTCACAATATTGATTCTTCCAATCGAAGAACATGGTATATTTCTCCATCTGTTTATGTCATCTCTGATTTCTTTCATTAGTGTTTTATAGTTTTCTGAGTACAAGTCTTTTGCCTCCTTAGGCAGGTTTATTCCTAGGTGTTTTATTCTTTTTGTTGCAAGAGTAAATGAGAGTGTTTCCTTAATTTCTCTTTCTGATTTTTCGTTGCTGGTGTATAGGAATGCCAGAGATTTCTGTGCATTAATTTTGTATCCTGCAACCTTACCAAATTCATTGATTAGTTCTAGTAGTTTTCTGGTGGCATCTTTACGATTTTCTATGTATAGTATCATGTCATCTGCAAACAGTGACAGTTTTACTTCTTTTTTTTCCAATTTGTATTCCATTTATTTCTTTTTCTTCTCTGATTGCCATGGCTAGGACTTCCAAAACTATGTTGAATAAGAGTGGCGAGAGTGGACATCCTTGTCTTGTTTCTGATCTTAGCATAAATGCTTTCAGTTTTTCCCCATTGAGAATGATGTTTGCTGTGGGTTTGTCATATATGACCTTTATTATGTTGAGGTAGATTCCCTCTATGCCCATTTTCTGGAGAGTTTTTATCAAAAATGGGTATTGAATTTTGTCAAACACTTTTTCTGCATCTATTGAGATGATCATATGGTTTTTATTACTTAATTTGTTAATGTGGTGTATCACATTGATTGATTTACATATATTGAAGAATCCTTGAATTCCTGGGATAAATCCCACTTGATCATGGTGTATGACCCTTTTAATGGGCTGTTGGATTCTGTTTGCTAGTATTTTGTTCAGGATTTTTGCATCTATGTTCATCAGTGATATTGGTCTATCATTTTCTTTTTTTGTGATATATTTTTCTGGTTTTGGTATCAGGGTGATGGTGGCCCGTAGAATGAATTTGGGAGTGTTTCTCCCTCTGCAATTTTTTGGAAGAGTTTGAAAAGGATCGGTGTTAGCCCTTCTCTGAATGTTTGATAGAATTTGCCTGTGAAGCCATCTGGTCCTGGACTTTAGTTTGTTGGAAGATTTTTAATTGTGCTTTCAATTTCATTGCTTGTGATAGGTCTGTTTATATTTTCTAATTCTTCCTTGTTCAGTCTTGGAAAATTGTACCTTTCCGAGAATTTGTCCATTTCTTCATGGTTGTGCATTTTATTGGCATATAGTTGTTTGTAGTAGTCTCTTATAATCCTTCGTATTTCTGCAGTGTTGGTTGTGATTTCTCCTTTTTCATTTCTAATTTTATTGATTTTCATCCTCTCCCTTTTTTTCTTGATGAGTCTGGCTAAGGGTTTATCAATTTTGTTTATTTTCTCAAAGAACCAGCTTTTAGTTTTATTGATCTTTGCTACTGTTTTCTTCATTTCGATTTCATTTATTTCTGCTCTGATCTTTATGATTTCTTTCCTTCTCTTGACTTTGGTTTTCTTTGTTCTTCTTTCTCTAGTTGTTTTAAATGTAGGGTTAGATTGTTTATTTGAGATTTTTCTTGTTTCTTGAGGTGAGATTGAATTGCTATAAACTTCCCTCTTAGAACTGCTTTTCTGCATCCTATAGGTTTTGGGTCATCATGTTTTCATTGTCATTTGTCTCTACATATTTTTTGATTTCCTCTTTGATTTCTTCAGTGATATCTTGGTTATTTAATAGCACACTGTTTAGCCTCCATTTTTTTGTGTTTTTTACAGTTTTTTCCTGTAATTGATTTCCAATCTCATAGCATTATGGTCAGAAAAGATGCTTGATACAATTTCAATTTTCTTAAATTTTCCGAGGCTTGATTTGTGACCCAAGATGTGATCTGTCCTGGAGAATGTTCCATGTGCACTTGAGAAGAAAGTGTATTCTGCCACTTTTGGGTGGATTGTTCTATAAATATCAATTAAATCTCTCTGGTCTATTGTGTCATTTAAGCTTGTGTTTCCTTATTTATTTTCTGTTTGGATGATCTGTCCATTGGTGTAAGTGGGGTGTTAAAGTCCCCTACTATTATTGTGTTACTGTCGATTTCTCCTTTCATGGTTGTTAGCATTTGCCTTATGTATTGAGGTGCTCCTATGTTGGGTGCACAAACATTTATAATTGTTATATCTTCTTGGATTGATCCTTTGATCATTATGTAGTGTCCCTCCTTATCTCTTGTAACAGTCTTTATTTTAAAGTCTAGTTTATCTGATATGAGTATTGCTACTCCAGCTTTCTTTTGATTTCCATTTGCATGGAATATCTTTTTTCCATCCTTTCACTTTTGGTCTGTATGTGTCCCTAGGTCTGAAATGGGTATCTTGTAGACAGCATATACATGGGTCTTGTTTTTGTATCCTTTCAGGTCTTGTTTTTATGTCTTTTGGTTGGGGCATTTAATCCATTTACATTCAAGGTTATTATTGATATGTATGTTCCTATTACCATTTTCTTAATTGTTTGGGGTTTGTTTTTGTGGGTCTTTTTCTTCTCTGTGTTTCCCACCCAGAGAAGTTTCTTTAGCATTTGTTGTAAAGCTGGATTGGTGGTGCTGAATTCTCTTAGCTTTTGCTTGTCTGAAAAGCTTTTGATTTCTCCATCGAATCTGAATGAAATCCTTGCTGGGTAGAGTAATCTTGGTTGTAGATTTTTCTCTTTCATCACTTTATGTATTCTGCCACTCCCTTCTGGCCTGCAGAGTTTTTGCCGAAAAATCAGCTGATAACCTTATGAGGATTCCTTTGCATGTTATTTTTTGTTTTTTCCCTTGCTGCTTTTAATATTTTTTCTTTGAATTTAATTTTTGTTAGTTTGATTAATATGTGTCTTGGTGTGTTTTTCCTAGGGTTTATCCTGTATGGGGCTCTCTGTGCTTGCTGGACTTGGGTGACTATTTCCTTTCCCATGTTACGGAAGTTTTCGACTATAATCTCTTCAAATATTTTCTCAGACCCTTTCTTTTTCTCTTCTTCTTCTGGGACCCCTATAATGCGAATGTTGGTGCATTTAGTGTTGTCCCAGAGGGTCTCTGAGATTGTCTTCAATTCTTTTCATTCTTTTTTCTTTACTCTGCTCCTCGGCAGTGATTTCCACCATTTTGTCTTCCAGCTCACTTATTTGTTCTTCTGCCTCAGTTATTGTGTTATTGATTCCTTCTAGTGTATTTTTCATTTCAGTTATTGGGTTGTTCATCTCTGTTTGTTTGTTCTTTAGTTCTTCTAGATATTTGTTAAGCATTTATTTTCTCAAGTGTGTGCCTCCATTCTATTTCTGAGATTCTGGATCATCTTTACTATCATTACCCTGAGTTCTTTTTTAGGTAGATTGCCTATTTCCTCTTCATTTATTTGGTCTTCATTTATTTATAGGTTTTTACCTTGCTTCTTCATCTGTGACATATCTTTTTGCTGTCTCATTTTTTAATTTTTTTTATGAGTGGGATTGTGTTCCTGTCTTAGTGGTTGTTTGCCCTGAGGCTTCCAACACTGGAGTTTGTAGGCTGTTGGGTAGAGCAGGGTTTTGGTGCTGAGATGAGGACCTCCATGAGACCTCACTCAGATGAATATTCCCTGGGGTCTGAGGTTCTCTGTTAGTCCAGTGGTTCGGACTCAGGGCTCCCACCGCAGGAGCTTCGCCCAACCGCTGGCTCATGAACCAAAATCCCCCAATCTGCATGGCGTGGCCAAAAAAAAAAAAAAGAAGAAAAGAAAGTAAAAAAGGGGGGGGGGAAGGCTGTGGAGGGTGGGGCTTAAACAAGGGCAAGGTTTGGGTGGTGGGTGGGGCCAATGCTCAGGACCCACAGGGCTGGAAAAGGCCCTGGGTGCTGTAGGGGGTGGGGCTTAGGTTCAAGGAACAGAAGGGGCCCAGGCGTGCCCCCCACCCCTGGTCTCAGAGGGTAGGAGGACCTCACCTGGGAGCTCAGTGGGGCTCCCAGGCCTGAGTGGGCAGGGCAAATGCCCTCCACTCCTCTCCTGCTCTTCCTGGAGGGCCCCTCCCACCTGACTGTCCTGTTCTCCCCTCAGCCTCCTTCCTGTGCCCCCAGGCCAATGTGGCCGGGGGGAGGAGGGGGCCCTGTAGGGCTGGGGACCAGCCTGGGAGCTCAGCAGGCTCCCCAGGCCTCAGTGGGCGGGGCAAACGCCCCCCGCTCCTCTCCCGCTCCTCTCCCGCTCCTCCGGGATGGCTCTTCCCACCTGCCTCTCCTTATCTCCCCGGCCTCAGGGGTGCCGATCCTGTCTGGCCTCCACTTCTCCTCCCCCCTCAGTCCCCCACGTCCTACCAGTTCACTTGGGGGTTCCTCCCGTCTCCTTGGGCGTCAGGTTCCCCCACCAGCGGCCGGCAGGCATCCTAATTATGGGGAGATGCTAATTTGGCATCTTCCCACACTGCCATCTTGACTCCGCCTCCCCAGACATCGTGTCATTTTATTCCTGCATGCTACAGTATGCCTCTCTAAAAGAAATGGACCTTTTTCTTATATAACCATAATATCATTATCACCACAAAAAAATTCACAGTAACCCCTGAATACTATTTAATGCCCAACTCATAACACTCTTTCCTCAATTGTCTTTAAAATATCTTTTTTTTCAGTTAATTTATTTAAACAAAGATGTCACAGTGTCCACATCCTCCATTTCTTCTTAGATCTTTTAAGTCTCTTTAAGTTTTTTTTTTGACACTATTAACTTGTTGCAAAAACCGTAGACTGGACTCAGGTTCAGGATTAGCCTGTGTAGTTCCTTGAGATACTCTCCTCTCCCCTGTATTTCCTATAAATGGAAGTCAGCACTAGAGGCTTGATTGGATTCTGGTTCTACTCCAATAAGCCAGTGCTTCCCAGGGGACAGTGTTACCTCCTACTGTGTCCCATTGGGAAGACCGAGCAGCACCTGCTTGTTCTCCTGTTGGTGATAAGGATCTTCGTGCATGTGGAGTGGGCAGACTCTAAATGTTTTCCAGTGACTTAGGACCACTTAATATTTCCTCAGGGATTCTTGTTTATACAAAAGAAATGTAAGCTATTACAGCAAATGCTGTAATTTTTTTTTAATAATTCAATAATTTGTATGTGTTACAGATTAGCTGTGATAGTTCTCTGTAGTATTTCCTAAGGACAATTGAAGGTTAAACTGTGAAGCAATGCTACAGAAACGCTTATTTCCCCAAATTTTGTTTTTATATTTCAGCTTTCAAAAAGAAAGGCCTTTGGTAATGATCTTCCTTCCAATCAGCAGTTTTTCTTTGGGGGCATATGTAAAGAGATGTATATTTAAGCTCTTAGTCAAAGCTTTTTGGTTCAGAAAAGGAAGAGCACATGCCCTTATGCTGGGCTGACAAGCTCATGGATTGCAATTTCGAGGGTGCATGAAAATGGTAAAGAAAACTATCATACAGGGAACTACCTTGAAATTAAAAAAAAAACAAAAAACCTTCACATCAGAGGATTGGTATGTAAAAGATGGAAGACCAGAAACATGCATCAGCTAGTCTTACTGCCTTTCCAATTTTCCAGGAGCCAGTAGGGTTTCAAGTAATAGGCTATCAATTCTAAAATGTACAAGTGAGCCAGAATTTCAAAATTTTACTTCAAAGGATGACTTCCTAAGTTAAAATATTTTCATTAAAGTTAAAACATAATTTCAGCATTAACATTAGCAAGATTAGTGCTTCCTTGTTACACTGTTATAATAATAAACTTGACTATTAAAAGACTGAATTATAGGTTAATTTAACTTTTCTTTTCCTTTATTTTTCTTCTGCCTTCTCTCCTTTTATTTTTCTCTTTCTTACTATTTTTTCTTCTCTTTAATGTATACTTTTTTCTGCCATTTTCCATTTTCTTTTTATGTACATGTTTTCTATTGAACACAGAGAGAGAGATTGCTAGCTGGAAAATGTAGCAGAAACTTGACCAAGTTTCACTCCTTTTCAGACCCAAATTTTTAACCTCCCAGAGGGTCACACCAGGCAGTGTCAGGAGGAAAAGCTTCAAGTATGGTTGAAAGAACTTAACTCCAATGCCAATTTGTGATTTCAAATGAAAAGTCATTTTTTTTGAAACAAAGAACAGAATGAAAGTAGACCGCATAGTTATTTTGGGGCATCACATATATATCACAGTAGCCTAACTGGCAGGTTCCATTTGGCAGTAGCACAAACCTTGATAAAAATTTATTGTCATTTTTGAGAAATAGTTCTTCTGGACCAGAGTGTAGAATTCAAGCCAGCATACTTACATTGGTGACTGGATTCAAGCTTTATTTTGTTTAAAAGATCTTGGATATTTTTCCACTCTTTCAGAAGTGATTTATGAATTTGAACCAACATAGAAACTGATATTTATGAATTAACCCAAGTTAAGAATGATTTATTATAGCAAAAAAATGTTAGGTTTGGCTTTTCCCTTCATTGATCAGAAACAGAATCATCTTTTAATTATTATTGGAGGGAAAGGAAAACACCTTTGTTTTGCACAAAATATATATTTCGTTCCTGTTTCCCTCCTGGGTTTTGCTTTTATGCCAACATAAGTGCGCAGGACACTTTTGAGATGTGTTTCTGAGCAATGGGTCATTCATTTAATATTGCTCACTTCAAAAGTTAACATCTATGGATAAATGAGAATAAATTCAATTCCAGTGGTTGAATTTTAGGATCCTATTAAAGACAATGTTGGAAGGATTATTTATGGTTATGTAATCTTTTAGAGAAGCAGAGAGAAAAATCCTTAAATAGTAAAGTTCATTATGTTTTCTTTACTGTATAAAGGACCTGTAGCACTGGTAATCACTGTATTTATTCTCAGGTTAATTATCAAAGCTGTCAAAATATTGACAGAATTATAAAGTGAAAATGAAAGAACAGTTATTCAAAACAAAAATGATCTCTTTAGGCTACTAATTACATGAACTTCTAATTAATACATCAAGACAAAAATAGCTTCATAATAGTTAAGGAGAGAAAAATAAATAAATTTTCAGTGAAGCAGGGCAGATTACCAAATGGCTGAATAAAATGAACTCTTACGTTTGCCTAGTTTTTAACAGCTTGAAAGGGATTTCATAGATTTATTTATCTAATGTTATCCCTTTGAGATAAGCAAATGTATTATTATTCCTATTTTATACATAAGGTAGGGAGTGATTAAAAGATTGGACCACACGAAGCAAAAATTAAAAGAGGCACATTTGTAACTAAAACAGCAGAGACCAGGACTTCTCACTGGTATCCTATCCATTGCACTTACCCAAGCCCAGGGGAGTTATCCATATGTGGGTCATGACAGGGGGCTGGACATCTTTTTCACAGAATTGAGACATTATCCAAACTTAACATATTTTGCAATTTTCTTCACTCTAACCTCCAAGGCCTACAATCTGCACATCTAGTTCTGGGGGTGTACTTCTGAATATGAGCATGTAACCAGGATCAATATACGGCTTCTCACATCACCCCGACATGGATTTACCTCTTCTCCACAATTCCCACCTGCCTCCAGCACTGGGCTGGGAGTCAGTGGGCTCAGAAGTCTTGGATTCTAATTCTACTTCTGGCCCTTTTGTGACTGGAGACAGATTGCATGACATAATCTCCTACTGTTCATCCATAAAATGTTGATAGCAGTCTCAGCCTGGCTCACTGAGCTTTCCAAAGTTTCAAATGGCTTTAAAATAGAAGTGAGGATTATGGTTAAGTATAATCTCCAGATCATTGCCTCATTTTCTTTTTTGAACATTTCATCCTGACCATAATATATGCAAATTCTAAAGAAAATGAGGATTCAATTCTTGAAAAAAAACTTGTACAACTTTTCATACTCACTTAGAATCAGAGTATTTTAGGGAGAAAGACAGGTTAATAGAGACTGATTTTTCATCTGAAGAAACTGAGACCCTGTGGAAATTTCTCACTTGCGCAAAGTGGCACAGCTTGATAGTCACAGAAATGTAACTAAATCTCAGATACTGGGGTCCAGAATACCATTCTGTTGCATTTCATCCCATGAGCTAGGACTGTGTAACTTTTCCAACAGCAAGATAAATGAATGTAAGAATATAAGTCATGTTACCATTTCCAACATATATTTCTTTCCCTGTAGCTTCTTGAAAAAAATTATCTAGTGCCATTTAAATTTTGTGTGGTTTTTTTGTTATGCTAATTTCTCATGGAATGAAAAGAGAATTTTAAAAATTTAAATGTAAGAAGAAGTATCACTCTGGAGACCCTCTCCTGAGAAAGATAAGCTTTTCAGATTAATAAAAGATTTTTCAGCTGTGAGACTATAATGGCTCAATTTCAGTGTACCCCAGAGTTCCATAATAGAATAATTTAAAATGACTGTTTCTTCATCTTTCAGGATCTGGAAGATTTGATTAAAGCAAAAGAAAAAGAGGTAGAGAAAATTGAGCAGAATGGACTTGCTTTGATTCAGAACAAGAAAGAAGAAGTCTCTGGCATTGTCATGAGCACGCTTCAGGATCTCAGCCACACCTGGGCAAATTTAGACCACATGGTAATGTTTCTTGTGGAGAGCTGCCTCCAAGACTGTGCTTGCCATCTCATGTCCAAATGTGACATGGGTTTTGGTTTTCCTAATATAAATAAGTAAATAATCACGGAATCTACACAGCATCTATTGGTAGTGTTAAGTCCACTTTATTAACCTTCTTTTAAAGAGCCTAGCTTCGGATGTTTCCTATAATTAACATTACTATGAACATGACTTTCTTAATAATCTTATCCATTCCCATGTCCATAGATACCATCTAGGCACAGATGGTTCTCAGATGTGTATCCTCATACTGGATTTCTCGCCTAAACTATAGACAGAGACAGACACAGAGGGAAGTCCTCTGTAGACATCTCCGCTTGCATGACCATTAGACATCTCAAACTTCCTGCCCAAACCAACTCCCATTCTTCCCCCACAAACCTACACTTTCTACCACCTCAGTTCCTGACAACTCTACCTGTCCAGTTGCATGGGCTGAAACCTATGGAGTCATTCTTCACTCTTCTCTTTCCCTCAGACCCACATCGAGTCCATCAACAATCTTGTCAGCCCTATTTTCAGGATAGATCTAGAATCCAGCCTCTGCCCTCCATCTGTGCAGCTAGCACCTAGGTCTAAGTCACCGTCACTGCTTGCTTTGATTATTTTAATGGCCTCCTAAATAGTCTCCGTGCCTCCTGAGAAGTCCTGTTAAAATGGAAGTCAGGTCACACCAGTCCTCTGCTCGCAACCCCGCAATATCTCCCTGTCTCATTCAGAATGAGGCCAAAGCCATGCGGCTCCTGCTGCTAGCCTACAGGTTCCTCGTGCTTCTGGTCTCCCCCCTAGCCTGGAACCCAGTGGTGTGCCCCACACTCGGGGACTTTGTACTGGCTCTTCCCTCTGCCCGGAGCCCCCTCTCCCTAATATCCGCATGGTCACTCCCTCTCCTCCAAGTCCTTTTTTAAATTCGCCATCTCAGGGAGGGCTTTCCTGACCTCCTTCTTTTAAATGACAGCCTTCGCATCCTCCCCTTACATTCCCTGACTCTCTTCTCTGCTTTGCTTTTATCTGTATTATTTATCAACTTCTAACATATGAGATAGTCTACTCGTTTATTTAAATTCCTTCACTAAAACATAAGCTCTGTGAGGACGTTTGACATTATGTGCTGAATAGAGGGTTGAATCCCCCAGTGAGAAGAATACATGTAACAACAACTCCTGCTCTGCACACACCTGTGCCAGTGGCTCCTGCCCGCACTTTCCACAGGTGAGGGCTGAGGCACCAACAGGTTAAGGGACAGGGACGAAGGGTGTACAGCAAACCGCTTCTCACAGCCCATGCGATGGTCTCCAAGGGCAGCTTTCTAATTACCTTATCTTTAACCCGATTTTAAATCTAGTTCATTTTATGTTATGCACTTTTATAAATCATCACAATTCCTTGGGAACAATTTACCATCTAAATAAATTGAGTGGTTCTTTCACAGAAACATCTTCCCATGAAAAACAAACAAAAATAATACAAGGAAGAAATAGATGATTTAGAAATTCTCATTGATCTCTTGGCTTTACGTTCATGTTTGTTCCTGACTTTCCTAGGACAGGCCCTGGCACCTGCCTGTACGTGGGAGTGTTGCCTCGTTTTTTGCGGCAGCATTTTCTTAGGCCTTTGGCCCATGTGATAGTACCTCGATTGGTTTCAACATTTTTGTTTATGCTAAGAAAAAGAGCAGAGAATTCAGGTGCAAATTAATTTATATGATCTCTTTTCTTAATCATGGCCATACTTACTCCATATGCAAAAGATTAGGAGTGAAATCCAGGAAGTCCAAAGCAGATATCTTTCTAAATGATACAGATCAAACTAAAACCTTTTCTGTTGCAGATAAGTGCAGGAAAGAATGTTCTTGGATGTTTTGTCTTAAGATATTCATTTGAGTATGTGTGTGTGTGTGTTTGAGAGAGAGAGAGAGAGAGAGAGAGCGAGAGAGAGCTTGCACATACCTGGGATGGATGGATAGGTAGATAGTTAGATAGATAAATAGATAGGTAAGTAGATGGACAGATGATAGACAGGTTTCATTTCTTGGGACCAGTCTGCCTAGATTTACATCTAGATCTTTCACACTCTAACAGTATGATCTCAGGTGATTTTTATAACCTCTTTGTCCCTCAGTTTCCTTAATATAAGGTGAGCATAATGATTCCATCTACCTCATAAGGTTGTTATGAGGATAAAGTGGGTTAATGAATTTAAAACACTCATTTAATATGTTTCCTAAACTGTGGTATTAAATATACTGACCTTTTATCACTTTTATATTATAATACATATAAATAATATATACTATAGGTAAAGGTTATATATATAACCTTTTTAAGCATTTTAATTTAGACTGCGTGATCAAAAGTATGAAAGGCTTAAATTTCAACATTGCTACATTTTACTTTTCAAATCTTTTTTTTAAATTTGAGTTTATTTATAATGCCTGAAATCCCAATGAAGTTCTTAAATGTTCATATTTTTCCCATCAATGCAATATATATTTATATATTTTATCACTTATATTATGCAATTATAAGAAGCCTCTGTCTCTTTCAAAAGGTTGGGCAATTAAAGATCCTGCTGAAGTCTGTGCTGGACCAGTGGAGCCACCACAAAGTGGCCTTTGATGAGATAAACAGTTACCTCATGGAGGCCAGGTACTCTCTCTCCCGATTCCGTCTGCTGACTGGCTCTTTAGAAGCTGTGCAAGTTCAGGTAGACAACCTTCAGGTAAGGGATGAATTGAACCCATCCTTAACATCCTTTTTAATTTGAGAAAAATGTTTTGAAAAATGAGCAAATGCGAACATCATCCTGGAATAATTGATGTATATTGTTTTACATTTAATTATTTTAAAAATACTTAAAATTAATTTTACCTGCTTTATTTGTTACATAACCAAACTTGCCTGTGGATACCAAATTCTGGAATAACTGGTATATAACTAAATGATTTTTTTAATTATGTAAATATCCCCATGAATGTATTTTATAAAATGATTTATAAATCTCCTGGATCCATTATTGCTGCCTTTTATGTCTTCCCTTTCTCTTTTTTATCCTGCTTTTCTAAACACATTCTGCAGGATTAAAAAGAAAACAAAAGAAAAATAGCAAAAGCCATAAAATTTTAAACCATTAAGTTGTTTTCTTTGCGTTCAGCAGGATGTCAATGGTGTGTGCACGTAATCCTCCTTTTCTAGCACTTACTGCTTGGTTTCCTGGGTGTCCATCATCACTGTATTCATCCAGGAGGACATTGCTGCTGTTTGACTTAAACGGCACACTGTCCTCTCTTAGGTCACCGCTCTGAATCAGCTACTGCCCTCACTCGCCTGCACACCTGGGCGCTGGGTGCTCTCACCTGCCATTGCCCTTTCTCCCTGGCTAAATAACGCAGCCTACGGGATGGGCAAGTCAGGCCCTAAGGGGTGGGATGACAGCCTCGCATGTACCCTCCTTACATCGGTCCACGTCCCTGGCTTGGCAATCAAAGTTTATATGTTGCTGACATGATATGCAGACTTTCTGAAGCGAATGCCCTTTTTTTGGGTGAGGCAGGAGGGAGGAGGGATAAAACGAGCATATACAGTTTCCTTCTTTTGTGTGTGTGCGTGTGCGTGTGCGTGTGTCTGCGCCGCACGGCATGTGGGATCTTAGTTCCCCACCAGGGATCGAACCTGTGCCTCCTCCATTGGAAGTGCGGAGTCTTAACCACTGGGCCGCCAGGGAAGTCAAAGTACATACAAAGTATGTACTTTGTAACCTTGTACATACAAAGTACAAGGTTAAATTTCTTTAAACCTTAAAATAGTTGTTGCAGATACTAAGAATCATTAAAACTTACTTTGAGAATAGTAAGTTTAAAAAGACATTTTATAACTTTGAGGAGGTTAGAAGTACTTTTTAATTGAGCTTACTCTGTGTTTCACATCTTCTGTCTTAAGATACGAAAGGATTCAGGGTCTATTCCTTATATATTTTGATTTGATGGCAACCATATTATCAGTGTTAAGTAGGACTGGATTTTTGCAGCCTGCTTCACCTATGGAGTTTTACTAAGAACTGAGTCTGTCACTTCAGCAACATTTCCAGGGAAATATCTTTCTTCACTGGTTCTTGGTAGATGACTCCACCAAGCCTATAGCCTGCCTAATAAATATTCTTGGCAAGGAAGAACATCAGAGATAGAACTTAGAGCTGGTACTCAGAAAAGCTATGACTTCTTAAAGTCTCACTATCAGGAATTTCTGGTAGAGCAACTTTGGGTAAGTAATAAAGTAGAGATCTGGGCTTTGACCTTGAGCAGCAGAGAGAACCACAGTACGTTGGATTGCACACCCAGCAGTCCCACACCTTCCTCCTCGATGGTGGACGGGGCTCCCCGTGTGAGCTTTCCCAGCAGAGTTCCAGCTCCCACTCCAAGAAGTCTCAATTGTTAAGAACCCTCCTCACACCCATAAGAACAAACTCATAAAGAAGAAAAAATGGTTATCTAAAGAAAGCTCATAAAGCATTGGGACAAAGTCACTGTTTTTGTATTTGTATGTTCATATTTATGAAAACAGCTATAAATTACTCTTAAACTTGATCATTAGAAGTTTTAGATCCTGTTAGGTCATCTGTGGCACTTTTCCTTTGGGCAGAATCTTCAAGATGATCTAGAAAAACAGGAAAAGAGCTTACAGAAATTTGGCTCTGTCACCAACCAACTGTTAAAAGAGAGTCACCCGCCTGTGACAGAATCTCTTACCAATACACTAAAAGAAGTCAATATGAGGTATGGAACATGCCGGTTTTACACTGTTGTTCATTATTCATATCACGATCTTATTATAACTAACAATACAATTAAAACACTGGCATTTTGAATTTGAGCTTTATAGGTTCTATTCTATTAACGTTTTAACTTTCACAAAATGAACTTAAGGATAAGTAAATGTAGTGAAGATATTTAGAAAGGAATTAGAACTGCGGTATACCCCAAGATTGACCTCATTTCTACTACCTACCCTTGAAATATTAGAGTGAAATGTTACTTTTTATTACGTTCAATAGAAATGAGACATCTGCATTATTTCCATATTCACATGAACCAGGATCATGAAAAATAAAATAGTAAATAACAGCATTTGGTGAGAGGTGGGAATCAGCCCATGAGTGTTGGCTATCATTTCCAGATGGAATCACTTGCTGGAAGAGATCGCAGAGCAGCTGCACGCCAGCAAGGCCCTACTTCAACTTTGGCAGAGATACAAGGACTACTCCAAACAGTGTGCTGCTACAGTTCAACAGCAGGAGGGTCGAACCAATGAGCTCTTGAAGGCAGCCACTGACAAGGACATTGCGGACGACGAAGTTGCCACGTGGATTCAAGATTGCAACGTATGTTCAAGAACTATCGCGTGTTACCAACTTGCCAAGCTTAGACTTCTCAAGTTTAGCAGGGCTGGTGCTGCTGTGTTTAAGCTTTTGTTATGTCTCTATGTGAGACAACTATCCAAAAGTAATTGTTTCAAGTATCAGAGAGCCTGCTAGGTTTTCAGAACACAGTTGCACATGTAACAGATTTAAGAGATCCCCTCCCGTTGTTTTATTTTTAAAGAGTTGTTTTCCCATTTTTCCTAATGGAATACAGTCCATGTGAAAGACTTAGGCTATCTGTTTTTACAGAGATGGTCAATATAAGAAATGACCATATGAAGAGTAATGTTACATCTTTTATTAAAAATCCACTGTTTCAAGGTATTGTCCAGTGAGGTCCATTATCTCTTATGTAAGCATCAACATAATAATTTCTTCTAAGAACTTAATGGTAGGAAGAGGTCTTTCTTTCCTGATTTATGGGTATACTTCTTTTTAATAGCTTTTTAATATTTCTCTTTTTCACTGCAGCTGCCAGTAACCTACTTAAGGTTTTCAGGAACAATTCTTCTCTCGTTTCACCTATCACATGCCTCTTACTATTTATCCTTATTTGTCTCTATTTTAATGAATTTATTTCAAAGACCTTCTTATAAACTTTCCCAAATCAGTTATTAGAATTATGCAAGTTATAAAAAGCTCATGAATAAAAGTTTAACCCATTCTAAGACCTTCACATGAAAAATGAATAATCACTTTAAAGCTAAAGTTTAAGATTTACAGTAAATTCTGTGCTTTTTTTTTTTGCTCTTTCCACATAGTTTATCTTTATGAAATCTGTCATTTTCAATTTTCAGTCCCCCTTCGTTGAGATATGCCTGTTCTAGAGTCTAGTGCTCGAGATGATTGCTGTGAATTTTCTGATCTCTCTGTCAGGGTTAAAGTTGCCCTTTGTTTTTCCCCTTCTCACTGTAGCCCCTGCACGGGTGTAGCAGGCTCTGCTCTCTCTGTATCTGGTGGGGCACCAGCAACAGGTGGAAGAATCAGTCAGTTGTCATCACTCAGAGGGAGATGGAAACCAGAAACAGGGAGTTTCCACCAGCTTATTAATTTGGAGCATATAAAAGGGTCCCACAAAAAATGGAGGCAAGAGATAATCACAGAAAAGAACGGGGATCGAGTCTACTCTTCCTCCTGCTCACCAGAGCCATAGCTAGGCTTCTGCACCCACCAGGAGGGGAGGGTGTGCTGTAACCACTAAAATGGGACCACACATATAGCTCCTCTCTTGTGTGTATAATATGAAGTCAAAAAAGGTAAAATGTAGCCCTGGGTTTTCAATTTGATATCAATTACATGAAGAGGCAGGAAAAAACTGCCAAAATGTTTTCAGTTATTGGCTTTACTTGTAGATACCTTTTTTTCTTGTTTATATAAGTTTTTCTGCATTTCCCCAATGTCCTACAATGAACCTATGTAGCTTTTATAATCAGAATAGTACATTTTTTTAAATGTTAATACACATACATGTTTTTAAAAATGGAGTTCAATTCTTGATTTTTTTTCCTGCAGGTGAAGGTTATTTAGTGTAATAATTTGACAAATAAGAATTGAGTGTTTCTAATTGTTTATACTAAGGAGTACACTTAACATGTGGTTTCACGATGGGCATGCTTTCATCTTCTGTAGGACCTCCTCAAAGGACTGGGGACAGTTAAGGATTCACTTTTCGTTCTCCATGAGCTGGGAGAGCAACTCAAGCAACAAGTAGATGCTTCGGCAGCATCAGCCATTCAGTCCGATAAACTCTGTTTGAGTCAACACTTATGTGCCCTAGAACAGGCTCTTCGCAAACAGCAGACTATGTTACAGGTACAGAGCTCACATTCAGCAGGTGTTATAAACTGGGCATTCTATAAAACCTGGGCATAAACACAGGAAAAGAAAAATTTTTCGTCATCGAGACAATGCCTCCTTCAAGACCAGAAAGTTAAAAAATAAACAGACTTGGAAGTTCCAATGGGGTCAAGGGAACGTGGGAGTCTTGCACTTTTCTCTACAATGTACTTTTGCCCCCAAATCAGTGCTTCCTTCCACGGTAAAATATGTTCAATTAATAGACATTAAGTGGCTTTAATGTTAACAGTCATGTTTACCTGACAAGTTTTTGCAAGAATCAGAATATATTTCTGTTTGATAATGTATGTAAAAAATAACATTAATTGGTTAATTAATGGTATGTAGAAGTAATTCTAAGTGTTAAGCAAACTATATAAATAAAAAGAAGAAAATTTAAATTATTGTAGCCTTGTCTTTTTAGGAATGGCATCTTGAGAATGGCAATTTGGCATGAGAATATGAAAAATAATTTTAATATCCACTTGCCCTTTCACTAGTTTTCTAAATACCAATTTTCTTTTGTGAAAAAAAGGCTGGAGTTCTTGACTATGAAACCTTTGCCAAGAGTTTAGAAGCTTTGGAAGCCTGGATAGTAGAAGCTGAAGAAATACTACAAGGGCAGGACCCTAGCCACTCGTCTGACCTCTCGACCATCCAGGAAAGGATGGAGGAACTTAAGGTAAGTGTGTTCAAATCCTCGTCCCAGCTCTTCTATCTTCAAAATCCTAAAGAAAACTCAAAACTCCTGACATAAGCCTACTTTTTGTTCCCAAGGAAACTCTTGCCAGCTCTGCTTTTCTGTTCTCTTGAGAGGAGTGATGGCACTGAGCTCAAGCTGATTGCGTGGTCCGTGATGGGAGACCCCCAGCAGCAGTGCTAGGATTCCACCTCCCTCCTCCTCCTCCTAGCTCTGGTCCCTCCCCGCGCCCAATGCATCACCTCCTTCGTAGCTCTTGAACCTCCCATCTCCATTACTACCATCATCCACTCCTACTTTAAGCTGTCCGATCTTGCTCAAGGGCCAAGGCCACAGCCTCAGCCTCTGTGGACCTCCTTGCAGTGACCTCTCTCCCTCCAACCTTTAGCTGCCAGAATGATCTTTTGCTTTTAAAAAGTTTTACTTAATTATGAACGACTTTACAGTAAATAAAATAATACAAGAGACATGCACATTTTATTACTATTATTCCTCTGCTTAAAACCCTCCATGGCTTCCCACTGCTCTCAGGCTAAAGATCTGTGTGAAGTATCAAGACCAGCAATACCCGGCTTCCACCTCCCTAAGGGTCTCGCCTTCACCACCGTCTGTCTCCTTCTCCAGGCACTTGGGAGCTGCAGTGCTTCCCAGCGTCTGTGTGTAAGATGCCCATCCCCTGCTTTCTGGAATCCGTTCCTTGTCCCCAAAAGGCATCAACTCCTGGTCATTTTATTCAGTGTCACTCTCAGAAAGCCTCCCCTTCTGTCCATGGTCAGGCCCCACAGCGACACAGTTTCATAGCCCACTGTTATTTTTCTTCAGACTTTCATCATAACGTCCAAGGATGTTCATGTGATAGGTGGCTGCTGCTCTCTCTGCTATTGGAATGGTGTCTTACTCTTTCTGAGCACCATGAGAAGGACCGTGGCACGTCAGTTTTGTTCACTGCTGATGTCTCCCCGTGGAAATTCTGCCATCTAATAGTTTGCTTTTGGCTTCGACAGTTGGCAAGATTTATTCTCTCTTCAGGATTATGAGCCTTTTGCAGAGCATGCAGAGTGGACACACACACAGCCAAAGGTGTCCTGACCTTTTCTTCTGCCTGTAGCCGATTTCCTAGATGGAGTTACGAATGCCCACAGGAAAACCAGGACAGGCAGCTTTGTCCTGTGTGTGAAGGGAGGAAAGCGATCTGAAAGCATAGACTGCCTTCTCAGTTGAGTCTCACCAACTTTGGGGTTGAGGTCAAGGACCTAAAACTGAAGCTCTTAAGATAATGGGTGGTGATTTTGGAGCTCAGGTGGGATTGTGTTCCATCCAAGGAGAACCCAACAAGTCGTGTTTACCTGGCTCTACCACTTAACTAGCTGGGTGGCCTTGAGCAATTTACTTAGTGTCTGTGCCTCTTCTTCCTCATTGTAAATTGGGAATAGTAGTGGTTCTTACCTTATGGGATTGTTTTGAGGATAAAATGAGTTATTACCTGTAAAGCTCTTATAACAATGCTTGGTTCATATGTGCTCAATAAATGTTAGTTAGCTATTACTATTCTAACTAATATTATTAAATAATAAAGGAGCAGGTTAACATGGATAATGAAATATAAAGGGAAAGAAACAAGTCCTTTCAGTCATCAGCACAATTTTCATCCTTTATCAGTTCAAGCAAGAATTACTTATGAGTAAATAAATCAAGTAAATAATACACGTTAACTGTTAAATGTTCAATAAGGGATGGTGAGTAGCTATAGCAACAACAGCAGCAGCAGCAGTGGAAGCTGATGAGGAGATGCAGCTTTGCTTTCTTTGCAGCACTGGAGATTGCGAGGAGGTGGCCTAGAAATGCAGAGGAAACCAAAGACCAGCTTCTTCCTGAAATCAGAAGTTCGCTGTACACTTTTGAAAGAGCTCTGCCTTTTCTGACCGTGGTGCTAAATCTAGTTTTGCATCTTGCTTTCAGGGACAGATGCTAAAATTCAGCAGCATGGTCCCAGATTTAGACCGGCTAAATGAGCTTGGATACAGGTTACCCCTAAATGATAAAGAAATCAAAAGAATGCAGAATCTGAACCGGCACTGGTCTCTGATCTCCTCCCAGACTACAGAAAGATTCAGGTAGAGTAACCCAGAGATGTTTTGGCTACTCTGAAATATCAGTAGAAATAAGTTCACGATTTGTGTATATTTGTAAATTCTAGGTCTTTCCAATGCTATTCACACAATTTGAACTAAAAGTGAGAAACTCAAAATGTGAAGTGATTTCCCATGTTTAATGTACTGAATATTGTTTTAATCAAAAAATAAAACTTTTATATAAGAATATATTAAAGATACATAATTTTGTCATTTAAATTTCTTTTCTTCAATTTTCTTTTTATTTTTCACAAAATTTTACTACCTAACGTGAAAGCTTTGCAGAGGTCAAATTAGAATTGGAACAGAGAATATTTAATCTAGTTTTATATGCTGAAGGTATAAGAAAAAAGCAACAGCATCACCATTATTCATTTTCCTTCTTCTGTCAGTAAGTTACAGTCATTTTTGCTACAACATCAAACTTTCTTGGAAAAATGTGAAACATGGATGGAATTCCTAGTTCAAACAGAACAGAAGTTAGCAGTAGAGATTTCAGGCAATTATCAGCATCTTTTGGAGCAGCAGAGAGCACATGAGGTAAGTTATGCCAGTACATTTTTGGGTGATAAAATTGTTTTAGGCCTTTGGAAGATGCTGCAAAATGCCATGTGGAAGAATGAAAGCCCTATAATGTGTGCGGAATCTGCTCAAATGCATGCGATGTTTTTGCCTTCCTTCTTAAGCTTGAAGTTTCGCTATCTTAATCACAAAAATGCAGTCCAGTCTTTATTCCATAGCTGGTTATAAGCGTGGGGCAGGCTTCAGTACCCTGCAAGGTATGGTGACAGAATTGTGGTAAGATAATTTCCCAGTTGAATTACAGACTACACTAATATTGCCAAGGCTAGTTGCTTAGGAGATTATGCTTTGATCAAAAGTCTTTGATAAATAAAAAT
Source organism: Eubalaena glacialis (assembly GCF_028564815.1). Taxonomy (NCBI): domain Eukaryota; kingdom Metazoa; phylum Chordata; class Mammalia; order Artiodactyla; family Balaenidae; genus Eubalaena; species Eubalaena glacialis. Next base: position 14,327,220 of record NC_083727.1, read on the forward strand.
TGTGAGTTCTTTAAAAAACATATACATATTTTATACTAGGAAATCAAACTACCAAATATCTCCAGGTGTGCCTCTTGATCAAATTGCATTATAATCATTTCTCAAGAAACATCGAGAAAGAATTAGATACAAAAAGCAAATTAATCAATTTGCCATTAGTCTCTATTTTGCTATTTACTGGTGTAACTAAGTTGCTCCCATGTTTATGAAATATACACAAATGGAGAGATAGGATGCAGCTAAAGCAGAGAAAAGCTTAATGCTGGACTTTAAAGAGAATGAAATTAATTTTAAGGCATTTTGCTTAAATTTTTAAAAATAGGGAATTTAAATATGTGTAAGGGATTTTTAAGTCCAGTTTTATAGAGTTGACCAACAATGAAGTAATATACAATGAATCAAAACTAAAATGAGATAGTACTTCACACGCACTAGGATGGCTACAATGAAAAAGAAAACAAGTGTTGATGAGGGAATAGAGAAATTGGAATCCTCATGCATTGCTGGTGGGAATGTAAAATGGTGAAGCTACTTTGGAAAACAATTTGGCAGTTCCTTAAAGTGTTAAACATAGAATTACCATGTGACCCAGTAATTCCACTCCTAGGTATACACCCAAGAGAAAGGAAAATATATGTCCATACGAAAGCTTGTACCAGAATTTTGTTCATTGCAGCATTATTCATAATAGCCCAAAAGTGGAGGTGACCCAGACATCCACTAACTGATGATGAATACAATAAAATGTGGTATATCCACTTAGTGGAATACTATCCAGCAATAAAAAGGAACACACTACTCATACCTACTGCAGCATGGATCAACCTTGAAAACATTATGCAAAGAGGAAAGAAGCCAGTCACAAAAGACAGTAAATTACCTGATTCCATTTATATGAAACATCCAGAGTAGGCAAATCCATAGAGACAGAAAATAGATCAGTGGCTGCCTAAGGCTGGGGGGATTGAAAGGAGATGGGGAGTGATTGCCAATGAGTGTGGAGCTTTTGGGGAGAGTTATGACAATAGTCTAAAATTGATTGTGGTGATGGTTGTATAACTCTGGACATATAATAAAAATCATTAAATTGTAAATAGGTGAATTGTATGATATAGAATTCTATCTCAATAAAGCTGTTTAAAAAACAGTGAAAATCTGAAAGACTTTCTCTTGAGCTTTTTTAGTAGGGAAACAATTTTATTAACTGAGTTAAATTGAAAAACAGTGAGTTTATAAAAAGGGTGGATTTTTTTCCATTCGTCAACTTTTTAAAAGGTCTTAAGCGATTCTCTGTCTGAAAATGGACCATATTCTGCATATAAAAAGAAAACCAGAATACAAATTATGTGTTAACTAACTTTATTAGGTGATTTTGAAAGGAAGAAGGGAAACATAATTCTACTTTTAGTCACTTAGTTTTAGTAAACAAAAACTAAACTGTATCTTTAAGTTTATCTTAATTGATGGTTTAAAAATATTCTTACATTGCAGGTTTTCATACACAACCTGATTCGGCCGGAAATATTTTTCATAGTCTCACTTGAACCAGAATTTTTGGAAAGTTATTGGAGAACTGGTCACTAAAATTAGGAACTCTAAATTATGTTTTTCTTTTTTAAAAATAACAGTTGTTTCAAGCAGAGATGTTCAGTCGTCAGCAGATTTTACACTCGATCATTGTTGATGGACAGCATCTTCTAGAACAAGGTCAAGTTGTTGACAGGTAGGATCTTTGATATATTATTATGAAGAAAGGTTCCAGTAAATTAGCCGTTTTCTTTTGAATGAGCAGGTTAGAGGACATAGAGCCAATCTTCCTAAGGCAATTGTACTGGAGAGGAGCCTCAGAAATTGGAGGAAAGACCTGTCTGAATCTCTGAAATGACTAAGTATTGAATCTTTTTAAAGAAGTGCTATTATATTACATGAAGGACATAGAGTAATTGGAAATCACCTAGCCAACCTTCACTAGTCGTCTGTAGGGGACTAGAATTAATGACTAGATCAGAATGAATTGTGTCAGTGATGTATCAGTGGTTTGTCAACAGATACTTCTGATATTCTCATATGATTACAGAAATTTTATTCCTCAGAGGAGCATAGAGATCACTAGACCATCTCTCTTGTTTACAAATGAAAACTTGAGGCCCAGAAATGTGAACTGATTTGGCCGAGGTCACATAACTAAGTAGCAATAGAATCAAGCCTACCACTCGTGTACCTTGCCTGTAGTCAGGACCAGCCAGGTTTCCTATACCATGGTGACATCTCCACATTTGAAAATGGTTTGCTAACTTAAGTCAGATTACACTCAACCTGAAACCCTGCTTCCTCTTTATTACTTAGCAGATTATCTCTGTATTAAAAATGCAGAGGTAAAATCTAGGTCCTCTTTAGATTTATGGCGTATGAATTGGCAATTTCGTCCTATATTTACATTTCCTAGGAACAATGTTTACTCTACCCCATTACTTTCTGTGGTGATATTTGGCATACAAACTTCATTTAGTTGATCACATGTGTATGTCTTTTCCATATTTAGAACAGTAGTTGTGATTATAATTGACTTTGTTTTTTTCCCCCAAAAAATAGAAAATAAGTCATTATTTTTATTAAGAGCTTTCTTTTTTAAAGTTTTGGAAGCAATTTCAGTTTTAAGTGGATATTTCTTTGGAAGTACATGAAAGATTTTCATGATTAAGCTTGGAACAACAAAATGTGATGCCATATTTATTCTATTCTAAGGAAGCCAAGCTTAAATGTGAGCTTTACTAAGAATTTAAGGCCTTCAAAATAAGACACATTCAAGTGCAATTAACTTATCTTTTGCTTTATCCTCCCTACTCTGTAACAATATTATAAAAGCTTGAGTCATTAAGTAAAATAAAATTTAAAATTCATGCACAAGCCAACATCTATTAAATTTTAAATGTTAGCAGGGAAAAACACCAAAGAGATGAAAATGGGAGGATGGGACCCAAGGATAATTTTGAAAGTTACGAGTGAAAAAAATTACAGATGAGAGCCTGTTGACAAATAGGAAGGTCCTAGATTACAAATGTATTGCGTTTTAAAAGTTCGTTTATACGTTTTGTTTCTGAGAGTTCAAGTTCAGCATTGAGCCCAGTGTCATGTTGAGTAGTTCCTCATGCTGACAGATAGCTCAGAGCAGCTTGGTTCTACAAAGTGAGGACGGAGGCTCCAAAGAGACCCTGGATGGCTAGCTGGTAGTGAAGCAATGTATAGTGTACTCTTCTCCAAGCCCTGGAGTTAGATGTTTTCAGAGATGATGGATGATTGTAACTTTTAGGGAAGTCTCGTGAACCTAATTCATCATATTTGGTTCTACTGAAATTAGATTATAAATATCAGAATTTCCTCTCGAAACCAGAAGCACTTAATAACGCATTTGGTTACAAAATCAAAGTTTATAGTGGCCCTCGATAATAAGAGGTATGAAGAATATAGGAGCCCAGGACAGTAAATCCAACTCAGAGCAGAAGCCCCCCACAGGAGGGAAGAAAAGCAACACTAGTAACATAGAGAAAGAGCAAGTAATGTTACACTTTAGTACTAAAATGTGTGAATAACACTATAATCTACAAAGAAACTCATTCTATTTGATACTGGACAAACCAGTTCTAAAGCCACAGTTGGATGTTAACAAGAACATAATAAAAAACTACCAACATTTTTTTTTTTTAATTTTTTATTTATTTATGGCTGTGTTGGGTCTTCGTTTCTGTGCGAGGGCTCTCTCCAGCCGCGGCAAGCGGGGGCCCCTCACCACCACGGCCTCTCTTCCTGCGGAGCACAGGCTCCAGACGCGCAGGCTCAGCAACTGTGGCTCACGGGCCCAGCCGCTCCGCGGCACGCGGGATCCTCCCAGACCAGGGCTCGAACCCGTGTCCCCTGCACCGGCAGGCAGACTCCCAACCACTGCGCCACCAGGGAAGCCCACCAACATTTTTTAAAGGTAGTAGACAGAGGTAGGAAGAACCAACTACAAGATCTGAGATGAGTTAGCCTGAAATTGAGAAAGCATAAATAAAATTTAATATCTCTAAGTATACGCACAACCTTTATTCAGAAAATGATGACTAGATAGTTTTCATTTCGCTAAGAACAAGTGAAGTGGGCTTAAAACGTTAGAAGGGATGATTTAGATTAGTATGTGAAATAAGCCGCTAAAGATTAGGACTGTCTACTGTGAGGGAATACTGAGAGTTTATGGAGTACAGTTTTTAAAAATATTTTTACATAACATAATTTTATTTAAGTGGTTTATGATTCTAGCTAAAGTAACCCAGCTTTGTTCATCCAAAGTGACTTATAACTGTAGCTGAAGACAGAGGTTGTAAATAAGCTGGGCTCCTCATTTTCTGCTGTTGCATACACAGGATGCTGCCACGTGCTGCATACGTTGCTACAGGCGTGTTCAGGGAGCCGTTCGCATTGTAGCTGCTGCCCTACACTCTGTCCCCTCTCATGCACTCTGAGAGAGGGTAAATAACAGTTGACCTTACAGATATGTCTTCCACCTGTGCTAAGACGTGAACACACCATTTGCAAACACTGATAGCTTAACTGTTATTAATTTTTTAAATTACTTTCAGTAGACCTGATAACAGATCATGGCATGATATATGAAAACCTCTGCCCTAGATCACCTCTTAGGGCTTACGGTCATCAAGTATGTATGTATCGGTTCATTATGTAACTACATCCAGGATAATGGTGGTTTTCCTTATGTAATTATTTCTTCACCAGGGATGAGTTCAACCTCAAATTGACCCTTCTCAGTAATCAGTGGCAGGGGGTGATACGCAGGGCCCAGCAGAGGCGGGGCATCATTGACAGCCAGATCCGCCAGTGGCAGCGCTATCAGGAGATGGCAGAAAAGCTTCGTAAATGGTTGGTTGAAGTGTCCTATCTACCCGTGAGTGGTCTCGGAAGTGTCCCAATACCACTGCAGCAAGCAAGGACCCTCTTTGATGAAGTGCAGGTAAGGTGCAAAACAGGCGGTTTTTAAACCTCTTCTGCATTTCCGCTGCACACTTTACCCTGGCCTCGGTTCTTCAGAAGGATTTTAGAGTGACACTGGAATGAGGACAAGCATTGTTCTCAAATGTCAACAGAAATATATAAAATGATGGCATTACAAAGTCCATATTTAACAATGAAAGTAGGGCGAGTCCCAGCCTCTCACAAAGACCGACTCCACTTCACCCACCAAGGCCTCCCAGCAGCTCAGTGAATCCCAGCATGGATGGAAAGGCAATGGCAAGGAAAGGAAAACTTTGCACTGATTATACGTATTTTACTCATGAGCAGTTTAACTTAAGTATTCCAGAAAAGATGAAAGACTCAGTCCTGTGTGAGCTCTTTGCCATTCCCCTTACTTTCCCCAGCCTGGGAGTTTGGGAGTCCAGCCTCTGAGATGGAGACCTCCTCACCCTCTCATCAGTCCCTCCCAATATATTTCATAGGCTCCTCTTGTTTTGAAGGTCACTGTTCTCTGCCTCCTTTCTCCTCCTTGCTTCTCTGGGAAACCTCATCTATACACATGGCTTCCACTACTCCCTACCAGCAGAGAAGGGTCAAGTTGGTATCTTCTGGTCACATTCACCTCCTGAGCCTCCAACTCATGTATTCAACCCCCTTTTAGCTTTATATCTATGTGTATCACAGACATAATATACTCCATGGTTCCAATAGAGCCTGTGATCTCTGGATCAACTATTCTCCACCAGTCCATTCCATGTGCCCAAACCGAGGAAGTATCACCGGCTATCTGGTCTATCAGTCAGCAACCCAGAGTCATTCTAGAGCTATACTCTTCATTTTATCTCCCTCCCCATATCTTATATCCCTCAAGTCTCCATCCCTACTGCCACTACCTTAGATTAGGTGCTCATGATTTCTTGCCTAGATAGACAATAGCTTCCTAACCTGTCTTAAAGTATCCAATATATGGCCTTCCATTCCATTTTCTACCCGACCGCTTAATACTCTTCCATGAATCTCAGTCACTTTTACTATAAAAACCAAATTCCTGTGCAAGGTGTGGTCTGGCGTCATCGTCTACCAGTCTCTTACAGGAATCCTATATTCCAGCCACTGAAAACTAAGTCCAGTGTCCTGAATTCATCATATTTATCCCATATAGCAAATTTGCCCGTCCTGCTTCTCTGTGTGGAAGATGCCTTCTCTCTGACTCCTGGCTCTCATCACAGCAGACCCTTCTTAATATGGTTGTGTTCCTGTGTCTTTCAAGACTCACGAAGGCTTCACCATTTGAAGAAGCCTCCCTGTGCGCCCAGCGTGGGTCAGATGTCCCTCTGTGCCCCTGTGCATCAGTCTCATAGAGCAGTTTTCCTATTGCATCGTGATTGTGTTTAACTCGGGAGCAGAAACTAAGCTTTCTGTGTGGAATTCTCATTTATTTATACATTGCTTCACTCAGGCCCAAAGTACTGGGTCAGTAAAGCTTTTTGGAAAAAAGAGGGCATGTTATGTATGCAAAAATTTAGGATTATTTAAAGATAATTATAATGGGGAGATGGTAAAGAGAAGAATGAGGAAGTAAAAATCTACGGTTTCTTTCAGTTCAAAGAAAAAGTGTTCCTGCGACAGCAAGGCAGCTACATCCTCACCGTGGAGGCTGGCAAGCAGCTCCTGCTTTCTGCCGACGGTGCAGCTGAGGCTGCCTTGCAGGCTGAACTCGCTGAAATCCAAGAGAGATGGAGATCAGCCAGCGTGCATCTGGAGGAGCAGAAGAAAAAACTGACCTTCTTGTTGCAGGTAAGTTCGGCTCTTTCCTCCTGCAGGCCTAATGCAGTTTAAAAAGCCCTGTATTACTCAGCCATAAAAAGAAACGAAATTGAGTTATTTGTAGTGAGGTGGATGGACCTAGAGACTGTCATACAGAGTGAAGTAAGTCAGAAAGAGAAAAACAAATACTGTATGCTAACGCATATGTATGGAATCTAAAAAAAAAAAAAAGTGGTCTGAAGAACCTATGGGCAGGATAGGAATAAAGACGCCGACGTAGAGAATGGACTTGAGGACACGGGGAGGGGAAGGGTAAGCTGGGAGGAAGTGAGAGAGCGGCATGGACATATATACACTACCAAATGTAAAATAGATAGCTAGTGGGAAGCAGCCGCAGAGCACAGGGAGATGAGCTCGGTGCTTTGTGACCACCTAGAGGGGTGGGATAGGGAGGGTGGGAGGGAGACGCAAGAGGGAGGGGATATGGGGATATATGTATACGTATAGCTGATTCACTTTGTTATAAAACAGAAACTAACACACCATTGTAAAGCAGTTATGCTCCAATAAAGATGTTAAAAAAAGAAAAAACCCTTTTAACAGTTGTGCTGCTTCCTCAACGTTGTTATCCTGCGAATCAAATAATGCAGATCATTACGTCAGACCCTGCAGTATTTTGATCCCCTGTGTCCTGTTTAGGACGTTGTCCTGTCTTGCATGAACTACAAAAGTTTCCCAATTTTCAGCAGGTGGTCTTTCGGGAAAATCCCCCAACAAAGTAGTTTTAAGTCTAGTAAGACTATCCAAGCAATGAATTCTGATTCATGGCCAGTGCTAAGCCAGAAACCATGAGATGACTTTATAAATCTAGACAAGAATGCAAAGAGTAGATTCCACTCCCTAATCTAAGACTCTAAAGTGGTTTTCAAGATTGATGTCTCTTCTTTTATAGCAGGGAGAAACCTATCCAAGAAGATACTCTTGATTTGATCTTAGCTTATCCAAGCAAGTTGCTATGAGATAAAATCTCCAGGAGGTATATTAAGCCTCTAGTTGGATACAGATAGCAGGCTGATCACACAGCAAGTTTAGGGAAAGGTAGATTTAGCAGACCTCCCACAATATGCTTTTCTCCCTCACTTTCCAATTCCTTGCATAAGACACGATTAAAGCAGCAGTTGAATTAAGGCATAGACTCTAAACTCAGGTAAACCCAAGTTACAACCATTAAGAAACCAAGTAACCTGGTTAACTCAACCTATCAAAGCCTCAGTTTCCTCATCTGTAGAGTGGGTATGACTACATCTCTTTCATAGGGCATTGTGAGGGTTTAATGAAATAATGGAAGTAAATCATGTATCAAAGTACCTGGTACATACTGAGTACTCAATAAATGATGGTAATTATTATTGTTTATATTATTATCATTTTGAAATTGAACATGACTAAATACTGAAGTTTTATATATGTTGATAATCACCAACACTTCAATAAGATTATCTATTAAATTTGGCCTGTCACTTTTTGGATCAAAGGTAATAACTAAAGCTAATGAAACACATTTTGCTTCTTTTAATGCTTAAAGTAGGCACATTCATTGGGTTTATTCTACTGAATTTTATTTAATAATATATGGGGATATATGTATACATGTGGCTGATTCACTTTGTTGTACGGTGGAAACTAGCACAGCATTGTAAGGCAATTATACTCCAATAAAGATGTTAAAAAAAATAAAAATAAAAATAAAATAAAATGCTGAAAAAAAAATAATATATCACCTTCTGTGTAGGAAGCAATCAATCAAAAATGCCACCCAACATATGTTAGAGAACCATTTTTTGCACACAGCACAATTCATCAGTAATACGATATGCCTGATTCTTTTTTCTTTTTTTGCTTTCAGGAAAGGATTAAAAACATTGTAAATCATTCTGCAGAGAACATGTTAATCATATCTTCTTCTTTATTTGTGATTGGTTTTTGGACACATTTCTAAGACTTAATAAGGCGAGATGGCTGAGTCACTACATTTGCTTTTCTTGTTAGTCTATTTGTTGGTGTATAAAACATCCACTTTGATAGATGTTTGCAGACCATAACATTTAGTTATTTCCTTATAATTCATGTAGTAAAAAAGACTTGGTTATAGCTTCAGAATCTAAGCCATCCTTGGAAAGGGGAATCCCTATTCTCTTGTTAAAGTTTTATTTTCTTTTGGATCATACACTAGATCCTGTTTGCCTGAAAAGGAATTTATGGAGCTGAATTCTAATGTTTATACAGCCTCGTTTTACTGTATCTTTTCACCGTAGCTATAAAGCTTACATATTTTTAGCTTTTAATTAAATGCTGAGTAACTATGCCAAAAATAGTCATTATAATTCTATGCCTTGCATGTTTACCCGCTTCACTATTGCCTCTTACTTTCGTTAGGAAGAATAAAAAGCTGACCTTTTCTCTTTTAGGTCAATGAACATTTCTTGCCGGCGTGTTCAGAGATTTCCGTGTGTGATGATTTAATTGAGAATGGTGTTCAGTTTGAGCAGAGAGGATATTCTGTCTGCCCTCACTATGCTTAGCGTTGATGAACTAAGAGTAGCCTGGGAACACCGAGATCTTTTACTAAAGCGGAATTGGAACAAATCTGTCCAAAATAGACATTTGGGGCTTTTGTTTTTGGGGTCTTGTTTTTGTTCTTTCTGGTGAATGGGAAGAGGGAATGAGGTTATGTACTCTAGGAAGTTCCTCGAAGGAATTTTAAAGAGAAATGAGAACTTTGGGCCAAACTCTCAGTTTATTTAGAAACCAAAAGACATTATGAGCAGGGAGGCACTGTAGCCAACACTTCTTAAAGAAGACAGTTGTAATAGCATCGTGCGTTGCCGTGCCGAAAATAAGGCATTGGGAGAGAAGATAGAAAGAACCTAGACAGGAAAAGACCGGTGACAAAAGATGATGAAAGGGATAATATGAAGGGAAATGCAGCAGGATTTGGCTCCAGGCTAACTACTAAAAGCAACTCAAGTTGTCTCTCTTTGGAGCTCAGTAATTTAAGTTGAGGGGAGGGTTACTGGGGAGGGGGAGGCCAGGAATGGGAGGTATCGGACAAAATGAAGGAGATTTGTTTAGTTGAATTTAACTGGCACTGAGACACCAGATGTGGGCTAATTTGTAGATAGGGATAGGGTGCTGTAAAGAATAAAGTCTCCATCATGGTTCCTCTCATTTTTTTCTTTTCTTTTTTAATTACATAAGAAATACATGTGTCTGAAAAAAATATAGATAATAATTGAAGCATAGAGAGTAAAAAATGAAATTTCCCCTACACCACCACCCAAATCCTAGTATCTTCCCCAGAGGGAACTCTTGTTACCTTTGGTGTGTAATCTTCCAAAACACAAGCACATCATGTATGTTTTCTTTTGTCAGTGCGTAGGGATCTCCACATTCCACACCACCATTCTATCCTTCAGAACACTTATCAGTAGCTGGCATATAAGGTGTACATTTTAAAAATTGTGCATTATTTTTCTTCCTCTACTTTTTTTCTTTGGATAGTTGTCTTTTTATGTTTTACACATTTAGCCCTTTGTTACATATGTTTCAGTACTATCAAGAGAAAGCCAGTCAAATGCCATACTTTTTAGAGTTACGTGTTTCTACTTCTGTAACAATTCAAATCTAAGTGGCTCATACTATTTATATATTGAATTGAATCAGAGTCAGGTTTATATTATTTTTACATTTCATGTCACTTCTCTTACCTATATGTATTTTCACCCTGAAAGAGATTTCATATCCTCTTTTCTATCCTTTATAGTGCATTGAGATAGTGTAGACATTAGTGCCATTATGGGTGGAGTTAGGAAAGAGGCAAAGTACTGTGTTCATACTCTCACCTCTGCAGATAGATTTGGATTCGGGTAACATTTTTGAGTACCCATAATATTCTGGGTGTCTTGTACTTGGTGTCTTTACACCCATCGTTTCCTTTAATCCTTTAATACAATTATAGAGAGTCTGTATCATTTCCGTTTTCATAAGCAACACATAGTGCATTACCTGCTTGCAGTCACCCAGATAATGAGAACCGTCCAGTTTAGAACTCAGCTCTTCCCACGCTCCCCCCCGTAGCGTGGGTGTGGGCGCTTTCACAGTATTCATCAGTGTAACTTTAATTCTTTCTCTGGGAATTGAGAAGAGAGTTTTTCTTGTTTTCCAACTTCCTGCTCCTTAAAAATCCATGAAATTTCTTTTGCTTCCCATTATAGGACTGGGAAAAATGTGAGAACGGAATAGCTGATTCTCTGGAAAAACTACGAACCTTCAAAAAGAGGCTTTCCCAACCTCTGCCAGATCACCACGAAGAGCTCCACGCGGAGCAGATGCGTGGCAAGGTAAATCGCTGGACGGAGCTTCTAACTGTCGACTACTTGGGCTTCCAGTGTAATAACGCCTTTGAAAGCATAATTCAGTCAAGCTCCTATGAATGTCTGCATGTAGGTGCAAGTTTCTGGTATTTTGCATTAGGGCAGACAACTCTGGTGAAACTTGGTTGTTGATTTATTGCAGTCGATGAAATTGTAGACTAGTTTATGGATTACCTTAAGTAAGTACATGAAAATGTAAAACACAACATTAAAGGATATTTGAAAACTAGGTTAAGAGCAAATAAAGACAATCTTTTTAAAGTGTCCACACTGGAGAGTCATTCTAGAAGAGTCTAGTTCACAGAAAGAAGAGTGAGGCTCAGCAGCCTGGAAATTCTGCAGACGATGGCCCTTGGAGAAACACACGCTGCCCTCCAGGCCCTTTCCTGTAAGAAAAGTAGGAACTACAAGTAGCTGATTTCAGTTACTGCATGGAGACACACAATCCTTCAGATATTCAGGGCCCTAACTATTTAAAGGTTATGATCAACACTTCAAATGGCACTTGGAAGCAAATCAGAAGCTAATACAGGCAGACCCCTCCCTGCATGGGGAGCTCACTGAGACCAACATGATTTAGTGTCTGTAGGATTTGTTCCATTCGCTCCTGTGTAGGCAGGTGGAGTGCCTGAATAGCAGTTCTCTGCTGAGCAGTATGCAGACAAAATCACAACTACCCTTAAAAATGCTTTTTTCGGGCTTCCCTGGTGGCGCAGTGGTTGAGAGTCTGCCTGCCAATGCAGGGGACACGGGTTCGCGCCCTGGTCTGGGAAGATCCCACATGCCGCGGAGCGGCTAGGCCTGTGAGCCACAACTACTGAGCCTGCGCGGCTGGAGCCTGTGCTCCGCAACAAGAGAGGCCGCGACAGTGAGAGGCCCGCGCACCGCGGTGAAGAGTGGCCCCCGCTCGCCGCAACTGGAGAAAGCCCTCGCACAGAAACGAAGACCCAACACAGCCAAAAATAAATGAATAAAATAAAGAAGTATAAAAAAAAAAAAAAAGAAGTATATCTAAGTATTTAAAAAAAAAAAATGCTTTTTTCCCCCAAATGACATGTCCTCGTGTTCTCCAAGTCATTGGCAAATTACTGCACTGGAGTAATTCTGTTTAAAACTTCACACAGACTTAAATGATTTGAATTTTGATCAGAAGTTCTCTGCTTCACTTTGGCTAAGAAGCTGTAAGCCTTTAAGAAAGATTAATTTTTAAAGAAGTCTGGAAATCATGAAAAGGGTGGCTATAAGAAATTTTCTTCACTATTAAAATGTAAGGATGATCTTTGAAATTTGAAAGAAGCAGATTTAGGAAAATGAAAAGGTAGTATACTTTATGTCATGGATGGCAAGGGAGAGAAATACTATCTTAAGGTGTGAATTAAGTAGTATGCAAAGATTAAAAAGAATTTGTTTTAAGTCTGTGCCTGTGAATTTATGACGAATGATTAAAGAAAACTTTCAACAAGCAAGAATGGGAATGTACTGGGCTCCTTCTATGTGCCAGTGACTAACCAGTGTTATCTTAGTTGGCATGAACGCAAGCTCATGAGGACAGTCTGCTATTTCCCATCTACAGA